>NC_055996.1:91879727-92222227 GCF_018446385.1 Zingiber officinale
ACTTCCCAACACCGGATGTCCGATCATCCTTGATCCATCTGGATTTCCTTCCTTGCCAAGTATCCAGGCAATCCCTTTGACCTACTTGACTTCCCAACACCGGATGTCCGATCATCCTTGATCCATCCGGATTTCCTTCCTGGCTTCACTCACGGGACTTTTACCTAGCTTCACTCACTAGGACTTTCACCTAGCTTCACTCACTAGGGTTTTCATAACTTCACTCACTAGGACTTTCACCGGCTTCACTCACCAGGATTTCCTTCGCCTAGCTTCACTCACTAGGACTTTCACCGGCTTCACTCACCAGGATTCCCGCCTAGCTTCACTCACTAGGACTTTCTTACGCCTAACATGCCAGTTAGGACTTCCGATCAAGTATCCGGTCAACCTTGACCTACTTGACTCTTCTTGATTGATATCTTATTGTCAAACATCTAAACCCTAACCAAGACTCGGCTTGGTTAACAGGTCACCTTGACATGAGGATATTGCACCAACAATCTCCCCTTTGATGTTTGACAATACCAACAACACTTACAATCCCACATGTAAGTTAGGCTAATCCTATAGCCTCCTTCTTCATGCCACTAGGTAATGAACCCATAAATTAAGCTTTCCATTCTCCCCTAAGAGGGCAAACTCCCTCTAGGTAATGAAAACCTAACTTACTTCCTTTCATTCTCCCCTATTGGCACACATCAACCCCTACAAAAACATCAACCCGTCTTTGGACACATCAACCTATGCTCCAATTTTGGGCACACTTCAACAACTCCATTTGTTGAAGACTCTCCCCTGAAGAGTTGCTCATCGTGATCACAATTTTACTCATTGTGATCAACTCAATTGAAGGTCCCATACCCTTCATTATCCTTAACTTCTCCCTCAATGTTGACAAATACCCAACCTTGAGCATTTTCAACCACTTGAGTTGCCACTTGAAATGATGAGGATATCCACTCCCCATTTATCCCCATTTCAAGTTTAAATGCTCAACCTTGAGCAAGTTCACAACAGAAGGTTAACCACCTTCCAAGGTTCATGAAAAATAATTTTCATGTCTTTAAAGAGTCCCTCTCCCTAAAGACATGGTGGTAACTTCTGTCATTGCACCAACAATGACTTGGAATCCCTAAACCTTTAGGAAACCCAGATTTAGAAGTTTTGAGGTTCAACTGTTCAAAATTTGAAACAAACCTCAACCTAAACTTCAATGAAGTCTTCCTTTACCATTCCATCCTTGTTTTCAACACGAAAACACCCTTTTTATGTATACAAATGTATTTTAAGGGTTTGGAATGGTTACCTAGACTAAAATAGGTTCAAAGTGCTGAAATCAGGCTTTCCCAGCCAAAATCAGCAACTTGGATCGATTGGAGTTGGGTTCCAATCGATTGAACCTCTCTGAATCGATCCACTGATCGATTCAGACACCCTGGATCGATCGGCTGATCGATCCAGCGAGCTTCTGCTCGCGGGAAATGCCTTCTGAATCGATCCATGGATCGATTCAGGCACTCCAATCGATCCATGGATCGATCGGAGCTCTGATAGTTGCTGAAATTCCATTTCAGTCAACTTCAGAAACCCCTAGAAAATTCTACAAAAATCCAAAAATTATGAAATTTCGTGTAGACAATGTTTAGGGCATATATTATCAAGGAAAAATAGTTTTCTATGAAAATACATCATATTTTCAAAGATTGACACAAACTTGAAAACTTGCAAAAACTTTAGTGTTTTCTTCAAGTTTGTGTCTAACTATACAATGGTGATTACTATCAACAGATAGCCTTCACCAAGGTTTTCCAAAATCATTTTGAAAACTTTTTCAAAACCAATATCCCACCATATTCCTTGGGCTTAATGCACATGACTTGTACATTAGCTTTCCCAATGATGGGAAAACACATAACTATGTGTTTTGATGAACCTAAAACTCAAAAGAATGCACTAAATCAACATCTTGAGTTTTGTTCATCTTCCTAACATCTCACTTGTATCTAATGTGCACTAAAACACATACAAGTCATCTTATAGTCCTTGTGAGATGTAAGATTTTGGTTTTGCCCTATTCTAGGGATCATGCATATCTATCTAGGCATTTTAGATATATACTAGACATCCACCAAGGATGTCACTTGTTAATAATTGTTGTTAAATGCCTTTTGTCCTTAATTACAAGGAATTAAACTAATGCATGATAATGTTATGGCATACATCAAAATAAAATAACTTTCAAAAGAAATATTCCTATAACTCCATGATGTATGCATGACATGACATGGTATTTTTGTATTTTTCATAATAAGTCATGAATGCAAAAGTAGACATGATGTCATGGCATATGATGGGCAAACAATCATGGCAAGATTTAGCATAAATAAAATATACCTAGATTAACTATCTAAGTATCCTTAAAACCTTAGCTAAACTTACAACTTAAACCTAGATTGCCCTAAAGTGCTTCAAGAAAATGTCAAAGCCTAAATTGGCATTTCTAATTCCCTTGATTAATTTATGCCAGTCGAAATTAAGCATATTCCTCAAATGTTGGCATATTTCATTTTTCCACAAGAGTAGCACTTTAAAGTTAAGGCCCGGATTGCCTTAAATTTCCTAAGAACATACCAAAATCCCAACTTGGTAGCTCTTATGAATTTCCCAATATGTGCCTTTTAAGATTAAAATCAAAGTTTCACCACTAGGCACATTTTACTCTTTCAAGGAGTAATTAATAGTTCCATTTCATTTTCAAAGGTTAACAGAACCTTGAAAATGCTCCTTGAGTGTCAATTTCCTCAAAGTTGGGTTAACTACCCTTCTAATTGGAGTTGACACTCTCTACCCATTTATGGGGTAGAGAAGATGCTCCTAGGAACCCAACACCTATTGGTGCTCCTTGGATGCTCTAGGTACTCACTAGGGATAACTTCCCTAGATACCTTTCTAGTGACCTTGTTGGGCTTCTTAGAAGCCTTGGTCACATTTTCTAGGTCAACCCTAGGGACAGCCTCCCTTGTGACCTTGTTAGTGACTTTCTTAGACTTCTTAGAAGTCTTAGTCACTTTGGTTGCAAAAATACTCTTAGGGATGACTTCCCTAGTGTTCTTGACTTGACCACTAAACCTAGGGTTTGTTCCATAACTATATGGAACCCTATGATAACTAGGCACATCCTTCTTAGCCTTTGGTTTGTATCCCAAACCTCTATGGCTATTTGATGGCTTTGACTTTCCTAGCCCTAGGTTTTGCTCATTTTGCCCTTTTAGGATATTTTCCATCCTTTTTAGGGTCTTTTCCATTTTATCAAGTCTTGATCTCAAGACTTGATTTTCTATCATTAAATCCTTAGAATTTGGTTTTTCATTAAGTTCATGAGCATTTTTGTTTCTAGACTTGTAGCTACAATCCTTAGAGTTCTTGCCTAGACTTTTACCTACATTCCTAGCCTTAGGTGTAGTAGTTTTGGCATGTAGGGCCACATGCTTTTCCTTGAAGCCCTCATGCTTCCTATTCTTATGGTAAATTGCATTAAAATGATAAAAATTAGAATTATCATGCTTTTTACCATAATGTAAAGGAGTAGGCTCAATAAATGTTACCTTCTTCTTTACCTTGGAGGCTCCCCCTTGACTAGTGCCTCCTTGAGCCTTGACCCTCTTCTTCCCCTTGGGGCATTGACTACGATAATGCCCCTTTTGATTGCAAGAGAAGCATATAATATGCTCCTTGCTCTTCTTTGTGTTGGGGATGGTCTCCTTGGGCTTCACCTTGCCCTTTTGTGCCACTTGGCCCTTCTTCTTGGCTAATTTAGGGCACTTGCTCTTGTAGTGCCCATGTTCCCTACATTCAAAGCATATAATATGATTTTTATTATTAATTGAAATATTTATACCTTTGCTTGTAGGGGTGGCACTTGTTCCGGATGTAGAAGCTTCTCCATTTGATTTTTCTTGACTTGTGGGGGTTGAAGCTTCTTCCTCCTCTTCTTCTTTTGACCCGGATGTAGAAGCTTCTCTTTCTTCTTGATCTGGTGTCACCAAAGATTGCTCCCCCTCAATCCTAGAGGTGGAGGCTTCATCATCTTGAATATGAAACAAGGAGTATGCTCCCTCCTTGTTCCCTTCGTTGCATTCCCTTGAGGATGAAGCTTCTTGGATTTCCTCTTCTTCGGAGGTTGAGCATCTCTCAACCTCGGAATCCTCCTCTTGGTCTTGCTCCAAAGAGTCACCCTCTCTGGATTCTTCTTGATCTTGTACAGTGGAGGGGATCTCTTCATGAAGCTTGGCCAATTTGCTCCAAAGATCCTTTGCATCTTCAAATTCTCCAATTTTGCAAAGGATGGTGCTTGGCAGTAGATTGACCAAAAGCTTGGTCACTTTGTCATTGGCCTTGCACCTTTGGACTTGCTCCGGGCTCCATTTGCTTTTCTTTAGAGCTTTGCCCTTGGAATTTGTTGGAGCTTCGAAGCCTTCCGTAAGAGCAAACCATTGCTCTATCTCCATCATAAGAAAGTTTTCGATTCTTGATTTCCAAGAATCGAAGCTTGTAGAGGTGTATGGTGGAGCCACCCTTGTGTCAAATCCAAGTCCATCTTGGAATTGCATCTTGAAGTTGAGCTTGATAAAATCTTGAACTTGAAGAATTTGCTTCAACTTCTTCACCCTCTAGCTTTTCTTGTTACGCTTGACCCTTCCGGCGATGATTCCGGTGAAGAGCGGCCTTGCTCTGATACCACTTGTTAGGACCAAAAGTAGCTAGAGGGGGGGTGAATAGCTTGTCGCGTTCGCTTGTCGTTGCTTGTTTCTTCTTGGATGTGCAGCGGAAAATACAGAAACAAACATAAAACGCTAACACTAGGATTTTACTTGGTATCCACCTCACAAGAGGTGACTAATCCAAGGATCCACACCAACGCACACACCCTCCACTATGAATAACACTCCTTTATGGTAACTACCAAAGGCGGAGAAGCCCTACAACACTCTCAATACAAGAAGAAGAAAGGGAAATACAAGTTAAGCAAAAGCTTACAAGATGTGCAAGAAAACCCTAACCCTAACTTCTTCCTCTTGCAATAGATCCGCCTCTTGACTTGAAAGCCTCCAAGAACCTTCAAGAACTGGCGATCACGTGCTTGTAGAGAGCGTGGAGGAGCTGGAATGAATCTAAGAAGAGCTCGTAAAGAGATACCGAAGACCACGCTCGCTGCGGCTTTAAACCCGACGCACGGTTGGATCCCGATCGATTCGAATGTTCAATCGATCGGGAGGCTTTGGATCACGGATCGATCCGGCGCCTCGTGCTCGAAGCGCTGGATCGATCCACGGATCGATCCGGCGCTTATCGCGCGAAATCGTCCGATCGATCGGCCGATCGATCGGGACCTCCGGATCGATCCACGGATCGATCGAAATTTGCGATTGGAAGAATCGGATCGATCCAGCGATCGATCCACATCCTCGGATCGATCCACGGATCGATCCGACTTGGTTTTGCCCAAAACCAAGTCCCAAACCTCCTAACCAACATCCGGTCAACCTTGACCTGTTGGTACATCATGCCTCGCATCTGGTCACTCCCTTGACCTGCTAGGACTCCCCACCAAGTGTCCGGTCAATCCCTTTGACCCACTTGGACTTTTACTCGTCGTGCCAAGTATCCGGTCACTCCATTGACCTACTTGGACTTCCACCAGATGTCTGGTCAACCTTGACCCATCTGGACTTCCTTCCTTGCCAAGTATCCAGTCAATCCTTTGACCTACTTGGACTTCCCAACACCAGATGTCCGATCATCCTTGATCCATCTGGATTTCCTTCCTTGCCAAGTATCGCTCAATCCTTTGACCTACTTGGACTTCCCAACACCAGATGTCCGATCATCCTTGATCCATCTGGATTTCCTTCCTTGCCTGGCTTCACTCACCAGGACTTTTACCTAGCTTCACTCACTAGGACTTTCACCTAGCTTCACTCACTAGGGTTTTCATTCTGCCTAGCTTCACTCACTAGGACTTTCACCTGGCTTCACTCACCAGGATTTCCTTCTGCCTAGCTTCACTCACTAGGACTTTCACCTGGCTTCACTCACCAGGATTTCCTTCTGCCTAGCTTCACTCACTAGGACTTTCTTCTGCCTAACATGCCAGTTAGGACTTCCCAGTCAAGTATCCGGTCAACCTTGACCTACTTGACTCTTCTTCGATTGATATCTTATTGTCAAACATCTAAACCCTAACCAAGACTCAGCTTGGTTAACCAGGTCACCCTTGACCTGAGGGATATTGCACCAACAAACGCGTCGATGTAACGAGGTTCGGAGATGATACTCCTACTCCTCGGCGTGTCCGTAAGGTGGACGAAGCCTCTCAATCCGTCGGTGGATGAGTCCCCGGAAAACCGGCTAATACAATATACTCCTTGTGGGTGGAGAAACCTCGCCACAATATTCTTGCAACAGCAAGAAAGGAATACAACAAGAGATACAAGAAGACAAGAACAATGAATGTAAAAACACAGGTTTTCTTGCCTCCTTGCCGACTGGATTCGTTGAAGCAGCAGCTCCTCAGAACACCTACAACAGCAGGATATCCCAGTCGAGAAGCTCACGCGAAGCTTGCGAAGAAGAGCTCAACAAAGCTCAAGCACCAGAACAGCAGCTCTTTAGCAGAAGAGAAGAGGAAGAAGTTGTTGCGCGGCAGCCCTCGACCCCTTTATACCGCGAAGAAGACAATGAAGAAACTAGCCGTTGCGTCGCAGAGACACCGATCGGTCTACGGACCGATCAGGCCGATCGGTCCCGACCGATCGGTTAGTGCACGTAACCTTGCGTACTCGATCGATGCGGACCGATCAAAGCTACCTGGATCGGTCCACGCACCGATCCCAACTCCGTGCTTCCGCGACATCGTCTCGATCGGTCCCCGCACCGATCACCGCTTTCTTTCGCCTCGCTGCGACGGCCACCGATCGATCAAGAACCGATCGAGAGTTTTTGATCCGATCGGTCACCGACCGATCGAGCAACAGTACACCGGATCGGTCGGTGACCGATCCAGAGCTTGGTTTTTGCCCAAACCAAGTTCCAAGACTTCCAAACCAATATCCGGTCAACCTTGACCTATTGGTACTTCATCCCAAGCATCTGGTCACTCCCTTGACCTGCTAGAACTCCCTGCCAAGTGTCCGGTCAATCCCTTTGACCTACTTGGACTTTCCAACACCAGAAGTCCGATCATCCCTGATCCATCTGGATTTTCCCTTGCCTGGCTTCACTCACCAGGACTTTCACCTGGCTTCACTCACCAGGATTTCCACACTGCCTAACATCCCAGTTAGGACTTTCTCACTGCCTGGCTTCACTCACCAGGACTTTCCCACTGCCTGGCTTCACTCACCAGGACTTTCCACACTGCCTAACATCCCAGTTAGGACTTTCTCATTCACCTAGCTTCACTCACTAGGATTTTCACCTGGCTTCACTCACCAGGATTTTCCCGAATGCCTGGCTTCACTCACCAGGACTTCCACCTTCACCTAGCTTCACTCACTAGGATTTTTCCCCCCGTGCCAAACTCCCTGTTTGGACTTTCCCCATGCCAAGTCTCCATACTTGGACTTTTCGCGTGCCAAGCTCCCTGCTTGGACTTTTCCGTGCCAAGTCTTCATACTTGGACTTTTCCCGAATCAGGTCAACCAGGTCAACCTTGACCTACGGTTGCATCAATAATCTCCCAAACATCTATTCTTGTCCCACATCAAGAATAGAACTCTCTCACGAGTGTCAAACATCAACATGCAACACAACTAGGTCAACCTTGACCTAAGGTTGCACCGACAATCTTCCCAAGTCAAACATCAAAATACAACTCGAGTCACGTCAACTCGAGTCGGGTCAACCAGGTCAACCTTGACCTAAGGTTGCACCAACAATATAAACATTTATGATTTGACTATCAACACACTTACCAAATAAAAAGGGAAAGAATACAGGTCCAATCAAGCTCAGGAAGTTATCTTGCCAAATAACAACACTAGATAGAGAGAAAAATTATTTCCATTACAAATATTGAGAACAGAATATTAAGACAAAATTTAACATATTCAAATTAAACTTACTCTAATTCATCCCTAAACAAAAATTTTGTCAACATCTTTCTCTTTTCTTTTGATCCTTCTTAATGGCCACAGAAATCACCTCTCCCTTTATATACATCCATTTTATTGTTGGCAGGACTCTTGTCATCCTTCTCAACATCTACGGTGGATTTTATCTATGTCGCAACATATTTAGTAATATAAGTCAAAATCCATTCATGTTTAGTAACAATATATAATAACACACAAAAACTATTAGACTTCAAAACAATCATTCTAGGTTATGCTCCATCTACTTGTTTTATTCTCTTCTTCCTGCATTTTGGTGTTGAGCTACGAGGAGTCGCAAACATTGATGCCTTTCTTTTCACCACACGATCATCTCTATTCCTCACAGTATCCATAATAGAAGATTGAAAAAGACTGGTCTTCTCTATTTTTGAAGTAGTAACGTCACTCCCAGAAACATGCTCTTCACTTGAACTACTATTCTTTTCTACTTCCAATTTGTCACCATCAGATCCTACCAATTTAGTATTTTCTTTATTCAATTGAGAAATAACATCTTTTATCATTAAATCAATATTGTCATCCAAGTTAGGAGTTAGATCTTCATTCACTTCCACATTCAACTCAAATAACTTGGCAAGTTTAGACTCACCACTGACTTTGATTTCAACATTCTTATTATCTTCAAAATTAAAATTTCCTTTCTCACAACCTATTTTTTCACTAACCGGTTCTGTCTCCACATCATCATGACTCTTTTCTTCACTACTTGGTTCAGTCATCATCTTCTTATTAGCTAATTCATGACATCTCACACAATGCTTTTACCATCAGAATAAGAGTAATGTAGTAAAAAAATATCGTATCATCATTATTTAACATAAATAATTTTATTATTTCTATATTTACCAAAGAACTTCCTTGTTTGCAGCTTAACATAATCCCCTCATCCGAAAATGATACTATATCCAACACATTTTCATAATTATAAACAAAACATCACTTTTATAATCATATTTAGAAAAAAAATATACTAAAAACATAGCAACTTACCCTGCTGAAATCAATGTTGGTAAATAATCTCTTGACGACATCACGTTAGATAGAAATCTTACTCCATTCCCAACGAAACAACCAGGGAAAACACCATAAAGACTGTGCATGTCCAAATGAAGGTATTCTTTTATATAACCAAGAGTAGTACACAAAGATATTATTATAATAATATGAAATATATCACAATCGCACTTCAAAAATTAAAAACTCATCATTAGGTCAACAATACAAACATCTACATACTTTTTGCTTCCTTCCAATATATTGTCATTACCGGCATTATGTAAAATAAGTTGATGACATACAAATTTGTATGTTGCATCTCCCCACGAGTAATCAAAGAACCTCGTTATATTATCAATGTAGGACATAATAAATCGAGGAGTGGAATAATTACCAATAGGAAAAATAACACAGTTAAATAGAAGACAAATAAATAGCCTAACAAAATCATCCACTTCAGAATCCTTCTCTGATCTAGCTAATACAAGCATTTTATCATGAATTGTAGTCCTATTTATGTTGTTGACTTTTCCTACAAATAACCGAGCCACAAATTTGAACTCCATATTGGCATCTAAATCAATAGATTGCCCCACATGGGCCAAACCAAGGATGATGCAAAACTCGGTCGATGTGAATGGAACTACAATGTTGTCACCAAACAAGAAAGAACGTAAAAACTGCTAGAATTTATTTAATACTAAATCTATTCTGATACTACTAATTAGCATCTCAGGAATCTTGAGCCATGGAGCAAGTGGAGTGCTTTTAATCCTCGCTTTTTGCTTATTACCCAAATTGGGTCACTTCATCCAACACAACTTTGAAATATGTCAGTGAACAACGTGAACATGATTGTTTGCTACTCTTGCTCTTGCTATTCTCCACAGATTTCCCCTTAATCTCCTTTAATTTTATAGTTATGATTTTCTTTTCCATTTCTGTATAAAAATAAATTACTTAACAATTCATACTGTAAACTATAATCCATGGAAAATATGGGCATCAAAGAGAGTATATTATTCAGTTTATTGATAATCACTACACAACAACCACATATCTCATTCAATCATTTAATTGAAGAAGATAAAACACAAACACATTCATAAAACAAGTTGCAATTAGAAATCCAAAACTCATTTTTAATTCAAACTAACAAAATCAACCACGCTCAAACAACAAGAATAATTTATAATTCATACCATAAAGTACAAGTCATGGAAAATATGGGCATCAAAATGCTTAAATTGAGTATATTATTCGGTTTTTTGTTAATCAATACACAAAAGTAACATATATCTTTCAATTCTTTAATTAAAGAAGATAAAACACAAACACACTCAGTTGCAATTTGAACGTCAAAACTAATTTTATTTGAGTCAGTAGAATGAACAACACCATCAAAACTAGTTTATCCATTCATACCCTAAAGTACAACCCTATAGATTTTGAGCATCAAAGTGCCTAAAGTGAGAACATTACTTAGTTTATTAATAATCACTACAAAATTTGCACATATCTCACATTCCTTGAATTGAAGAACATGCAATATAAAGTCATTCATAAAATTACAATGCAAACACCTAAACCTAATTTTATTTAACATCAACCTCACAAAATTGAAAACACCCATGAACTAAAGTTTTAATTTTTCGCAGAGGAATAACAAATTAGTCGAAAGCTAGGGCACACAAATTTTACTTACTGATGATTCAAGGGTTTAAGATGGTTTAGTCGGATTATGTCGCATCTCTGATTTCTGCCTTCAATGTTGATGGAAATGGTTTAGGAACGAAGCCGGAGAGTGCGTCGTTGATGGGTTGGAGTCATGGAAGTAGAGTGTGTCGTCGAATTTTGGAGTCGTGGAGGCGGAGTGCATCGCTGAGGTTTGGAGAGGCGAAGTGATGCGTGGGACGTTGGAAGAGAATGCATTTAGTTGTGCGTTTAAATCCAAAGGACAATATAGTAATTTTGCTAAGGTCGGGGAGTTAAAACAAATAAACTCGTTTGATCAAGTATCGAGAACAAATTTCTACTAACGCGAGGATTGAATGCAATTGTTTAAGTTTGCATGGGGATTTTAGAGCAATTTCCCCAACTCGTAGCAAATTTGTTCCATCTTATAAACCAAAACTTAGCTATTTGCCAAAGTATTAATCTCCATCTTAAAATACTAATCTTGCCAAAGTAAGCTCTATGAAAATTTGGAAATTGTAAACTTATTTTCCTTGTCTGTATTACTGGTCTTCAATTCCTTCAGAAGTCTCAATCCTTGTTCCTGCAAATATCACTTAAATTCAGATAGATATTGCCAGTCGTTGTCCGTGAATACGGAAGCATGTATTTTGAACATGCTGAGCTCCAGCTGGTCATATCTATGGTGATGCAGTAATCTAATGGCTTTCGCAAAATGTAAAGTTTCTAGTCTTTTGGCAGAACCTCCTGTGCGGTCAGAATTGATTGCATTTAATGCTAGATCTGCATCGTGATGATATCATGATAGTAATTTCAGAATAAATGCCGCGAGGGCCGGGATATCAGCTGTGGATCTTAGTGGGAAGAACACAAATGAAAATTGCACAAATTACATCATTTTTCTTTTATAAAATTCTGAACTTTCCTCACCAATCCAATCTGTGACGAATCAGTTTTTAACATGGTTGTCGATCGGAGTGAATGAATCTTGTATTCTTGATTTTGGCAGGGCGAAGTGATCCACTGCTCAGGTTCCAGAAACACTGCCCCGACCCCCTTCGGAATGCTGTTCGAAGTAGCAAAACTGATCCATCTTCTTAATATAGAGCATTTAGTTAAAGTAATCTTTAAGCTTAATTATAGCGGTTACCGTAATCTCTTCTCTAGCAGTTATTTTTTTCACCCAAAAAGTCGGCAAACAAATAGTAAACATCAACACGAAGACGACTAGAATTAAATATCGTGTGACATGATATTACAATACGTACGTACCATGCACTGCCGGCAGACATGCGTGTACAGTGTCATACGCAGAACGTACCGTAGACGACACAAGCAATTAATTTAAAACGCATAATTAAAGGCAATAGGTAGACATGTCCAGATCCTGATTATTATTCTAACCCAGGAAAACGTAGTGTACGTCCACCACTTCACCTTCCTCGCAAGGTTCTTATTCCACCCTGCAAATCAAATCAACCAAAGAAAAGTTGATGATCTATTAGTAATGAAGTTAGTTAAGAGGGAGAGTTTGGTTAGTTAGTTAGGTTTTAGACAGACTTGCTGCAGTCGACGGAGGTGGAGATGGGGTAGGGGACGGTGACGCCGCACTTGCCAGGGATGCCACTGACGTTGTTGAAATTGATGCCACTGACGGAGGCGACGGTGGACTTGAGGCAGGTGCAGACCATCTGCCGGTCGGCCTTAGATTTTACAGCCGCGTTCAGGTTCCGCACGCCGTTGCAGCACGGCATCGTTGGCGCTTTCGCTACGCCTCGTGCGTACGGGATGCACGGCGCCAGGTACGCCACCACATTCCCGCACGCCAACGCCTCCGCAGTCCGTGGCGCCACCGCCAGCACGGCTGCCGACACCAGGAGCAGAGCTGCCACGAGAGGCATTGAGCGCGCCATGAGCTGGATGGATCTTCTGCGCTCGACCGGAAGTGTGTGGGGAGAAGGGCTGCCGCCGACGGTTTATATAGAAGCTTTTGGACACTGATCACAAGACTAGTCGGAGAGGGAGGTGGAAGGGGCAGTTGGAAATTTAATGCGGAACATCAGGGAGGAAATTGGAAATTGCACAAAAAAACAACGAGCAGAGAATTTCTTTCATAAATTTATTTTATAAAACTAATCATTTTTAGGTGTATTTACGAGCAGCGTAATTATTAGTTACAGCATATTCATAAATGGGTGAATACATTTAGTGTTCGGTTTAATAAAAAATTTATTTATGCTCGTTCATCAATTAAATAAATAAATAAATTTAATGTTTATGAATAAAGTTATTCTTTTGCATATTCTAATTACACTATGTTGCCCTAAACTATGGAAAAGGTAAGAATATAGCCCAAGCAATTGCCTGGGAAATTAGCAAGAATTAATTGTTTATATTTCATCGTTAATTGATGGTAGGTTTAGTCTGACCTTTGATCAATAGTAAAGACCCAACATCGAAATTGACATTAAATTCTAACCAGATCGAACAGCTAACGAAGACAGAAGCTTTAATGCAAAGAGGAGGCCCTCAAGGTCCAGTTCAGATCCTCTGTCCCTAAATTTTTCTGTCTCCGTGTCCTCTACCGATTGAACGGACCAAATTACATCTCAAGACATCATGACATCTTTAAGATGTGTGCAGTATCCTCGTGATATACAAGACATCCTTGAGATGTAATCTAGTCCGTCCGATCGGTAATAGGACACGGGGATAGAGAAATTTGAAGACAGAGGATCCAAACTCCTCAGGGTGGGCACATGTGTAAGTGTAACCGTCAAGAGGTGAATTTGGTAAGAGCTCATGATTTGGAATTCACTCCACAATTTACCTCCCGTCTATGTACCTAAATTTAGCTTCCTTCATACCTATGGAGCCTGTTCTAGGAGTCGCTGAAGTGGTCGATCCACCCTTAATGTAAAGCTGAAGTGGAAGATAGAGCTGTAATGAATCATGCCGGAACAAATTTTATAATGTCCAAATTTATTTGATAAAATAACTAAGTCAAACCACGAGTCTAATATAAATCAAATAGTTAAAATGATTATTTCAGCTCGACTTGGTTTCTTTTTTATGAGCTTGAGCTTGATTTAAGTTTGACTTAAGTTTGATTTTTTTTTTAGATGTTATCAAGTTCTTAATTTAAACGTGTTTGATTGTTTAAAATTTTAATTGATTATTAAGTTTGATAATATAATATAATATATTTATTTTAATTTTTTTATTTAGTATAAGAGTTTTATTGATAATCATAGTTTATGAAAATTGTTCACGAATATTATTCACAAACGCTATTTACAAACATTGTTCATAAATATTATTTATAAACATAAAGGAGAAACACATATGTGCTCAAATTTATTGGTTTAATTTAACAAATTATTCGAACTTATTTATTTAATTAATTTTATATGTATTAAATGAATATAAATAAATTCTTACTAAATCGAATATTACTTATTCGTGAAAATTTAGTTTATTTAATTACAAGATGGATGAAGCTTAGGGTTTGAATCCATCAGCTTTTGAGGTTTGCAGTGGTTTAAAATTTGTATTTGTACCTGATACCTTACAAGCTAGGGCTGCTGATAAAGGTCTTACGATGAAAGGATCCGAGTTTTGGATTTGAAATCTATTAGTTTTAGTTTTCGATTCAGTTTTGAGCTGAACTTTTCAAGGAAAGTCGTCTAAGTAGTAGATACTAGACGCAATAAATTAGGTCTATTTCCCAACCTATTGAGTTTGTTAACCTATTGCGATCGTCATATGAATTATTCTGCCTCTCATCGGTTCGACCATTATTTTCAATGGAGTTAGCGTCGTTTTCTTAGTTTTTCCCCATTTATTGTAGTCTTTTTAACAAAAAAAAAAAAAACATTCGTTAAGTTGCATTTTAGTTGCATTTTCATAATTTGGATATAGTTTCTAATTATAAAATGCATAGGGTAGATGTGGTCCTATAATAAAAAAAATTAAATCTATTACCATAACGACTCTGAAATATCGATTCCACGGATATGGAGGGAGGTAAATGTATATACAGAGACATTAGACCATGATAGGATAAATCCTAGGTCTTCAGTTTATCTAAAAATCGACTCCTAATTATTACGTCAGAGATGACATGTGTCCATCGTCTGCGCTATACCCTGATACACATGGTCCTCTAATCAAGAAATTATCTAGTTTGATGATAACGGGCCCCACCCCGCTGCCACGGTGAAGGTCAAAGTAAAGGTGGTCAAGGCGTAGATGGTATCGGCCGGTCAGGCAAAGAATGCCCCGACCAGGAAGAAGGCTATGATCCGCTATTGCTTCGACACGGGGAAGCAATCAAACAACCGACGCTCAAGGGAGACAATGTGCAGAAGTCGAGCCGAGCGACTATCCCGCTCGGCCAGACAACAGTGACATGCAGAGCTCAACTTCGGCTGGGCAGCTACCCACTCGGCCTGGCAGTAGGCTTTGGCAATAACACAGTGAACCTTCGGTCGAGCAAACACACATGGAGGAACAGCGAGGTTCCGGCCAACCAGACAGGGCAACAGGGCGGCAAAATTCAAGCCGAGCGGCCAACCTGCTCGGCCTAGCAGTACACTCCTAATGATATCCAGTGATATCCTTTTGGGAGTTAGTGCCGCCAACATCGGGCATGAGCTGCCAGAAGATTGTACGGAGAAAGTTTCCACTATCACTTCAGAGATATGCTCGGCCCGTTAACGTACTGTATCAGGGATACTTTACTGACAAATTTTTTCAAGGAAAACTATGACAAGCGTGCTCGTCTTGGGAAGCATGCACGCGCGCTACCGGAGCTTTATATAAAGGGAGGTTCAAGTATCGACGGAGATACGCAATACATACGATATTCACTGTTTGTGCTACAATAGTCTTCTTGTTGCTCCGCTTCATTTTTCATCGCCGGTGACTGTTTTGAGAATCGGAGGGTCAACGTTGAGGACCCCTTCCCTGATTCGACACTGATGTAGTCTGTGTTGCAGATCCACATAGAATCCATAGGAGATCAGCATCAGCGTTACATCCCTAACTTTTCGTCTCTTCGATTTTTGGACTGAATCAGATTTAAATACCCACGCATCTTGATTATGAATGTTAGACAAGATAATATTACACATGATGTGCTCAAACTACTAAGACAATTGAGCTACTACATTAAGAGTCGTTGCGCTTCCGGATTTATTCCGGATTAATACTACACAGGCCTTCCGGATTTATTCTATTAGTAGAACCAATCAACCAAAGGCCTAATTAAAAAAAAACATAAATTTTACATATTGTGGGATCTTCTAGCACCCCTATCTAGCTGTCGTGTGCATTGTCTTTTTTGTGTGTGTTTTTTTTTCACATGCTGCTGTTTTTTCATGTCTCAAGTACAATAATTTCTTAAAATTATACCCTATCTTTCATCCAACCCCAGACTAGATTTGTTGGTCCGCAAAAGTCCATTGAGGATTTCAGGGATAGACTATTTATAATTATGATTGAATTATGATCATAATTTGATCATAATTATAAATAATCCATCTCCTAATCTATTTTATTTAGACTAAAGGATCTGGTCTCCCAACTCTCCTAATGTATTATGGTCACGACACCTTCTAAACATTAAAAAAAAAAAGAAATAATGGGATTGACTATGCCATCTCTATGCATAAATTTGGATCTTAGGGTCAGAAGTTCTGAGTCACGAAATTAACCTCTTACAAAGTGTAAAATAAGGCCGTGTGATCCGACACTGATTAAAGCTCTGTGTACCGAATTACCCAATGTACTAATGATAAGACAGACAAAAAATGACAAGTGATGAGTTTTTAGCATTAGGCTTTAATGGATTAGTACATGGACAGTTGGGCACCATGAATGCATTGATAATAGCCTACGTTGTAGGTAAACTATCTCTAATAAATATTATTGTCTACCATATGCAATAAGCTCAACCATCTATTGGTTGGATTGGACAACTCTCCAAACCTAGAGAAGAGACAATTTAATGCCTCATAATTGATGGGTAACATGGCTGTTTGAGGTAGTGGTATGCTAATTAAATTTAAATAATTTCTTGTGATTATATGGAATGAGAAAGGTAGAGTTATAGAATAACAATGACTCTAATATCCAACAATATTGTAGCCCATTTAGTTTGGTTTATGGAATAAAATCACCCAGTTTAGGATATATGTGTTCATATATATATATAGTTAGTATTTAAACGATACTGACACACTGCACTCGGGCGCGTGCTTGAGGGGGAAGTCCATGTGGGTGCCTGGAGCTCCACATCACGTGGGCCCCACACCCTTAAGTCACGCACCCCGAATTAAAGAGGTCAATTCGGATGAATTAAATTAGGTTTTTTTTAATATATACTTAATCTTTAAAATAAAATTTAATTTAATCCTAAAAAACGCTACTAAATTTTAAATTCAGATCAACTTGAACTTGATCTAAAAATTTTCAATCCGAAAATCCTTTAATCCAAATCCAACTAAACAATTTTAAATTCGAAAACCTTTCAATCAGAATCCAACCCAAATTTAATTTGTTTTTAAATTGATTCGGATCGAGCTCATTTTTAACACCTCTACCCCGGGTGCATTTGGCTACCTCAGCCTGGCCTTCTTGGCCACCCCTATAGGTCAACTCGGTTTATAAATTCCAGTCGGCTCTCCTAGCCCACCTAAATTGCTCGATCAATTCGAACTACCTAATTAGCTTAGCCCACCCACACCTCTCAAATTTGACAAAATCTGGTCATTCTTCAGCCATAAAGGAATCCATTACGTTTTAACCGACTAAAAGGCATTTCGAACTCCTATGAAACTGAACATTAAATATTCGATGTTCAATCAAAATCTTCAAATAGTTCAATCAGTGCAAAACAACACTAGTAGCTCTTGCAGAAGTTCAAAATTCATACCTGCATACCATTGTTGCTGCACGATGCCAAGCAAGTCGACATTTCGCTCCCACAGAGGGTCAACTTTTAGCCAAATTGAATCATCTCCACAATTGATTATCGTAAATATTCACGAATTAGAAATACTGAAATCACGAGACAGTGGAAAACACACAACACACACATATATATCAGTGTCACGAACCTAGTGATAACAAAATACTATAGCACAGATCAGATATCATATGGCATTGTTGGTTACTAAAACTTGCATTTTCATGTTTAAACAGAATTAAGAGGTGCTTCGGACAAAGTTGCAAGATAACAAGCTCCCCTAGAAGATTAGAACTCAAAGTTGCATGACAAAGTATATCTCAAAAGATTTCGTCTAGGATTGCAGTAGTCCTATGAGAAACCTTCGTTTTACCCAAGTTAGGGGGGAATCAGATGCATGTTAACTTACTAGGAATATTGTTTGTCCAAATTACTAGGAACACATTATACAAACATTGTATATCATATCAGCTGCATTTTAACTTACTAGGAATTATATCTAACATAGTTCAATAGCAGAAAAGGATAAATTAAAAATCATTTCTCTTGTACACATCAATGCCTTACAGCCAATTGGGAGTTAGGGTTTTGTCAGGTATCATCTCAGTGCCTTGATCATTCATAAGCTTTTCTAATGATCGATATTGCAACTTGACGCTCTCTGCATTGTCCAATGTCTTCACGACGTACCTATTATGCATTAATAGTCTTATGAATTTGTTCTACTGAGAAATGAGAAAACAAATGGAAAAAAAAAAAAAATCTAAAGATTCACGTTAAGCTTAGGCATACATATACCACCACTGCCATCATGCACTAAGACTTATCCAGGAATATTATGACACTATTATTCATTGGCCTAATTCAATTTATTCAGTTCTTCCCCATCAGAAGTTAGGTTAAGAAAGACTCCAAAGCACAGGTTCGTACCAAGAGATAGTTGCCCAAGATACAGCTGTTAAATTAACCATGTAGATTGGCATCTAAAACTGTAATAAAGTGACTCGTGATCTAGAGCAACTAACCATCCATTTAAGCACTGTGCTGTCACAACTGCTACACGTCCAACAAATCTTTGTGGAGTCCTCTTGTTACCCTGAATGATTTTTTTTAAAGGCCAGTAAAATACAGATAATGCAGCATGGCAAACAATCCTTTAGCATTTTGGTATTTACCTTGATAATAACCCTGTCAGAGACAACGAATGGAAATTGAACACCTTTACCGCGCGAAAGATCCATGGAAAACAAATCATTGTTATTGCATTTTTCCTTAAGATAGGGAAAAGGGAATGATTTAGGCCTGGTAAAACACATATAATGCAAAATACAACCTATCCACATAAAGAGCACTAATGTACCCTATCAAAATGCCCACCTGCTCAAACTTCTCTCTTTTTCTTCTTGATGCTTTTAACAAATGCAACTCCTCTTCACGACGGAATGCCTGGACAGCAGCACGAAGAGCTGATGAGAGAGATGTGAAATGTGAGATAGAATGTTGCTCCTAGTAGCAAGAAGTAGCATGAGCTAACTCATAGAGTTGTCTGGTAAAAAAAATAAACAAGCATAATCAAAAGGATCATGGTTTACTAGCAGCACTCAATAAAAACTGCAGCAAGTAGCTGACATGTTTGGATGCCCTTGCACTCACCAGATCAGATTTACACAATAAATACCCTAGCAATTGTTTCACAGTGTCACATAAGCAGTATCATGTTAATTTAATCTTAGCTCGCTTGCTAAATCAAACTAATCTACTGATTCAATCAACTCTGATATCCTTAGCTACAAACTAGAGGAATATGAGTAATATACTATACGACTAATTACCAATACAGAATCATCATACCAGAGAAAAGAGATAGTTATTGGATATTTCTAACATGCAAACTATAGTACAACAAACCATAGTAAATTCAAATAGACATTTCCATTTATTTTCTAAATGCATCATAGGAAATCCTAAATGGATAGCCAAAAATGCAATTTTGCACTATAGCCATGCAATTAGTCACAATGAAGCTATTGCCTAGGTGGTATTAAGAAAAAGACATACACCTAGGATAATTGGAATCACCTTAGCAATACCTCAACTTGCCTGAGCCATGCCATAAAACCTACAGGACTTGAGCAAGATAGTGCAAGTACTCATAAAAAGTTTTGAATTAATTTGAAGTCAATTCCATGTTTTCGATCAAACAGATACAAACTTTGTTTGCACAATTTAAAAGAGACGATATAGGCAGTGAGCCAAGTGTTTCTGCTTTCTGACCTCCCAAATACAACAACCCCTTGGAATCACAATAATTATACATAATCACAAGCATTTACATGTGAAATATCCACATTGCTGTAAGCAAAGGGCAATCATATACAATTTATGTGAATTACAGGAAATGCCATAAAGGAAATATAAGAGATGACAGTACAGGTGAACACGTAAAAGAAATTTATCAACAGGCAATGCTACAGAGGGAGAACAATAAACAGCAGCCATTTTAGTTAATATTTTTTGATACATTGAAAGGAACAATGAAATCTTACTCAAATTCGGTCGAACTGAGTAGTCTGATACAGGCTGAGAACAAGTAATACAAGCTTTCTGCATGGAGAAGCAAAAAAAGTTTAATTATAAATTTACATCATTTTCACCCAAGAAACAGTGTAAACTCAATTATCTAGAAATACCTCTTAGGGCAAGCTATATCAGGACAAACTGGTGCAGCATACAAGTACAATTTCCGATTGAATTAGTTATATATAAAAATAAGCAACAGAATATGCCAAATACCCAATAGCTCAACTAATTTGAGCAAAGAAATTAAAAAAATTTGGAGTTCAAAAAGAATTGTGATATTATTGTTCGTGTTATATAAATTTGTTGATAACTTGTAGACATATGTATTCATAAAGTTACCCATTGTGATCACCATAAGGCCTTTATAAGATGTTTATCACGCTGTTTTATATATGTATGCATATGTCTTGATGACTCAGCAGCTGAACTAGCAAAAATCAAACAACACAGACCAAGTTCAAGAGACTTGAATCTTCAGGTATTAACACTGATTTATGGCCCAATAAGCCAGGAATCATTAACTCAATCTCACAGCATGATTACTCTCTGAACGATGCTATCATCCCTCCAAAAGAACCTGCTAAATTCATGCATCAACCACTGACTAAGTACCTTGTGCTACTGAATCTCTATTATTCAAACTTCTCAATCTTGGAAAGTTATAATTTAGGGTTTGAACCAATTCAAAAGGTAAGTTGAGGATGATCATAGGTGTGAGTTTGATCCTATCCGCAAAGAATTTCCTAAATGGGTCCCTTGGGATAGTCCATTTAGGTAAAATTGGAATGTTTTCACCATAACATGATGTATGTGTGCACGTACACATGCATGCGCTCATGTTTTTGAATTGAAATTCATTGGATCATTAATCCTAGAGATTCAATGGTCTGAATGGCCATCTAATTCATTCACACACATAAGTCTATGGAAGTTGGATCACCTAAGGTGATCTAGATTGTAGAATTGCACTGTCCTATTGTCCAAATCACGATCAAGACTACAATATTCTAAGCCTTTTATCCTTACATTTTAAGGCCTGAACAAAAGAGTACTATAACATTATAGTAAAATTTAAATCTTTGTTGTATCCTCATATCCTTGTTCAAAATTTGAACACCTTTTGTCAAGTTCCTATCTCCCCAATTCTAGAAAATGGTGTTAAACGCTACTCATTCTGTCAGGTATCCATGCCAAGTCTAGGTAACAGAAGTACATAACCATTAAAAATGTGTTGTCATCTTCCTCTTGTTCTTTAGAGATCACACATACAATCATATAATTTATATATTCTCAGTGAAGTTGCTATTCAGGCCTGAGCATAATAGCAGTTAATAAAAGGTTGACAAAGAAAAAGATTCACACTATCAATAATTAAATGGAGAAATAGCATAAGAACTGGTCATAACTTACCATTTTATAAACACGCTGCATTCCACTATTTCCAAAAGAATGTCCACATGACAGTATCATCGCATCATCCATAAGGGCTCCGCTGAAAGAAAAAAAGTTAATCGCACATACATAAATAAAAAAAACAAAAATATTCCTCAGGAGCCTGGATAAGTCTATCTGATGCACAATCAAATAACTCAAGCAGCTTTAAGAAGTATGATACTAATCGAGCACATTCTAATGCCACCTAAACAAATGAACTTCTAAAGATTTTGGCAGAATACAATCTATAAGTAAAGTAGTAAACTAGGACCTAATATCTGAAAGGCAAAGATATTAAAGATCTAAGACCAATTTCCCAAAAGATGTTCACTTGTTGGCTCAGTAGGGATATAAATGGTAGCAGATCAAATCTCCAAAACATATTAATATAGTAGCAAATACTAAAGCAGTGTGTTAGTTGAACTTGTTTATATTGCATAAATATTCTTAGTTAGATTATATTGATCATTTGGAGATCAAGTACTGTAAAAATGGCCTTTCATCAATAATATTATATAAACTCACGTTGTAGGATCTGATAGTTGTGTCCTCAACGTCTCCCAATAACCAGTCGTTAGTCCAGCCTCCTTTCTACCATTGAACCCACATCCATTCTCCCCTCTGTCTTCCTTATGATGGGATAAACCATCCGTTCCAGGCAAAGCATGTGCATAGTATGGTTCAGTTTCCATGACGGCAACCGCATTGTGACAAGCATCCATCCTGCTCACTTCGTAGGATTGATCCTCTAGGCATCCTCTTCCTACATTTCCATCTTTCAGCAAGACACCTCTGCCCGATCCTAGAACTCAATTGATTCGCTATCAAGAGGAGGAAATAACAGAAATTCAAGAAAAAGATGGGATTTTTTTCTTTGTGCTTTACCGAAAGATGAATGGTGCTCCTGCGAAATCGTTCGCTCGTCGCAGATTTTATCCGAACTGCTCTGTACGCTACCACTGCTGTTGTAGTTAATCTTATTGTTACCTTCCTCCAAGGAAACCAGCCCATCTCCGTCGTCAACATCCTCGTCCTCTTCGTTTCCTTCTGCATCCTCCTCCTCCTCCTCGTCGTCGTTGGGCCCATCCCCAGAGTGAGAGCCGCCGTCCATGAATCCGCCCCAGCCCTGGGTCTGGGCACGGCGGCGGTGGAGGTCACTGAGGAATCGGCCTTCCCGTTCGCCAGAAAATATCTTGTCGCCTCCGACGGCTGCAAACCCAGCAGGCCTTACTTTCCCTTGGCTGGAGCGCTCGCCGTCAACACAGGAGAATGGAAACGAATCGCCTTGGAACGCCGCCAGTCTGGGAGAGAGGCCATTCTCCGAAGCCATGGCGGAGGCGAAACCCTAGTCAAAGGGTCCGTCGGCGAATTGCCGCCGACATGATGCGGAGCTGCGATTTGGGGACGAGGAAGGAGGGATTTGCTACGATTAATTTTGATTTGGGGGGAAAACGGCAATTTGCCCCCCTCTCTCTCTCTTGCTTTTTTTTTTTGCAATTTTTTTTTTTTTTGTGTGTGTGATGATTATTCATAGTATTAAAAATTCACCTAAATTAAAATTAAGATAAATTTCTGCTCAATTTATAACAAAAAAAAATGATATACCTTATTACAATAATATAAAAAAATCGTCAGCCATGAACACAATAAATCACAAACGAAATTGGGTTATGATCTTCATAACGACAAGAAACACTATAAATTAAGTCTTACTAGGCGCCTAATTACTTAGGAAAGCAGATTAAGATGGGAGTTGCACCAGGACATGGCTGGCTGCGGTTGCATCATGCACGGAACCTGGCTCGATCGATCATATCTTAGGAGACGACGAAGGGCTCAGCGCCTCCTTGTCCATGCTGACGCTTGAGCTTCGAGGGAGGACCGACGACATCTGGCTGATGGGATAGACCTCTGTCATCTCCTCGATGCCTTCGTCTAAGTAGACCACGTCCTGCATTGTGAGCTGATGGTACTCGATGATCTCGTGCAGGAACCGGTTCTCGCTCGCGTACACCGAGTTCTCTCGTGCCAAGCGAGCTTTCTCTTCGAGCAAAGTCTCCAGTTGATGGCGTATCTGCATGGCCATTGCCGATATATCGAGTCAAGTATGCACGGTGGTAAAAAGATGATTCGCTCGCCCACTAAAGATTAAGACATAGTTTAACAGACCAGTTCGTCGTCGTCCGCTGGGTTTTCCCCCTTCTGGCGGTTCTCTCGCAGGGCCTTGTTCTCCTCTTCGAGCTGAGCGCACCGTTCCTTCGCGAAGGCGAAGTCGGCCTTCACCGTCTTCAGCTCCCTCAGGAGAAGCTTTGCCTTGGCAGCTATGGCGTTTGCAACCTGAAAGAATGAACAAACTTAAAATTTATAGGTTTGCAATCATCTCAATTTTTTTTAATCAAAAAAAAAAATTGCATCTCATTTAATGTATAATTACTCAACTATCTCACCTTTCACCATGCTATTCTCACTATTATCTTTGTCCATATTTCTTGTTAGCTACTATACTTTTATAGTGACTATATTTTCGTAGTTATGACACAATTGTAACAATTTAGTAGTTATTACAATTGAACTGCAACATAATTGTAGTAGGTTTTATAGTTGCTACAGCTGTAATAACTAAATTGAATCATTGAACACATAATATATCAAATCAAAGAAGTTTGTTCCTCTATATTTGTTACCGGTTGTATCCGTAATAGCTCAGTCTTAGACCTAAAAAAATATCATTTAAAGTTTTTTCGGAGACTATGAAGAATTTTAATCTTTTTTATTAAGATTATTTTTTATATTGTAATAATTGTAAACCCATAATTATAATTATTGTAGTTGTAACAATTACGAAACTATATCTCCTACAACTATAAGTTACAACTGTTGTTGCTGTAACAACTACGAAACGATAACTGCTATAACATGTGTCATATTTACTATTTTATAATTGCTATAATGTACCTAACATGGTTCTAACAAGAAGAGTATGAAAGGATAATTATGTAATTTTATATGGTAGAATGTTCTTTTCATTAAAAAAAAATGAGGTGCCCTTTGACCATTTTGAAAAAAAAAACAATTGAAGCCTTCGTTAATTTTGCCCAAGTTTATAATCTTCTCGCTATAAACGAATTACGAACAAACATAAGTCAGTCACCTTCTGAGAAGCCTTTAGTTTGTTCTCATACTCAATCTGAAACTGAGTGAAATCGTCCACGGCTTCGGTTGCAGAATCTGAACTTTCGGGGTTCTTGATTTGCAGCTTCTTAGTCGCTTCGATCGCCGGAATCCCTTCCTGCAAAAGAGTCGAGATAAATTTGAAGTTTTCTTCTTCATTTTTTATAAGAGTTTGAAGTGTTGAAAGATCTGCAAGAACATTACTTTCGATGCATGTTTGAGGGTGCCACTGGATTCCTTCGTCAGAGAAGAAACAATTGCATCCTTCTGGATCGCAGGACTCTGATCGGTCTTCTGGTTTTTCTCATTAGAACACTTTGTTCGAACCTAAAACACCCAAAAAAAAAAAAAAATCATGAGCTTATACGGAAAGGCAAGAACATGTTTCATTCTGAAACAAAACTCAACCTGTTCATCTTTCGAATTGAGCTTCTGGGAATGATCTTCAGGCTGCTCCTCATCTTCCAGAATAGCTTTAGCTTTCTTAGCCAAAACCTCCCAAAATCTCTGCCTGCCGGTTATGTTCTTCCTCGTCGTCGTTGAGTACTCGTAGACATTCGAGCCCTACATCGATCGAGTCTCAATATTCAATGTCCATTAATGAACGGATAAGGAAGCTATCAAATTCAACTCAAATGCAATCAATGTCCATAAAACAGATCAATGATAAGAACAGTCGGAGTTGCATCAATTATTGTTTTAGGGATCCATCAAAAAGTTAACTCTTTTTCTTAATTCTGCAATTAACAAAGAGATTAGCAAACGATGATGCAAATTGGGCTTCCAATTGAAGAACATCTCAAATTAAGATCTGAAGCGTAAATTGAAACAAATGATGAAAACTTGACCTGTTTATGGAAGCTCCGGCGATCGGCGGGGGCAGAGGGGACGTCAGCACCGTCGTAAGCGGAGGAGAGGGAGGAGTCCCGGTGGGCGGCGGAGGCACGGATGGCCTTGGTGGCGAGGGAGTGGGAGGAGTCACCTTCGTCGTCGACGCAGGAAAAGGAGCGGTAGTCCTCGAAGGTGGCGGAGCGCGCCGTGCTGTGTCTCCTTCGGTAGGCCATCTTTCCCGGCGATCTCTGCCTCCGGTCAACAGTGAAATAATTGAATTTGCAAATAAATAATTGTAAGAGGAAATAAATAAATTATTTTTAAAAAAAAAGGAAAAGGAAATCTAAAAATGCGACTTCATAGCAAACCGTAACTGTCCGACCACCAATAACTAACCTCAAGGATAAAAATGGACACCATCGAACTAGCTATTTATGTGGATCTTTAGTTATTATTATTATTATTATTATTTTCACACACATATATATGTATATATATATTAAATGGGTAAAAATATTTAAAATAAAATACCTGATTAATAAATAGTAAGATGATTTCTAACTAATTGAGCGCACGAATCTCGAAGCGCTCCGGGAACACGACTCTTACAGTGTACCTTGAACACTAATCTCCGAGCATTATTTTAGCACGAATCTGTAAGCAGACGCTGCTCAAATCCATGGGAACCGCTAACCTTCCCGCGGCCGCGAATTCTTCCTCTTCGTTCTCCCCTTTTTGTTCGACGGGTTCCTCGCCTTCTCGTTCGATCGCCTTCCGTTCGTTCAGGATTCCTCGTAATGTCGGTGAGTGATCGAACCTCTCATTACATTTGTTGCTCGTTTCGATTTGATCCTCTTGGGGTTGCTTGTGATGGCGAGTTCAAACCATTTCTCGCATAGTTTTAATCAAATTCACGGATTCCGGTTCTGAGTTTGTGGATCGCCTTTTGCCCTAATTTTGATGGGGGATCAGACTGATTTCTGATTCTCCATTACTGAAAGCTCGAGATTTGTAGTGTTGTTTATATGATGAATTTGTCTTTTGTTTCCGAGACCGATTCGTGCCATAAATTCTGGAGACATGGATATGAACATAAAAGGTCGCATTTTAGACTTTTGGTGCTCAAGTATCACATATTCTGTGCTTTCGGATGTATTGCGAAATCGGGGAATCGAGATCTGAATATGGTATGCTTGTTTTGAAAGTTTAAAGAAATTTTAGTTCGTGGCGTTTGTTGCTTTCAAATCTTTTTAGTGAATCCTTCATGATTTGGGAATTTTATTCCTCAGTTCAAGGAGATGAAGAATAAGAGCTCTTCCCTTTTGGCTTCATGGTGTGTGCTTTGGAGATTCTACTAGCCATATGATTACCATGGCACTTTTTTTATTTTGTTTGCCTCGACAAGTCCTTTATTGGTTGTATAAAAAAAGATTACTTTTCTATTTTGGTGAAAAATGATACAACTATGATTCTAGTTCTTCCTATGTAATCACATCTCTATGTTTTGAGCAGCATTGTGCTTTCTTTTAAAGTGGAACTTTTACTTCTGCATTAAACAAACTCTTAATTTGTTGGGTAATTAATTGTTGTCATAAGTCTGAAATTTGCTTCATTCCCTTTACTAGGATACTTTATCTATTGCTTGTTCTGCTGTACTTCACGCTATTCTGTATCTTGCAAGGATAATGACAGCTTCATCTAGCGTTAGGTCCTCTTTTTTTTGTGTGAATTCTAAGTACAATAGATGGTTGTCGTTGTTAAGATTTGTCTTCTTCTTCTTCTTCTTCTTCTTCTTCTTCTTTGCCTCATTATAATTCAATTGAGCTTGCAGATTCCAGTGAAGCAGGATAACTTGACGATGGGAGGGGATCAACAATCAAGGACGACACCAAGTTGGACAATTGATGTTCCAGATGTATGGGCTAGAATGTTTGTTTTATTTATTATACTATACAAACATTTTATCCATGTGATACACCCGTAGATGATCTTTTTCAGAAATGTTAGTTTGAAAGAGAATGATTTGGACAATCAGGAACAGCATAAATCAACTGTAAATAACCTTTTGTATGGACATTATACCCCAACTAAAAAAGAAACCTTAACAAATCAGCAGAGACAATAAACAATACTATTAGACCTGTTCTTGGCATATTGGAGTTCAATTTGATTATGCTTTAATTCTTCCTCTCTGGTGGATCTTCGAGTGGCAATACATGGAAATCAAGAATCTCACACAGCTTCCAAATTCTCAAAGTACTCGCGTGAATAACTTTTAGGCAATGAAAAGTCATGCATGCTCAAAGAGAAACTACTGGAATGTATGAATTGTCCAACATAGAGCATGTGTTGGCTTTATGAATAAATATCAATGGTGGAAATTCTAGAGATGATTTTTATGAAACTTAAAAGGTGGCCCCTATTTTTCCATTGATTAAACTAGCTTGTATTTGGTTTACCTTAAAGATCTTGCATTCCATATTGATAATGGTGCATGTCTCAATTTCCTAAAAAATTGACTTTGGATTGGTGCAATACCAAATGTGCAAAAATAGAGACTCACTTGGATCCCAATAACCACTGATAATTACCAGTGGATGTTCTCCTGCTAACTTATGACTTTAGGATCTTACATTGAACAAAGTAATTTCTCTTGTGTCGCATTCTCTTGTTTGATCCTAGATCTTTATTAATCTGATTTGTGTACACCTCCTGATTTCTGTCATTCGTTTCCTCTCTTTTCTACCACAAGAAGGCTTGTTGTGCTATCTCTACCTTATTACCATTCAATATTTTTTCAATAACTTTGATTGTAGAATTTGGTTGCATTATTGACAGATTTTCTAGATGCTGAATGCCTGACTGAATCATTTCTCGTAAGCACTTTTTTCTTTCTCCTTGCACAGGTAAGAACAGTGAAAGTTAGCAGCCTTCCCTTGGCTGCGTCTGTGAGTGATATTGAAAAATTCTTTTCCTTCTCGGGGCATATTGTATATGTTGAAATGCGAAGGTAACTTTTAGTCGCTTGTGTGTTAAGTTCCTGTAGCAGTTGATGGATTCCCGCAAGGTTTTCCTGTTGGCAGTGAATCAGAAATGACTCAGGTTGCTTATGTCACTTTCAACGACGCTCAGGCAGTGGATACTGCATTGCTTCTTTCTGTAAGTTAAAAATTAGAAAAATTCAAAGGTGACTTTTCTGTGTAGCAAATGGGTGACATATAAAATGAGTTGAAATCTTGTTAATTAAAAAGTATTGTGTTTTAAAATGATTGCAGGGATCGATGATCATTGTCGATCACGTTGTCACTGTTACTCCAGTTGAGAATTACCAGTTGCCTCCTGAAGCTACAAACTTTGTGAGTATCTTTGTTAACAATGATGTTTATGATTTGATACTTCAATTTTCAGCGGAACAGATTTATTTATGTCATTGAAAGTTTCCCCCAAGAAGGGGAGCCTTGGTGCAATGGTAAAATTGTTGCTTTGTGAGTAAAAGGTCATGAATTCGAATATTGGAAACAGTCTCTTACAAAAACTAGGGTAAGGCTGTATACAATGGATCCTTCCCCGAGATCCCGCATAAGAGGAGCTTCGGACACCGGGCTATCCTTTTTATTGAAAGTTTCCCCCAAGAGCTTTCTAATAAACATGCATAGCATGTTAGTAGGTGCAATAGATAGAGAGATTATATATATATATATATATAAATTGTTAGAATAAAAAATGATCTACTTAATTTGAGTACTACTACTGATATAGCCTTAGAGCTTAATGAAGGCATAAAGTTCATGTAATCAATCAACCTGAAATAGTAGTTAAATTTTAGATGGTAGTCATGTTTAGAAGGGAGATCGATTTGTTTGAGTATTGCAGTTTTTACTTGTAGGCTAGTTACATTTGTTCAATAATTTCAAATAGATATTTACGAGAAAAATATTGCTAGTTTGTGGATTCAATATTTTGGTTTATAATTTTGAGTCCATATATGTCTCAAAGCCTAATATTCCGTTTTTGTTCCTTTGATACTCGCCGTTGCAATTTTAAAAAGCAAGAGAAGTCATTGCCAGTTGATGGATCCATCAGGAAGACAGAGGAAGTGGTGAGCACCATGCTAGCCAAGGGCTATGTTCTTGGCAAGGATGCACTGCAAAGAGCTAGATCCTTCGACGAACGACACCAATTACTCTCATCCACCATTACCTCACTCGACCAAAGGATTGGACTGAGCGAGAAGATCAGCAGCAGCACAGCTGCAGTCAGTGGGAAGTTGAGGGAGGTGGATGAACAACTGCAAGTATCCGAGATCGCAAGGTCTGCCCTTGCAGCGACTGAGCAAACCATCATGAGCATTCCCTATGTGTCGACCGGTGCATCGTGGGTCACAAGTGCATTCGGCAGAGTGCTGAAGGCGGCTGAGGATGTTAGTGTGATGACAAAGGAGAAGGTAGAGATGGCAGAATTCATGCAGAGGCAAGAGATGGTGGATGAGTTTGCTAAGCTCTATCTAGATGACTCCTCACCGAGAGTAATTGTGGGGGCTGTTCCCTCTAGTTCTTCAATGGATGATAGGAAACTATGAATCACATGACATTTTTGAATGGATCACGTTGCTGTGAATTGAGTACCGGCTGATCTATGCGACAGTGATTACCATCCACGTTTGTTTTTTGGCTTTTTGAGGACAAAGGCATGTTGGCATATATGGCCTATTTTGATTCTCTCAGAGTTTATATATTTGTTTGTTTGTTTTATTTTTAAACATACTGTAAATGTCAATTATCGGTGGGAACTTCTTATGATCATAGATGATGTAAAATCTTATACTAAGATAAGCGGTGCCAATGGAGCTAATTACATTGTTATCATAGAGCTATGCAATGACAGTGTAAATAAATGATGTAAAATCTCATATTATGATTGTTCAGTGTTAATCAACTTGAGCTATATACTTCTTTTAGGGATGCTTGGTAATTTTTAATTTTAAATTTTCATATTCTTTATTATAACATTTAATTTTATGCTAAACTTGAGTTGGCTAAGCACGAAACTCTGAGTCTATTGAACTAGTGTTGGATTCAACCTAAGTCATGTCAACTCTACATAGGTCTGCACTGGCCAAGCCCGACACATGTTAAATAAGTGAAGAGTGAAAAATAGATAAGACTTCAATTTGATAGAAATAAATATTTCAGTTCGTCGAAAACAAATTAAATATTCATAGGAAATAAAATAATTATTCTTACAAACCAATAAACCATTATTTCAATCTTCTTACGAATATCATACACATGTTTAATATTCTGTAATTATCCAATTATAACCTTTTTTGCACACTAAACAACAACATCATCAAATTTCAGAATAACCTCAGAAACTCATGTTCATGGTTGCAAGAGTTCATTCAAACAGCATGCAAAATATACTCCAGAAGAGAAGGAAAAAAAACTGATTAATAATACATTAAGAGATTGAATGCATTAAGACTGAATATCCATGTACAAGGAATGGAAACAAGGCCATATAGTAAGAAATCCCTATTCAGTCAAGAACAATGCTAGAGCAAACCGCCTGAATCCCTTCAATTACCTAGGGTAAAAGATTTTTGCAGTTTTAGAAACACATCAAATACTGCAATGATGCAGACCAGTACATCACTCGAAAACCAAATGTCAAGAACACATCTTTGATGTATATATCATGCAAGAATTTCTCTGACGAGCCAGTCTAAGACAGGGTAGGCAAAGTATATCATTAGAAAGGACGGCAATGCAAACAGGATAGTGATTATGATAAAAACCACTAGAATGGCAGCGCTTGCAGGGATAACATACACTACAATGAGAAGGAAGACAATCACCAGCGGAAACTTGGCGGTTACTCGTATGAAGAGATCCACAGCCTTGCGTAGCGCAGCATGTATTGTCTGTATGTTGAAGTAGTTACCAGAGGGAGGGCCTGAAGAAGTTTGCCTGTGGTGTGTGTTTTCTCCAATGGGTGATTGTGTTCGTTGGAGGCTCCGGTGGTAGGAACCATGACTAGATCTTGCAAGGTTGCCAGCTGACTGCAAGAGAGAATCATGTTCTGCGTGATTGATGATGGTCGATGTTCGCCTGTCACCATTCATTCTCTCAACCATCCAAAGGAGGAAGTAGTTTTTGCGGGGAAATGCAAGGTTGCCCTTGTACATAAACCGTAAGGACAAGAAATTGCACCATGGACAGGAGATCATGAAAGGTAGCTGAATTGGTGTGTTGGGGAACTTGACGATAGCCCATTTAAGACCCAGGATGCAAGTTTTGCAGAGTGTGTGCCCACACCACAGGACATAAGGCACATTCTCAACAATATTAAATGATTCCCAGCAAATTGGACACTCAAAACCTTCTTCTTTGCTGGAGCAGGAAGAAACCTCATCATCGGAACAATCAAGACTAGCCATGGTTGATTTCGTAGAATTGGTATTGGGCACAAAACTCCACATTTCAGTTCTGAAACTGTTTATGAAGAACTGAAATTGGACAATCGATCACAAACACCCACTCGTTGTCAGACATACCTGGAAACCTCTAAATTGGTCCTGAAATATGCAGGAAAACAAGGTGCCACTCTCATTCAATCTCAAACAAGCTGGTCTTATTAACATGGACATTACATTCAATGTATTGATCTTTTAGATGAAACAAAAGCTCTTTCACATAGGCAATTGCTAGAATCAATATAAAAATTCTTTTGACTTAATTCTAATTTTTTGTTTACCAGAATAATACTTATGCATCCTGATGCCACAAATTATGAAGAAGGTCTACACAAAACAAACTTTCAACAATACTGCGATGATTAAAGATGTTTTGAAAGAAAAAAAAAAGAACGGAACTTAAATAAACCAGTTTCAAATCAATGGCTCTCTTCTTTCGAAGAAGAGGGACTCTTTTTCTGTAGTAGGAAAAGTGAAATTAAATTACCAGAACAGCACTCATATATCCTTCGAAACGGAAATTTTTAAATAAAATATGCATAAACATGAAGTTTTAAAAATCCTACAAAGCTCAAAGATGTCTTTGGAAGAAGAAGAAGAAAAAATCTTCAAGTTATCTCTCAAAGAAAACAGACATGTATTTTATCCATTTTTCTTTTTTGAGGAAAGAGGAATTGATCTCCAGTTTATAAGCTCAAAGAATATCAAAAACATAATTCAAGGCACAAATAATTTGTCAATGGCACAAGAATACAAAGATGAAAGATAAAGTATATAAAACACAGTCGGTCACAAGAGAAAAAATTAAACCAAATCTAGTTAGAATTGCAATCAAACTGCGTTTGGTCGAAAATTAAAAACCCTAGAATCCCCAAACGCCAGATCGCGTGATTGTGAAACATAAAACTCGATTAAGGAACTACGAATTTCTTCTTTATATGCTCAAATCAACAAAAATATAAGCGGCGAAGACGAAAAAGAATACCCAACATCACTTAAAATCCAACCCTTTCCCGCACAAAAAGAAAAATCAACTTTTTCCTCGATCAGCAGTAGAAATGCCAAAGAAATCGAGCTTACCCGGAAGGCATGGAAACGGATCGGAGAAAGGAAAATGAAAAGAAGAATTTCATGGAAGCGGGGAGTTCTTGGCGAGATCTACAGACGTTGAGGAAGAAAACAAGCTGTTCGCCAAATTCGTCGATCGTTTTGGACGACGTCGAATGGGCACTTATTGTCGTCTTCCTGTGCCTTTCGATCTCATCTTTGCCCTTCATAACACATCGGACGGTTGAAAAAAATCACTGGAGTCTAGCTAATTTTGCTGGCTTCTTGACCACATTTAATAATCGTTTTATATAATTCTCAATATATGTTTTTCAATAAATCAATTTCTCAATTAATTCTCTTGTGTCATCGTATTAATTGCATCATAAATATAAATACATTCAAATAGATAATATAAAAATAACAATACTTTTTTAAAATTCAGTGTGATCCAAGTATATGCTATGAAATTTACTAATTTTTAAAAATATATTATTTTTATAAATGGTTGATTTGTGTGAATTTATTTGTACATATTATAGTCCTTTGTTTGAACCTTCACTAAGGCTAATTTCAAGCTTATTACTTGTTCATTGTCTTTGGAAGCATAAAATCGAAAGCCTGATATCAAACTAGTTCATGAACGATCGTTCAATCTGCTTATCATTGCTGGACTGTTTCCTCAACTACATTATAATCAAGGAATTTAATTTAATTTATAGTGGCTTAAAGCCTTAAACCATGAGAAACATGCCTTAGTGTTCATTTCTCACACTCATCTTTCCCAAATACCTCCTCTATCACATTGACTGTCGACAAGAGCCCATCTTTCTCTGATCCACCACTGCTATAGCTCATATCCCAAGCTTGAAGGTTACAATGCTCATCCAAGAACCCATCGTTCTGGTCATTTTTGTAGATCAAGTTCATATCGTCATCTTTGATCCTGCCTCGCGGAAATGGATCCATACTAGGAAGGTCCATGAAACTGGTCCCATTGTGCTGACCTTCAAAAGATGTGCACGACTCGTCCTGAATATCATAATCCCCAGATGAGGGCAACTTGCTTCCAGGAAATTGTGTCCCAGACACAAGAGTCGACTCATCTCCGCAGGAACATTTCTCGTCGTCATATAGAGCAAGCTCGTAATTGTGGCAATTCTCTGCGCCATCAATTTCCTCAACGGTTTCCATTTCATTAAGATCTTCTTCTTCTTCGTCGACAACACTTTCATCTGCAACAGGCGACTCCACGTCAGAATCTTCTTCTGATACAAATTCACCATCTTCACTTTCTTGCAATTCCTCATTATCACTGTCAATGTGCAGTGGGTCTAACCTGTTCTGGACTGCTCGCCTTCTGAGCATGAATACATTGAAGTAGTAGCTCACTAGCTCTTTGCTACTTTTGTCGGGGAAAAACACAGGCATTTTATTCCAGAAGTTCTTGCCCAGCGAGACAAAATTCGAAGACACAATTTCTTCGAAAAGTTGTTCCTCCCTTTCAGTCCATCTTTGAGCCACGATCTCGCCCATATTGCCAAAACCCAATTCTCCAAATCTTTCAAGGCCAACATCTTGTTTGATCATTTCTCTTGCTCTTGAAACATGCTGTCTCACACATCTGATCGAGCCATCATCTATACAACTACAATCCATCTTGCGATGCAAAGTTACATCGTCTGAGGCGAGCAAAGAAGATTCAGGCATAGGTGTTACCCGTGTCCCAAGCCATTTGTTGCTGACAATTTCAAGATTATCACATGAAGAAATTGTGACTGAGGTCCATTGAGAAGCACAGTTTGCAGAATCCCTTGATTGATTCTTAAATTCATAAGGCCTCCACACTGGAATATCAGCTTGATGATTGCCACCGATAGCAACACGCTTCCGGATGAATCCATAATAAACAGGCAAACATATCTCTTCGCAGTGATCAAACTCAGATGCTCGAGAGCCATATCCAGAAGAACCCGGACAGAAAGGTGGCCTGATGGGTGAATCTTGAGCAAACCAATGACTGCTCTTTGCTTCCGTAGCAAATTCCTCAGCACCAACAACCACCTGATGATCCTTCTCGTCCTCAAGAACACCTAAAAAGATATGTATTATAATCACATATTCTCTTTCAATCATGTTTTGCATGGAAACAACCAAGTAATCGAACTACCTGGAGATGGCTGCTGAGCAGTACTGGGGCAAATTTCTTCAAAAGAACTTGACTGCAAATCTTGATCAGCCTGTTTTGAACGCTTGTTTGCTTGTAAACAAGACTCATCCTCCGAAATACGCCTTTTGTCTTTATCAGACAAAACAACTTCCCTGGTATTATTGCCTGTCATCCATAACAAGGGCTGCCATTGAGTCCACTTTGACGATTGTCACATAGATCATCGGCAGTCATATTCTTAAAATATTTGTAATAAATACGGAAATCATTCTCATCATCTACAGAGATTTAAGCAAAAGTTTTAAAGCTATCTTTGCCAATAAGTCACATAATTTTTAGATTAAATACCAGCTAAAACTACCTGAAGCAAGTTCCTCAGAAGCCGCAACCCCATACAGAGAATGTTCAAAAGGTTGTGTGATTTGATTATCACAAGAAAGATGTCTTCCATCTACATGAGCAAATTGGTTGAGAAAACATGCATCAACATGGTTGAACACCATCTTTATCCTGTATAACAAATAAACAAGTATAAATAGCTTCAGCAAAATAAAACACAGGCTTGTAAAACAAAGAAAAAAAGCATCCAGTTTGTTGATGTTCAGGCCCAGAGTTTTTAAATAACAAGAGAATATTTGTTTTTGTTAGGGATAAGAAGTTAGAAGAATCACATACATAAGTGGTAGTTTAACTACCTATTAACATCTAAAAATGTTTGTAAGAAAAGGAATTTCAGTATCATCCCAAATCAACTAGGACAGAAACCTCAACTCTAGCACGTTTATCATTGAAGACAGTGTGCTCCCAAGCTCAAATGAGCATACAAGATCTTATACGAACAATAGATTCCTTGAAGCAACAGTATTATTAATAACTTTGCCTGTCACACTAAAAACTTTTATATTTTTCATGAAGTTACTGTTCCAAAAGTATAAAAATAACAAACCACCATAGCCTATTGTAATGTTAGATCACCCACTATTTCCTTCGAAAGTCTTCCCCAAAAGCTATTTTTAGTTTGGAATCTGAATCAAACAACTAGTAATGATCTTGCTTTTACTGATGCAAACTGATCACAAGAATGTAAACAGTTAAGGACAATAACAAGACACATCATGTCTTCGGTTTAACTAATGCATTGCCATTGACATAAGCATAGAGCTATGTCACAGAACTAAACATCAAATAATACAATCTGTAATCTTACATTTTCCAAGAAAACAGATGAAAACATAGACGAAGACAGGCACATTTGCGGCTTTACATACCTTTAATGAGAAATCCAGCAAAAGAGCTCGCTCACTTGAAGTGGAATATACAAATACAATTAGACTGATAGAAGAATTATGATAAAAATGAGGAAATGTTTCAACAGACAAACGAGCTGAGAAGAATGGGATTTGACCAAAGAAAAGAGTCAAATGAGGAAATTTCCCGAGAAGAAGAGACCTGGCCGAGATCCTCTGCTGTGAGAATAAGATTGAGGCACGAGAGGGAAACGTTCAAATTCAAAAAAAGATTAATTTATATAAAAACTCAAGGGAAAAGAGTAAAAAATATAAGAACGTCTGAAAAAACTCTAACCCTAGATTTAGATCTTACCGTCAAACAATTCTTCAGGAAGAATCAATTTAGGGCAATGATAGAGACCTATTCGAGAAACCTATTGACGAAACCGATTCGAGATCGAGAAGGATACGAGACCTGATTAACGAATGGGAACCCAAACCCTAGAAGTGACAAGCATAGATAAGATCTTACCGACCAAAGAACCTATCGTCAAAAATCAGTATGGGGCAAACATAGAAACCAACTCAAACAGCCTAATTAACGAAACCGATTCAAAGATCGAGGAAAAATCGAGACCCGTCGAGCGGAAGGAGACGCAAACCCTAGAAATGATCGTTGGTTTCGAAAGAGGACGAAATCGGTACCAATCGAGAGAGAGAAACAAGGGAAGACCGAATTGGGCGACAATTATGGGATTCGAGGGAAGATCGAAGGCCGATCGTGAACAAAATCTGTGAAATTTGGAAGGTAAAAAAAGAACGAAAGAGAGCAAAAGTCCGCGTTCGCCTTTTTCTTAATTCGATAATTAGATAAATAATAACATTTTTCGTGTCGGGTGATGTGGACTCTACTCACTTAAGCCATTTGAATTTACCAAAAGACCCTTACCCTCTATGTGTATTTATAAATGACAGGGGTAAATAGCCAAACGAAGGCTGTCCCGATCCTGTAGCTTAAATAATTATTAAATGAAATTTATCAAATATTTTTTCAAGAAAATAATTGCCAGAGTTCTTTTCTTATTCAATAAATGATTTAGTCACCTGCGAGTTGACTACATGTATTTATCAGCCACCAAATTTTCCCACACAATAAACGGTACCCCAACGCATACCCGACCGAAAAATGTCTGGTCTTGTGGGGTCCACTCGGGGTCGGGAGCAGAGCAATAAAGCGCCGCTTCCCAGATCGGGGCACACCGTCGTTACGAACGGGCCCCATGTAATTCCCTCGTCTATTGGCGGTAAAGAATGGGTAAATATACATGAGGATCTTAGAAAAGATGGAAAAGGATAAAAAATAAAGTTAGCAGTAGCGGCGAGGAGCGACTCTTATACTGATTTCCTCCTGATTTCTCCAAATTACAATTTGGTCCTCGTCCTGGGCAAGGCTACAGATTATGAATCGAAAAAGATAAACGAAAAAAGTTAAAAGTAGATGAGATTTGAAATTTTTATTTTAAATGCAGTAGTGAAGTTATAAAGTTTTCTATTTCTAAATTGAGAATATGAGTGAGACTCATAAAAAAAAATATTAAATGAAAATTATGCATAACTATATTAAATGAAAAATAATAAATAAAAATATATGATTAAAAATTTATGGCCAACTAAAAAGTTATAGAGAGATTTTTTAAATAATTAAAAAATAATAAGTTTTTATATATTTAATGTGACGTATTGTAATAAAAAGTAATTACGATGATCTCAAATGTTTTTCATAGTTCGTTCTTAAATTATGTGACATATTGATATGATACATTGTAAATAATAATAAAAATTATTTAGGAAGTGTTTGGTAGACGCGTTTAGGAGCTTGAAATAGGAATGAAATCTGTTTCATTCCTATTTTTGATGGTTGGTAGATGGAAATCAGAATCAAAATATGGGTTTGATACCTTTGATTTTCTAAACAACCTTGCCCCCCCTTTCATCTCTGTTTTTTTTTTTCTCTTTTGCATTTGCGCCTCCTCTTCCCCACCCGTCGACTCCTCTTCCTCCCAATTCTTCTCCTCATTTTTCTTTTCTTCCTCCCTTTTCTCCCCCTCCTTCTTGCTCATCGTCCGAGCTCCTCCACCCCCTTCCCCTTCTCTTCCTCATCTTCTTCTTTTTCTTCCTTTCTCTTGATTCTCCTGCGTTCTTATCCTCTTTCCTTATCCTCCCTGTTCCATCTCAAATTTGTCTGAGCTAAAGCTACAAGGAGACTTCTGATTGTGGGACAAACCAAGATTGTTGAAGAGGGGAGTTTAGGGTTTAGAGAAGTTGCAATTTGAAGCACATGAGCACGCATTAAGTACTTTAATATACTTTTAGGTAAGAATAATTTATTGATTTGTCCTTATTTGACATGGATGGTAACTTATTTTTTTTGTATTCTTATTAGGACCTTTGCGTCCAACTAGAGAGAGTGAATATCCTTTCTTCGATTTCTACTTATAAATTGTTAGCAGAAGCAAAATCAATGGAAATGAAATAACGAAGTAATGAGAAGGTAATGCTAACTCCTCGATTTACTTGGTCTCCACTTCCTTTAGGTAACTAATCTAAGGCACGCACACACATGATTAAGCTCCACTATGATCTTCTCCTTCTCAAATCAAGTACGAAGGTGGAGAAACCTTTACAAGATGATCTCTTCCTCTTACAAAATGAAGGATAAGCTTAGGAGGAAGAGATTGAGAGTTCTGTAAGCTTTGAGATCACTTAGAGAGCTTAACAATGTTTTTGCATAAATAGATGTCTTCTCTCCAAGCTCTCAAGTCTTTTATATTTGAGGCTGAAACCCCCGATCATCAGTCGACTGATATATGCATCGATCGACTGGTAGCAAGTAATGACTACTATTTTTATAAAATCTATGGGGATTTTGTGTATCATGAGCCCAATGACATTACACCAATCAATTGGTAGCTATCGCAACTCTTTGTTCGTTTTAGAACCGGGTATCGGCCGACTAGTGTGCGTACTAGTCAACTAATACTTCTTAATGTGAGAGAGCAGCACTTCAAGCATTTTCCATCAGCCTTGCGCCCTTAGGATGCTTCCGAGCCCATGAGTCCTCATCCTTGCGCTTTCTTTCAAGTGCTTCCTTCGGCTTCGTCATGCTAAGTCTTCTTTTACCAAGAGGTCGCACTTCCTAGACTTCACTACAAGAGCCACACTTCGGGACTTCATCCGCCAAGACTTTCTTAGACTTTCCTTGCCAAGTCTTTATACCTATGCTTTCCTTTATACATGCTTCCTCAACATATATGTTAGATCACCAACATTGCCTAACTTAAACTTATTTAACCAAACATCAAAAGTAAATAATGTCTGGAGCAAGATTGCACTAACAATCTTCATTTTTTTTATATTGGACAAATTGTTTAAATTAGATCTTTATATATGCAATAACCATAAAGCATAGGCATAATGAGTGTATATGAAAATCATGATCATAAAACGGTCTTTAAATATGCAACAACTATAAAGTATAGGCATAATGAGTGTATATGAAAATCATGATCATAGAACTCAACTTTTTTTAAAGTGAAAGTTATAACTTAACCTATTCATTTCTCCCCCTTTGATATACACCAAAAACATAGAAGGAACACAATCCAAAATTAACCCAAGCTCCTCCTTTAATTCAAAATACTTTCTAAGTGTGAGGTGATAGAATAATATGTCACAATAAAATATATCCAAGTTAGAGAGATTCAAGGTGAAAAGCTTGAAATCAGGGTTGAAAATACAATATACCAGTCGACTGGCACCGATTTTTCAGCAAGGATGGACATTACATTTTAGAGAATTACATATTAGAGATGCAAACACCCATTAGTGCACTACTCAAATAGACACACTTATGAAAGTTAGACATTTCACACATTGAAATAGATAAAACATATCAATCATACACAAGAGCTAATAAGAATAAAAATCACACATAGGCATTAATGGACATAAAAAGTCATACATAAGCATAAGTCTATACAAAGTCACAAAGAGATAGGCATGAAATATAAAGTGCTACAAAAGTCAGATAAACTAGTGTTAGAAATGAATAGAAAGTGAACATGTTTAAAACAAAAGCCTTTCGACACCAACTGAGAGTCAGACATCGCGTCTAAACATCATCACTAGTAGGAGGAGGAGGAGGACCCTGGTATGCAAGATCCCAACGTCACATCATTTCGAACATTTCCGTCTGCTGTTGACGGACCTCATGAAACTCTTGATGCACAAAGTCCTCCAAGTGGGGCATCCACTAACTCAGGGTTATGCCTGCTGATCCTGGAGCAGGGTCCTCCTCCGCATCATTATTTGAGTCTGAAGAATTTTGTCCATGCCTGTGAAGTCAAACCATGATGCCCTGACGTCGCTCAATTTGCGGCAAAGATAACTGTTGAGGTCTTAACTGATTAAAATCCTTCGACAACTGATGTTGTGCACCTTTAGTAACATCAATCCATCTAGATGTGAAGAACTATGTCAAGATATGACAAAACGACATGTACAACTTCCCTTGTATAGTGATCTGGTGGTAAGAACAGGGGACCCCGTTCGGTGAGGTCAACGCCACGTGGAAGTCAAAGTGGAAGGAGGCCCGTCCGGAGATGGGAGGTTCGAACGGCCGACCGGCCGTTCGGTGGAGTCAACGTCCGGAGAGGGCTGGGTCCGACCGGCCGGCCGACCGGTGTCGGGCTGATGGTTAAAGGCGTCCTGTAGGAAGTCAGGGTTCCGGCGCTCAGTGGAAAAGATTGCGGGGCCGAGCGGACTGCACGCTCGGCCAAAGCCATAAGGTAACATACTGCTAATGGTCTCCACAAAGCACGTGATTAAGAATCTCCCAAGTAGACCACCGTATACATCCGGACGGCTGTCGCGGAAGTTGGCCGGCTGGACGCCAGATCTGGATTGAAGGGGAAGAGGACAAGGGACATCTTTGTCTGATAGCGAGTATGTTCCGCATGTAAGCCATACTCCAAATCTTATGACAGAAGATTCCGCTGTCCCATCGAGGACATGCCTGGACTGTAGCAGTATGGGTTAGGTAAGCTCACTGACAAGCCCTTACTGGGGTATGGGCCATGGACACGTGTACACCTCGGTATGTGTACACTCGCTTTTCTGCTGCTCTATATAAAGGCTCTCACCCTTCGCCTGAGGTACATTTTTCTACGAGTCTCGAAGCCACTTTCTTTCTATTGAGCTTCGCCTGACTTGAGCGTCGGAGGGTCGCCGCCGGGAACCCCTTCCCGGCCCGACTTCTGTGCAGGTTCGCCGGAGCTTCGGAGGCCTACGCCATCGACTAGGAGCGCGCCACGTGCCCAGCGTCCTTTGGTTCGGCGATTCGGACAGGATCAATTTGGCACCGTCTGTGGGAACGCTCCTGCATCCGATCGGAAACAATGGACGAGGCTGGACGACAACATATGGTGACGCTTTCGAACGAGGAACTCGACGCTCTGATCGAGATAAGGGCCGCCAAGCTCGTAGAGCAAAAATAGAAAGCCACAGCCGAGCGGCCGGAGCAGCAAGCAACATCAGCGTCTGGTGGCCGAGCGGAAGCACCACCGGCCACCGTTGCATTTCATCGAGCCTTATTCCACACCCCTGAAGCTGCAGTAGCTCAAAAGGACCGGGGATCTTCTTTGGATGAAATGCCTAGACGAGAAGACAGAAAAGGGAAAGCCCCTCGAGCGGACGCATCGTTTGAGTGGATTAATTGCCAATTTTCAAAGGCTATTCTGCGAGATCCCCTGCCAAAGCACTACGTGCCTCCGACGATCGGCGACTATAATGGAACAACCGACCCGGATGATCATCTGGGTAAGTTCGATAACACAGCTACTCTCCATCAATACACAGATGGAGTAAAGTGCCGAGTTTTCCTCACCACTCTCTCGGGATCGGCTCAACGGTGGTTTCGGAGGTTGCCGGACGGATCCATCACAAGCTTCAAAGACTTCCGAACGGCCTTCCTCCACCATTTTGCAAGCAGCCGACGCTACCAGAAAATGAGCGTGAGCCTGTTCGCCATCAAGCAAGAAGCCCGTGAATCGCTCCGAGCTTACATCCAGCGGTTCAACCAAGTGGCGATGGACATTCCAACTGTCACCTCGGAAACCATGATGAATGCCTTCACACAAGGCCTAGTGGATGGGGATTTCTTCCGATCGCTCATCCGAAAGCCGCCCCAAGACTATGATCACATGCTACATCGGGCGAACGAATACATCAACGTGGAAGAGGCACAAGCGGCTAGGAAAAAAGAAACTCCAACCGAGAGGGCTCCTCCGGCCGAGCGGAAACCACACGCCACACATCAGCCGCCCAGAGGACCAAGGGCTGAAGCAATCCGATCCCCCCACGTCAGGTCCCATGTGCAAGAGGTAGCTGCCGCCCGGCCCAAGCCAAGGAAGAAATGGACCCCGATGTTCTGTTCCTTCCACCGGACGGATACGCACAACACAAGGGATTGTCGAAGTCTTCCCTTCGTGGCTCATCCTGTGCCCCGGAATGCCGGACGACGGTCTCCCTCAGTCGACAGGCGACAGAGAACTCATGAAGCCGATCGGACTCGAGCCGATAGGCCACAACAGCAACAGACTCCCGATCGGCATCGTTCCCCAAGGCCGGAGAATCGCCGAAAGTCACGAGAACGGTCTCGACCGTCCGCTCGGGAAGAAGAAAATAGAAGCAATACTTCCCGAGGCGAGATCAACATTATTGCTGGCGGGCCGACCGGAGGGGACTCCAACCGAGCAAGAAAAGTGAGCGCCCGGCAGCTCCAGATCCATGCGGTCGGCTGCAGCCAAGAGCGGGCGAGCGGACCCGAAATCAGTTTTGGGCCCGGGGACTTGGAAGGAGTCGAAGTGCCGCATGACGACGCTCTCCTCATCAAAGCGGTAATAGCAAATTATACAATCCACCGCATTTTTATTGACACAGGGAGCTCTGTCAATATCATATTCAAGAAAGCCTTCGATCAACTACAAATTGATCGAGCCGAGCTGTTGCCCATGACAACCCCGCTCTACGGGTTTACAAGCAACGAAGTTCTGTCGGTCGGACAGATCCGACTGGCTATCTCTCTAGGAGAAGAGTCACTCAGGAGGACGCGGACAGCAAATTTCGTGGTGGTGAACTCGCCCTCATCCTACAACGTAATTTTGGGACGACCGGCGCTTAGCGAGTTCCGAGCGGCCGTCTCCACCTTTCACCAGAAGATCAAGTTTCCCGTCGAGGACAAAGTGGGAGAAGTACGGGGAGATCAACTAGCAGCTCGGCGATGTTACGTCGAGATGGTCCGAGCCGAAGCCAGTTCTGCTCGGAAGGCGCCCCGGATCGAGGTAAACGCCATAACAGAAAAGCCACCCACTTTAATTTATGAAGAAAAGGAAGAAGTGCAGGTTCATCCCACTCGGTCGGAGGGCACAACCTTTATTGCGTCCGATCTGGAGACCAACCAGAAGGAGGAGGTGATCCAATGCCTCCAAAGAAACCATGATGTCTTCGTCTGGTCGACACATGAGCTGCCTAGAATTTCACCAAGTATAGCGCAGCATGAGCTCCACGTCGACCGGACGCTCGGCCAGTGAAGCAGAGAAGAAGGGATTTCAGCGCTGAGCAGAACGCCATCATCCGGGCGGAAGTTGAGAAGCTCTTGGAAGCCGACCATATACGCGTGGTCCAGTTCCCTAGCTGGTTGGCTAATGTGGTGCTGGTCTCCAAGCCGGGCGGCAAGTGGAGAGTCTGCATAGATTTTCGGGATCTCAACAAAGCTTGCCCGAAAGATTTTTATCCCCTGCCTCGGATTGATCAGTTGGTGGACTCCACGGCCGGCTGCGAGTTGATATGCATGCTCGACGCCTATCAAGGGTATCATCAAGTGCCGCTCGCCCGGCAAGACCAAGAAAAAGTTAGCTTCGTGACGGCCGACGGCACATACTGCTATAATGTGATGCCGTTCGGGTTGAAGAATGCCGGGGCCACCTATCAACGCTTGATGAACAAAGTGTTCAAGGAGCAGATCGGGCGGAATCTGGAAGTGTATGTGGACGACATTCTCAGCAAATCCGTCCGAGCGGCCGATCTCTTCAAAGACATGGAGGAAACCTTCCGAACGCTGCGCAAATATGGAGTCAAGCTAAATCCCCAGAAGTGTCTGTTCGGAGCAAAAGGAGGGTGTTTCTTGGGGTACATAGTGACCGAGCGGGGTATTGAAGCAAATCCCAGTAAAGTAAAAGCCCTACAAGACATGCCGCCCCCAGGAAATCTGAGGGAGGTGCAGCGTCTGACTGGTCGGATAACGGCATTGTCCAGATTTATCTCCAAAACCGTCGACCGGAGCCTACCATTCTTCAAGATCCTGCGCAATGCTACTAAGTTCCAGTGGGATGAAGAATGCGACCGAGCATTCGAAGAATTGAAGACATATCTTAATTCTCTGCCTGTACTTGCCAAGCCGATCGAGGGTGAGTCACTTTATATTTATCTGTCTTCAACTGAGCATGCTGTAGGCTCAGCACTTGTGAGGTCAAGCGGCGATAAGCAGCCGGTGTATTTTCTGAGCCACATTTTAAAAGATACTAAATCTCGTTACACCGGGCTCGAGAAGTTGGCCTTTGCTCTGGTTCTAGCCGCTCGGCACCTTCGACCATATTTCTTGGCTCACACCATCATTGTCCGGACGAATAGTCCACTAGGAAGAGTACTGTTGAATCCAGAAGCGTCCGGACGGCTCATCAAATGGACTACAGAATTGAGCGAATTCGATATTCAATACCAATCACGCTCGGCAATCAAGGCACAATCTTTGGCAGATTTTATCACCGAAGTGCAAAGGCCAGAGCCAGAAGCCATGTGGAAGATATTTGTGGACGGATCGTCCACTCGGCTCGGGAGCGGTATTGGTGTATTATTGCTATCTCCGCAAGAAGAAAAGATGCATTTATCCGTCCAGCTGGATTATAAAGATACAAACAATGAGGCAGAGTATGAGGCCCTCATAGCTGGCTTGCAGGCAGCACGACATGTGGGAGCTGGTCGGGTAACGCTTCATTCAGATTCGCAGTTGGCCGCTTAGCAGCTCTCTGGTGCCTTCGAGATCAATAGCGCTCGGCTCAAGCTCTACGCTGAAGCCTTCGAGAAGCTCAAAGCCGATTTTAGAGAAGTTATTGTCCAGAAGATACCCAGAGCGGAAAATCAAGCAGCTGATGAGTTAGCCAAACTTGCGAGTTCAATAACGCCGGTCACAATTCAGCAGCCAATCAAAAAAGTACTGTTGGTGGCGCACGTCGACCGGATGGAAGGCCTCACATTTCCAAGCGACTGGCGGACATCCATCATAGAATTCCTCTGCTCGGGCGCCACGCCATCCGATGAGTATGAAGCCCAGCTGCTAAGGAGGAGAGCCGGTCGGTTCACACTCATCGGCGATCAGCTTTACAAAAAGGCTTTCTCACGCCCGCTATTGAAATGTGTGAACTCGGAAGACGCGGCGTACATCCTCCAAGAAGTTCATCAAGGATCATGCGGAGGACATCCGGGCGGACGATCGCTGGCTAAGAAGATCCTGCTGGCCTGATACTTTTGGCCAACACTGCAAGTGGGTGCCGCTCGGACAGTAGCTACGTGCCTTTCATGCCAGAGGTATCACAACTTCTCCCACCGACCGGCGGAAGAAATGAAGGCATCTACAGTGTCTTGTCCATTCGACCAATGGGGAATGGATATCATGGGACCTTTCCCCATGGCGACAGAGCAGCGAAAGTTCCTGATTGTTGTAGTCGACTACTTCTCTAAGTGGGTGGAAGCCGAGCCGCTGGCCAAGATCACCGAGCAGATGGTCAAAAAATTCATCTGGCAACACATCATCTGTCGATTCGGCATCCCTCGCCGATTGGTTTCCGACAATGGGCGGCAATTCACAGGGAAGGTGCTAGAGGATTGGTGCAAAAGCTACGGCATCAAGCAACACTTCACGTCCGTGGCTTATCCCCAAAGCAACGGTCAAGCCGAAGTAGCCAATCGGGAAATTCTTCGCATTCTGCGCGCTTGGCTCGACCATTTGGGAGGAAGTTGGCCAGATGAAGTGCCGGACGTCTTATGGGCCATCCAAACGACTCCAAAGGAAGGGACAGGCGTCACACCTTTCCACCTGGTGTATGGCGGCGAAGCGGTCATTCCTGTTGCAGTTGGAGTCGAATCCGCTCGGATCCAAAGCTATGATGAGGGCAACGCCGAGCGGAGGAGCATGGAGCTGGTTCTGGTCGAAGAAAAAAGAGCCAAGGCGTCCGTCCGGCTGATGGCGTACCGGCAACGGATGAAGTAAAATTACAACCGCCGCGTAATCCCCAGATCATTCCAGGTCGGCGATCTTGTCTGGAAGAAAGTCAAGCCGGTCGGCGACGTCGGCAAATTGGAGGCACCGTGGGCGGGCCCCTTCAAGGTTATTGAAAAGCTCCGCTCAGGAGCCTATTATTTGGAGGACGAAGACGGGCGGCAGCTGGATCGACCGTGGAGTGCGAATCATCTCCAGCCTTATCGAGCGGGGTGAAAGGTGCACGAATGTAAATCATTTTTGTATATGTTAGTCGCCCATGTCCTTGTAATGCAGGAAGCAGAAATAATTAAAGGATGGCAAATAGCTTCGCCGAACGGCAGTGGCAAAATTAGCCTTTAACGGCCGTCGAGCTCCGACGTTAAATATCGAGAGACGAGCCGGCGTCTATAAACCCTCCGAGCGGAAGACCGTCGAGCTCCGACGTTAAATATCGAGAGACGAGCCGGCGTCTATAAACCCTCCGAGCGGAAGACCGTCGAGCTCCGACGTTAAATATCGAGAGACGAGCCGGCGTCTATAAACCCTCCGAGCGGAAGACCGTCGAGCTCCGACGTTAAATAGCGAGAGACGAGCCGGCGTCTATAAACCCTCCGAGCGGAAGACCGTCGAGCTCCGACGTTAAATATCGAGAGACGAGTCGGCGTCTATAAACCCTCCGAGCGGAAGACCGTCGAGCTCCGACGTTAAATATCGAGAGACGAGCCGGCGTCTATAAACCCTCCGAGCGGAAGACCGTCGAGCTCCGACGTTAAATATCGAGAGACGAGCAGGCGTCTATAAACCCTCCGAGCGGAAGACCGTCGAGCTCCGACGTTAAATATCGAGAGACGAGCCGGCGTCTATAAACCCTCCAGCCCTCAATATCATTGTCTCTATGTTCCGCTCGGCCCAGCGCCAAAAGGTACTTGCTCGGTACATAGCGAAGGACCTCTACTATCATAGCGGAAAATTAAGTAGGCGAAGTATTACATGTTTAGCCGAACGGTAGGGCAATGCCAGGCACTTGGTAAAAATCCCTTTCGCATACTAGAAGGGTGATAATGGGAGAGCGGATGAACACATATTTTGTTTATGTAAAAAGATAGCAAATATAAAGAAAACATTGCATTAAAGGTAAAGCTTTGAGCCGAGCGACCCAATTACAAAAAAGGATAATATCCTGGCGAGTGGCCGAATTACAGAGAACTACTCAATATAATCATAGAGGTCCCTGGGAATGTCATTTAGAAGCGTCATTTGGTCTGCGGCCGAGATAACCGCGGACTCGGGAAGATGCCCCTTTGACTTTAGATACTTGGTGGTGGCGGTCATAGCCAGGTCGAAGGTCGTGTACATCCGCTCGCAGACCTTCTCTGAGAATTCAGGCGAGCGGATGTAGCTCTGTCTTAAGGCAGCGATCCAGCTCGGCTCGGCATCTTGGTATTCTTTGAAAGCTGCCTGGGAACCAGCAAGGGCCTCATTCAGATGCTGAATCTTGTCCGCGTCGGCCGAGCGGTCCGCCTTCTCCTTGTCGAGCTGCTCTGTCAACTCTTTTATCTTCAGCTCCATACCCCGAGCCTCCACGTTCTTCTTCTCTAGATCGGAGATGACCGTGTTTTTCCGAGTGGTGGCCAAGGTTATCTTTGTGTCAAGCGACTTGACTTGCCGCTCGAGCTCGGCCAGATGGTGAGCCTGGTCGGTTGTCTTCTTCTGCTCGGCCGCTAGCAAATCCTGAGCTTTCTTAAGCTCCTCCTGCAGCTCAGAATATGACGGGCCGTGAGAGCCGGACGGACCGCCTGCCGCCTTCAGTTGCCTCAGCTCCTCGTCCACCATAGCCAGGCGGTTGGAGACGGCTATCTCTTCCACCCATCGCTGATGCAAAAAGGTGAAATTGTTAAAAGCCGAGCGGAAAAATGCAAGTGAAGCTTCAGAAAAACAAACTTACCCCCGTGGACTCCTGCATGTGGCTGTTGGCCAAGTTCCGGAGGGGGATCATTGCAATGCGCGCCCGAGCGTCAGCCCACATCTCGGCCAGAGGCCCTTTCAAGGTGATGGTGTGCTCGGGCGCGGTTGGCCGGTCGGCTTCTGGCAGCAATTCTTCAGTCGGGAGATGAAGGGTGACCCGTACTGTGCGGCCATGACCAGGGATCGTCCGACCGGGATCAGAAGCCGGCGCAGAAAACTGCGAATGGATAGTTGAGCACTTGACTGAGTGACGAGCGGGCGGATGGGTGCTGACCGGAATAGCCTCAATGGGGGCTTCCGGCTCGTCCCATTCAGAAGGCGTCCGGTCGGACGAAATGGCTTCGACCTCCGGCGCTTTGCCTCGAGCGGCGGCAGTTGCCCGCTCGGACGGTTGGACCGCTGATGTAGCCGAGCGCAAGGGAGTCTCCACTCGGCGCCTCTTTTGTAGAGGCTGCTCCTCCTCCCGAGCGGAACCTTCCTCGGGTGCGGTTTGTTCTCCAGGGGGGTGGCTCCGCTGACCACGTTTGGCTGAGAAGCTTGAGCGGCCGACTCAGCCTGAGTCCCGCTCTCCCCCTCATGAGAACCGACCGGCTGGATACCCAGCGCCTCCATTTCCTTTGCTGCCGTGGCCTCGAGCGCCGCCGCCTTCTTTTTCAAGATGCTAGCCATCACTGACTCCATGACGATGTTTGCTGCAAAGGAAAAATGAGGAAATCAGTTAGCAATCAAAGTGAATGCACAAGTAAAATTCTTACCGAAGCCGGTCGGAAGAGGAGTCCGAATGGGACTCAAGCTGAAGATGTACATCACTCCCTCGTGAAGAAGTTTATTGATGTCAAGGCGCAGACCGGCTAGCATATTTGCAGCATGAAGGTACTCCGGTCGGGTCTTAAATTTCTTCAGATCGGGAGTGGAGAGCAAGCCGACTTGCCACTTTGTTGGGAAGGTGGCCTGATCGGGCATACGGATGTAGAAAAAATAATCCTTCCAATGTTTATTGGAAGAAGGAAGTTTGTTGAAGAAGACCAAACTGGGCCGAGCCTGGAACATGAAGGTGCCCGGCTCGGCTTGCTTGGGGTAGTAGAAATAAAAGAAGACCTCCGGTCGGAGGGGGATGTTGTGAATCTTGAATAAAACAACAACACCGCAAAGGAGACGGAAGGTATTGGGTACAAGGCTGCCGAGCGACACACCGAAAAAATTACAAACATCTATGATGAAAGGATGTACAGGGAACCACAGACCGGCGGTAAACTGGTCGCGGAAGACACAAAAACCTCCGCGCGGCGGCCTGTGCGGTCGAGCGGAAGGACCGGCTAAAATAAGTTCAAAGTCTTCGGGGATTTCGAAATTGTCTGTCAGAATATCAAAATCGCGCTGGTCGAATCGGGACTGCATGGTGGTGTACCATGGGGCGAGCGACTGGTCTTCGGGATTTGAAGAGCTAGCCATGGGCCGATCGGAAGGAATCAAAAGGCAAAAAGGCAGGAGAAAAACAACAGCAGACGAAAGGAGGTTTCAAAGATCGAAACTGAGAAAGAAATGCAGAGGAAACACCGGAAAGGAGGGAGGAAAGATATAAAACCTTACAGCGGGGAAAGGGATCAAGGAAAAAGGCGCCGGAGAGCGTCGGAGAGCAGAAACAGGATCGCCGGAGCTCCAAAGCACTAGAGGCAGTGGTCGAGATCGCGGAAGCAAATGAGGGGGAGAAGGAAACGAAGGCTTTATAGGGTGGAGGCCGGCCGGCCTCCACCGTTGGATCCAGGTCACGGGAATCAAAGCGCACATCTTGCCGTCCATTTCGAATTGCTTCGATCACATCAAAACACCATGCCGCCGCCGCCGTAGGCTGATGGCAGTGCGCCACGTGGCATTCTACCATTCGGAGCATTAAATAAAAGCATGCTCAACCTTAATGTCGAAGATTGGTGCAGAACACGAGGAGATCCGGTGAATGCCATTGTTGATTTGTTCAAGGCCATCTCTGCGGTCGGCCGATCGGAGGATACTAGCACGGAGGAGCCGCCCGGCTAGATTCGCAGTCCAGTCAGTCGGACAATTCGCCTCCTTCGACTAGACTTGCAGGGGAGGCAAGTGATCCGGTGGTAAGAACAGGGGACCCCGTTCGGTGAGGTCAACGCCACGTGGAAGTCAAAGTGGAAGGAGGCCCGTCCGGAGATGGGAGGTTCGAACGGCCGACCGACCGTTCGGTGGAGTCAACGTCCGGAGAGGGCTGGGTCCGACCGGCCGGCCGACCGGTGTCGGGCTGATGGTTAAAGGCATTCTGTAGGAAGTCAGGGTTCCGGCGCTCAGTGGAAAAGATTGCGGGGCCGAGCGGACTGCACGCTCGGCCAAAGCCATAAGGTAACATACTGCTAATGGTCTCCACAAAGCACGTGATTAAGAATCTCCCAAGTAGACCACCGTATACATTTGGACGGCTGTCGCGGAAGTTGGCCGGCCGGACGCCAGATCTGGATTGAAGGGGAAGAGGACAAGGGACATCTTTGTCTGATAGCGAGTATGTTCCGCATGTAAGCCATACTCCAAATCTTATGACAGAAGATTCCGCTGTCCCATCGAGGACATGCCTGGACTGTAGCAGTATGGGTCAGGTAAGCTCACTGACAAGCCCTTACTGGGGTATGGGCCATGGACACGTGTACACCTCGGTATGTGTACACTCGCTTTTCTGCTGCTCTATATAAAGGCCCTCACCCTTCGCCTGAGGTACATTTTTCTACGAGTCTCGAAGCCACTTTCTTTCTATTGAGCTTCGCCTGACTTGAGCGTCGGAGGGTCGCCGCCGGGAACCCCTTCCCGGCCCGACTTCTGTGCAGGTTCGCCGGAGCTTCGGAGGCCTACGCCATCGACTAGGAGCGCGCCACGTGCCCAGCGTCCTTTGGTTCGGCGATTCGGACAGGATCATATAGGACTAAAGAAGTGTATGATGGACTCATAGACTTAGAGAGCTACGTCTATACCTAGTTGCTGCTCCGATGCATACAGCATGACTAAATGAGTAGTCTAATCATGGCTTGCCCTTTAGTGACAATGGGTAAGATACATGCAAGGACAATTTATAAAAGATATAACTAGGGAATAACATGCGTGTGACATCAAAAATACACCTAAGAGGAGCCCTAGGAGCATGAAAGTAATGCTGATAAATCATGTCTATGGACACCTGGGAAAGTGACTGAGTGAGGGGCTCAACAACATAAGTTAGTAGACCTCTTACACCCTAAGAAAGATCTCAACACATCAGGGGTGAATTCAATGCATAGTCCTCCCAGAATAGTGTCAAATGTTCGACCATTACTACTTATAGGATGTAGGTTATTGTAGAACTCCTTACATAGATCTACATTAACAATATGCGTGCAATTAACCAACCTATCTAAATCATAATGCATAATAGTCTCAACGATGCCAGGGGCAATCTTACAAAAATAGGGTTGATTGAGATATCAACAACTCATCACTTGAAAGTCGGTATTCTCAAATCATTGTCGAGCAACCTTAGAAGGAAACCGATCCCCCGAAGGCGCTAGAGGGGGCTGTTGAGAGGTACCCTCTCCCGCTCTATGTTTTTGCCTAACTCTAAATCATGCAAATGCAAAATGATGTACCCATTTTGATCCAATCAAAGGAGAAACCATGGAAAATATGCATACAAGTTAGGCTTAGCCACTAATCTACAAAAATTGAAGAGTGGAGTTGACAACTCATTACCTACGCTCCATTTGTCTCTAATTGAAAGTTTGATGAAGTATTGGCGTGATCCCCAAACCCTAGACTCAGATTAGTCTATTATCCCTAATTTGGAGAAGAACACTTGTTGAGAAAGGAGAGGGAGGATACATCCGAGGGTTTTAGGAGATTTTAGGAAGTTGGAAGAGGTCGGAGATATTAGATTTTGAGAGATGTCCTAAGGCAATCGCCTTACAATTTTTACTAAATATAAATTCACTATTTGAGTCTATATTATATGTTTGATTGTCTTAAATTCATTTACTAAATGTCGTAATATAATTCATAGCATGAAATAAATTGTGATTGGATCATAACTAGTAATTATCTCTACATATGCAATTATGAACGTATTAAAATTTCTCTAGTCGTCAAATTGATACATTCGGATATCATCAATTCTATAAGATTAACACGGGTTATACTCCTTGGTTCGCTAAACAGCTGTTTTCTTATTAGCTGGAGATATTGGGATGTCGAGAGTTAAATGTAGATGCTAATTATGGTAACTAGTTCATTAGAGTGACTCACTGTAAAACTTCATATGATTATTTATATATATGGATGTCTGTGAAGCTCTTACTACAGCTCGAGTGCAAGTCATCTTTGTCATAAAAACTTGACATCTTAAGCAAGTACCTTATTAAGGTGTAGACCCTGGATGATTGGATATAAGTCAAAATACCCGAAGATTTTTTGCTAGCCCACAGAGGATTTACCGCTCTTTGCTATGAGATATATACCCTATGGTCACTCATTAGGATTATTACTCAAAGTCTTTTGCCAAAACATCACATGTTAAGAGTGCGAAACTCTTAGACACATGTACGAGTAATTTGAATCCGTAAAACGAGGAAGTATTACTTGGGCTAGGTATAACATAGTCAGTCTAGTGGGGATAGATACATACCATGTTCTGAACTGAGTGGGTATAAGACGAGTGAAAGGAACAAGGAACGACTTACTGTAACTGCTGAAGGGTTTATAAATAGTTCTAAGATCAACTATGATTTTTCAACTAATTGGAGATCATGATGTACTACTAGGTGTCATTCATGATCGTTCTATAATTAAGAAGTTAATTATGGATGACCAAGATAAACCTGTTGGATCGTGAAAGTCGATAGAGGGGGGAGGGGGGAGGGGGTGAATATCAATCGAAAAAATATTTAAGCGAGTACGTAGCGGAAAGATGAAAACACAACGCTAATACGAACCATTTTACTTAGTTTGGAGCCTTGGTCGACTTTTACTCCAAGGCTCACACTTGTTGAGTGCTTTCGTTGGGCAATTACTAATAATTCACAAAGTTATTACAAAAACTAGGTACGAGAATTATTAGAAAGGAATACCGACAACACTGAAAAGAAAAACTTGAGCCTCTTGTTGTCAGAGTAGCTTCGCAACGTCGCAGGAGCACAGCACGACAGAGCAAGCGTTGGAAAATTTTGTTGTGAATTGTATTTTTCTTCAAGGCCCACCCTCCTTATATAGGATGCTTCGGGTGCCCGGATCCCTTCCGGGTGCCTAGAGTGTGACGTAGCCCAACCAACCATGAAGTTCCATGTGACGAAGCGCGATGAGGATAACTTTTGTATTCTGGGCGCCTGGATCCCTTCCGAGCGCTCGGAGGTCTGGGAGCCCGGACCACTTTTCTCCAGAAAGTCCTTCTCCTGCAAGAAAGAATTAGTCCGAGGCAAAATGTAAACTATATTATCCTGCAAAACAAAGTATTAGCACAGTTATAATAAACAAACAGAGTATTAATTATATTCCATCTCACCGAGACCAGAATCTAGTCAAGATCTCAACTTAGAGTTCTGAAATGGTTCTAAGTTGGATCGGCGCCTAAGTTCCCTTCCCGGGAACGCGTCTCACAGTCACTCCCCTATAATGATTTACCTTAACTTACATGTCAGACATCCGGTTAGCCCTTCGACCCGTTTGGACTTCGTGTCAACTACCTGATCAGCTCGTCGACCTAGCTGAACTTCCCTGCAACATTGAGTTAGCACAATAGATAAAAATAGTGTTAACAGAATTTAATTATAACCTAGGGTTATCTCCCCCAAGGGTTGCCTAGCTTCATTCACTAGGATTTTCATTGCCTGACTTCACTCACCAGGACTTCTTCCACCTAACTTCACTCACTAGGGCCCGACTTCACTCACTAGGACTTTCTCCAACTAGATTCACTCACTAGGGTCCAACTTCACTCACCGGGACTTCCACCACCTAGCTTCACTCACTAGGGCCCGACTTCACTCACCGGGACTTCCACCTTGCCTAACCTCTGGTTAGGACTTACCTTTGCTAGTCATCTAGTCCTGACTATACTTCTCTCTCCCAAACATCAAGTCCTGTTTGGGTCAACCCTTGGTCATATTGTCAAACATTGAAACCAACATTGAAACCCTAGAGGTCGATTGCACCAACAATCTCCCCCTTTTTTATTTTTGACAATTTTCTTAAGTTAGGCTTGAGTCTTTAAGGGTTAATTCTCAAGATTTGAGAGAGGTTAGGAATGTTTAACTTTTCTAACTTAAGATTTTTCTAACTTAAGATATTACTCTCCCCCTTTGGCACACATCAAAAGGGTATGAACTTAAGGTTAGTTTCTATTAGGTTTTGCACCAACAATGTGCGAAAAACTTTCCAAAGTGTTTGCAAAAATATATTTCAACGTATATTTTAAAATGTCTAAGTAAACATCAAAGAAAACTTAAGTAAAGAGAATTTTTAAAAAATTTCTAAACAACTTTTAAACAATTTTTTTTAAGTGACAAAAGTGAGTTTTCACAATAACTTTTGAAAGTTTAAGTAATTTTTTTTTAAAAAAATATTTTTCAATGCGTTTTCAAAAAAAATTATAAAGCAAAGAGAGATTTTATAAAAGATTATGAAAATAATTTTTCAAACTTAGTTTCAAAGATTTGTAAAAGTAATTTTTAAATATTACTTTCAGTCTTTCAATCAGGGCTCCCCGTAACTTGATACATTCTTAGGACTTCTTGTTAACCACAAGTAAAACATTCTATGTGTCTAGGGGCTTGATCCAAATTAAAAGAACACAAAGTTTGAAGGTGAGTTTTCAAAATATTTTAAAAAAATGATTGTGCACAAAAACCTTTTAAGAAGACCTTGTCAACTTAAGTTTTAAAATGTTTACTAAGTAACAAAATAATTTTTCAAAATATGTTAAGTCATAACAGTTTTTGAAAAGCATAGAGTGTTTTTTTTTGTATAAAATAAATTTGTAAAGTAGTTTTCAAAATGATTAAAAAAGTTTTGAAAATATTTTAAGAATATTTTTCAAATAAAGTGTGAGAAGGTTTTATAAAATATTTCCGTATTTATAGATTTTTCAAATATTTTTACAAAAATAATTTTTCAAAAGATTTTACAAACATAATTCTCAAGAACATCTCCTCTAACGTCAACACTCCCCCTGAAGTCAACACTGGAGTTTGGGTACCTAAGTGTTCTAGGAGATTTAAGATTAGCAATATTTTCCTACATAATTATCTCTATATACTTGGTATAATTGTTCATTTATTAACCAACTAGTCTAAAAGATAATTAATTTTAGATTTAGGTGCATTAAAATAATTTGTTACTAATTCAATAATTTAATACTTATTTGATTAAAATAGCTTAAATTTTGTATTAATTGATTGAGTTGATTTAATGATAATCATAATTATAATATTTATTTCATTTTTTAAAATTTAATTTAAGTAGGATTAATTAAGTTTGAAGTCACTATTAATTTGAAGTTGAATAAATTAGTAGATTAATTTTTTTAATTAATTTTTTTCTTTTTTTAAAAATAAAATTAGGAATTAAGTAAATTAAATAAGTTGTTAATTTCAAGGTGTTAAATTACATTGAAATTTAAGTAACATAGACTTAGAATTAATTTTAATTTTAATTTTAATTTAACTTTAAGTTTGGGTTTAGTTTAAGTTTAACTTAATTTAATTTTAAAGTTTAACTTTAATATCAAGTTTAAGTTTTATTTTAAGTTTAAAGTTTAATTTTTAACTTAATTTAAGTTTTAAGTTTAACATAATTTAATTAGTTTAATTTAATTTAATTTAGTAAATTTTAAATTAAATTAAATTAAATTTTTAGTTAAGTTGATTTTAAATTTGATTTTAAATTTTAGTTTTAGTTTTGATTAAGTTAGTTTAAAATAATTTTTAAGATAATTTTAAATTTAATTAAAGATAATTTTTTAAAAAAATTTTAAGCTAATTTTTAAAATAATTTTAAAACAATTTTTAAGATAATTTTTAAAATATTTTTTAAACTTAAGTCAATTTTTAAAATAATTTTTGAAATAAAAAAAATAATTTTAAAATAATTTGTAATTTAAAAAGATTTAAAATAATAATTTTTAAGTTTAAAAGATTTAAAATAATTTTTAAGTTAAAAAGATTTAAAATAATTTTTAAGTTTAAAATAATTTTTTTTAAAGTTAAATTAATTTTTAAAATATTTTTTAAAAGTTAAATTAATTTTAAATTAATTGTTTTAACTTAAATTAATTTCTAAAATAATTTTAAAGTTAAATTATTTTTTAAATTATTTTTTTATGTTAAATTAATTTTAAAATATTTTTTTAAAGTTAAATTAATTTTAAAATAATTTGTTTTAAGTTAAATTAATTTTTAAAATAATTTTTTAAGTTAAATTAATTTTAAAATAATTGTTTTAAGTTAAATTAATTTTTAAAATAAGTTTTTAAGTTAAATTAATTTTGAAATAATTTTTTAAGTTCAATTAATTTTAAATATTTTTTTAAGTTTAATTATTTTTAAAATAATTTTTTAATTTAAATTAATTTTTAAAATAATTTTTTAATTTAAATTAATTTTAAAATAATTTTTTTTAAAAAAAATTAAGTTAAATTAATTTTAAGATATTTTTTTAAGTTAAATTAATTTAAAATAATTTTTAAGTTAAATTAATTTGAAAATAATTTTTTAAGTTAAATTAATTTTAAAATAATTTTTTAAGTTAAATTAATTTTAAAATAAATTTTTTAAAAGTTAAATTAAGTTTTAAAATAATTATTTAAGTTAAATTAATTTTAAATTATTTTTTTAAGTTAAATTAATTTTGAAATATTTTTTTAAGTTGAATTAATTTTAAAATAAATTTTTTATTTAATTTGAATTTGAACTTAATTTTAATTTTAATTTAATTTGAATTTAAATTTAATTATAATTTGGTTCGTAGTCCTTAGTTATCTCATCCGATCTATGTTTTCAATCAGATTCATCCCTTCGACCCGTTTGGAGTTCATGTCAGCTACCTAGTCAGCCCGTCGACCTAGCTGAACTTGCCTGCAACACTGAGTTAGCACAATAGATAAAAATAGTGTTAACATAATTCAATTATAACCTAAGGTTATCTCCCCCTAGGGTTGTCTAGTTTCACTCACTAAGACTTTCATTGCCTAACTTCACTCACTAGGACTTCCTCCACCTAACTTCACTCTCTAGGGCCCGACTTCACTTACCAGAACTTCCTCCACTTACCTTCACTCACTAGGGCCCAGCTTTACTTACCGGGATTTCCACCACCTAGCTTCACTCACTAGGCCTCGACTTCACTTACTGGGACTTCCACCTTGCCTAACCTTTCGTTAGGACTTACCGTTGCTAGTCATTTAGTCCTGACTAGACTTCTCTCTCCTAAATATCAAATCCTGTTTGGGTCAACCCTTAGTCATATTATCCAACATCGAAACCCTAGAGGTTGATTGCACCAATAAAATCGAAAACCTATTGGATCACATGCATTAACGAGTTTCTAAAAGATGTAAAATAAATTAAAGAATATGATTCTTAGATCAAGAGATAAATGTTTGGTTGGACCATACATAAGATAAATATGGAAATATTTGTCATCATGGAAGCGCCGATGAGCTACATCTCTTATGGTAGAGTTAAACCATATTTGGTTTAAACATATATAAATTAATCATATATGAATTAATCATAAACCAACTTGATTTAGTTGTGAATCAAACCAAGAGGTTAATGGACTAATTTTTAGTTAAGGGATAATGAGTTAGATTTAGACTTTCTAATCTAACTCATTAAAGAGAATTATATATAGATGTAATTGGGAGAGAATTACATACAAATTTCATTATTTGGTTGATTAGTTTTTGGAAACTCAATCCTCCTCTCCCTCTCCTCTCTCTCCCACAGCCAACAAGAGGGTGCTCCCTCTTGTTGCCGTGACCACCACAAGGGAGAAAAATTCTCTCTTGTGAGCTTCTCTTCTTCTTCTTCTTGATCCCTCTTCTTCGCTCGTGGCTAGTAATTTCTAAAGGAGAGACTTGTACTCAAGGAGTTGTTTTGAGGAGTTCGGCGTGGATACGAATAGAGGTGAAGTTCGACAACGTCACTACAGTTGATACTTTATAGGTAATTCGTAAGGTATACTTAGCTTAAATTTACTTCACGTAAAATTTTAATAATGCGATTATGTTTGGCATGTTATATCCCTGTATATATGTGGTGTGTGTGATGTAATAATTAAGAATTATTATTATTTTATTTTCCGCTGCGCATGTTTACGAAACATGTTCTAGCACACACCCGCATCGGGCATATCCCAACAGTGGTATCAAAGCCTTATCATGCTTCGACATGATTATAAAATTATTTTATGGTTCATAATTAGTGTTGTAATTAATTTTAGAATTTTTTTGAAATTATTAAGACTTTTCCTATTTTTGGAAGTTTGCTAAATTGTTAGAAAATTCTATTTTTGAAAAGTTTCTGATATAATTTTAGAAAATTAAATTTAGAAATATTCTGTTAATTTAGAAATTATCATTTCTAGAATTTTTTAAAATTTTAAGAAATATTCTATTTTTGAAAACTTTCCTACTTTGTTAGGTAATACCAAATATGGAAAGTTTCTTAAATTATAAAAAAAATTCAAATTTGAGATATTCTAAATTAAATTATAGAATTAATCTTTTTAAGAATTTTTAGATTTATTAAAAAAAATTTTTTTTTGAAAAGTTTCCTAAATTGTTAGGAAATACCAAATTTGAAAAGATTTTAAAAATTATTAAAAATCTAGATTTGAGATATTCTAAATTAAATTATAGAATTAATATTTTCTAAAATTTTAAGATTTATTAAAATGTTCCATTTTTTGATAGTTTCCTAAATTGTTAAAAAATATCAAATTTGGAAAGATTTAGAAAATCATAAAAAAATCTAGATTTAAATTATTCTGTAATAACTTAAGAAATATTAATTATTTATTTTCTAAATTATTAGGAAATTAATTTAGAAATTTATTTCTAAAATAATTAAATATTCTTGATAAAATATGTTAATTAAATTTAGAAATTTGTTTCATGATTTAATTAGATAAATCTTGATTTATTAAAATCAGATTTATAATATATTTTTATTTCTAAAATAGAATTATAATATATGTAATATATGTCATGTTCATACCATATTGTATGTCATATAGATGCATTAATTATAACATAATTAGATTTTGTCATGTGTGTGATGTGATTATATATTACCATATGTGTGATGTGTCATGCTATGTCATGTGTACGATGTATCATGTCATCATTTATACCATGTGTGTGATGTGTCATGTCATCATTTATGTCATGCATGTAATGTCATGTAGATAAAATATTTGCATGATGTAGATGAGACTAAATCCCTTACTCAATATTAAAACATATACCTTCCGTTAATATGGTAAGTATCAGAGTTTAAGTTCTTGTTGGAGTTGTTAGTTAAAGTCAAGCTCAAACTTGAAATTAAATATATTTAAGCCATAAAGATACAATCTCATGATTAACGGGTTAATTTTAAACTTGAAGCGTTGATTGTTTATGCGAAGATCAATCAGTTGCTAGCATAATGTGATAGTTATGTATAAGTAATATGCAATCGGTAAATTTGTTACCTACCGCTATAGCTAATAATGACTTGTTTGCCAAAGTCAAGGTTATTTTTATCTATAGTGGATATCAATCCATTTGGAGAAAACCTACCATCTCCTAAATTTAAAATAAGAGTATTTGAATTTGATAAATAAATAGCAATAGATAGCATGAACTCAACTAGGCATAGAAGTCAACTTCTTGGCGATCCACAAAATGTTTTTAAGTTTGTTTTCTTTTCCACTAATCAATTATGAAATTATCTCCTCGGCTTCCATCAATGCATCATTCTTGATTTTCTACTATAAATAGCTTAATATGAAATTCTATGGAATAATTTATAAGTAAATTAGTAATTGCAATAGTATTTATTATGTATGCATAAGTTGTTTGATATTTATTTGATTTTGATTCTAACTTATTATTGGTGACATCGGTTGTATGCATAAGTTGTTTGATATTTATTTGGTTTTGGTTCTAACTTATTATTGGTGACATCGGTTGTTATATGTTGTCGATAAACATGGCATGACCATCACTTAACTATAAAAGACATAGATTAATGTGTACTTTATGGAATATGTATGAAATACTCATAGTTTATTTGGTTGTCAAACTTTATCAAATTGTAATACTTGCATATCGTCAAATAAAAAGTAGGGAGAATAAATTGATTGTGCATGTGGAATGAATGTTTAGCCTTACAAAATATAACGATGAAATACATATTAGTAAACTTTGAATGGATAGGAGAACATTTAGGATAATATTGTGTGATATGATACAAGATGTTGTGAGTTTAAAATGTATAAAAAAAATGTCACCATTGATGAAATTGTGGCCTTATTTGTCTACATTTTGGCACATTATAAAAAAAAATCGAACCATGAGTCTCCTTTTTAAACGAAGTCGGGAGATAGTGAGTCATCATGTCAATCTATGTCTATGAGGAATTTTACAACTGTACAACATATTGTTGAAGAAACTTGAATCGGTACGTGATTACTGCGAAGAATATAGATGAAAACCATTTAAGGTAAGAACTTTTTAATCACATATAATTCTTTAGTTTAATTATATTTTTATTTCAATATATAAATCTAATAATTACCTTTAACTATTATAATTAAAAATTATTATAGGGTTATTTAGGTGCTTTAAATGATACTTTTATCCAAGTGACACTCCCTAAAGAAGAAAAACAATGTTATCGCATAAGAAAGGGGGGATTACAACAAATGTGTTGGGAGTGTGTTGCCCACAAATGCAATTCATATATATGTTGCCTGGGTAGGAAGGCTCTATTGGATCGAGATGCATGTGAGAGGGGGAGTGGAGGGGGTGAATTACGTGGTTTTAAAAAACTTTTCTTTTTCCCGTTTAAAAACTAAGTACGAGTGTACCATAATGACGAGAAAATAAGAAAAAAGAAAAACACGTTTTGTTTTACTTAGTTTGGAGCGTTCGACGACTCCTACTCCAAGACCAAGGTCCCGCAAACCTATCGATGAGTAATCTACTAATAATCTCTTCCGGAACCGTCGGAAGAGGGGATTGAGTACCAAAAAAATAAGAACAAATGTAACACGCTACACTTTTTCTTTTGCAATAATTAAGTACATAATTAAACTTTGTTACCCAAGACTTTCAAAGATGATCAGATCAGGCTCGGTATTGGATGACTTCTCAGTGGCAGTCAAGCATAGGAATGTTGTAGCAGAGTAGCAGTGAGAAGCCGGAGTAGTCAGAATGTCAAATGAACGCGTAGAAGATCGTAGAAGAGATGTGTGAGAAGCCTTGGTCGAGATACTCTTTTATAAGGGATGGAAGACGTCTTCCATAGCACAGAAGACACCTTCCATAGGTAAACTTTTATCCCGACAAATCTGCTCCTTATCGTCAACAAAGCCTTCTGCCTTATCCAACTGAAGGCGTCTTCCATGAACAATACTCAAGGTGTCTTCCAAGCTCCCGAAGGCGCCTCGGGTACTGTTTGTTGGGATCTTAGATGGCTAGAAGGGGGGTGAATAGCCTCTTAAAAACAAAAACAAAATTTCTACACAGAGATTTGTTAGCACAGCGGAAATAATCAAAACAAACACTTATGCAAAGAAGAAAACACACCACCACTAACACAATGATGTACGAGGTTCGGGGATAACTTGCCCCTACTCCTCGGCGTGTCCGTAAGGTGGACGATCCCTTGATCTTTCGGTAGATCAACCCCCGGACAGATTCCGGCTAAGTATTTCTCTTTCTCGGTGGAGAAACCTCCCACAAAGTCTCAAAACAGATTTAGAATGAAGCACAAGACTTAGACTTACAGAATTTTGTGGCTACAATGAATGCACAATCAACTTACAGCCACAATGAATGCAGAGAGTGAAGAAGAAGTAGATTCACAGCCAAAAGCTTCACAGAACGCCCTTGCTTGAACGTCGACAGAGAGTTTGCTACCAAAGAAAGAATTCTTACCAAACCTCTCTTCTACCTCTTTCTTATTTCTCTGCTCTCTTGCTGTCTTCAGCCAGAGCCAAACCACTGCATCGAATCACGTCAACCAGTAGCGTATCACTGTCGCCGAACCAGGCGTCGCCAATCACGCTTCTTCCTCATCTGATTATCTGAGCTCACACCAATACCATCCTTGGTCTTCACTGGTGTCTCTGAGCTCGAACCAATAAGGAAGAGTCAAGCTGATTGCAGCCAGTGAACGTTGACGCTTCTTTTGCACAATTTGCAGCGATAACCAGTGGAAAAACCATTTTGTTTTATTCCTTTGATAGTCATTGATTTGAATTCAAGCATCACCATGGTACCTGCAACCTGTTACTCAAAAAGCTCACAAGCAGATGTTAGATCAGACGCATCAGAAACGAATCAGAAATCAGCAGAAACTGACAGTGTGTGCAGACAGTGTGGTGGATCGGTCAGCGGACCGATCCACACCTTTGGATTGATGTCTGATCGGTCGTGAAGACCGATCAGGGTATGGCCTGATCGGTCTGCAAACCGATCATGGCTTAATGAGTGTGGTTCCTCGCACTCCTGAGATCGTCACCTGATCGGTCTCAAGACCGATCAGGATATGACCTGATCGGTCCGGAGACCGATCAGGGTTCATATGGATCGGTCCACGGACCGATCCACTGCCTTTTTCCTTCTCGTGACATCATCTCCTGATCGGTCTACAGACCGATCAGATTACACTCAGTAGGCTACTGAGTGTTTCCTGATCGGTCTACAGACCGATCAGATTACACTCAGTGTGCTACTGAGTGTTTCCTGATCGGTCGCCAGACTGATCAGCAAACATAGTTTCACCAGATCGGTCTGTGCACCGATCAGGCAATCAAACGGATCGGTCTGTTGACCGATCCAACGCCCATGTGATATTAGGATTGATCTTGAGAACGAGCTACCGAGCCCTCTCTGACCTAGTCCGGAGAACGAGCTACCGAGCCCTCTCCGACTTCGTCCGGTCCAGAGAACGAGCTACCGAGCCCTCTCTGACCACTCCGTGCCAAGTCTCCATACTTGGACTTTTCCCATGCCAAGCTCCCTGCTTGGACTTTTCACCAGATGTCTGGTCAACCTTGACCCATCTGGATTTCCCTTGCCTGGCTTCACTCACCAGGACTTTCCCTCCCAACGGATCAACCTCGATCAGTAGTCAGTCTGAGTTTGATTAATATCTGATACAAACTTAAATCAGTGTCAACATCAAAACAACAGCCAGGTCAGACTGTATCAACAATCTCCCCCTTTTTGTTGTTTGACAACACGATTTAAGTTTAGATCAGAATTGTTCATATACCCATAATTTTAGGGAAATCAGGATCCTCCCCCTAAGACGGATAAACCACCAAGTCAATGACGGGAATCAAGATCCTTCCCGTTATCCTCTCCCCTAAAATCAAGCTTTCATACATTTCTAAACTTAGGTATCCTCTCCCCCTTTGTCAAACACCGAAAAGGTGCAAATGAGGTGACAAAAACTCAAAGGGCTCCCCCTTAACCCATACTGCCTTCTCTTAACTGACCTAGAGTTCCCTCTAAGGTAACAATATGACAATAAGAAAGACATAAGATACAATCAAATCATGGCATAGGAACAACATATTAAAAACCGATAGAAAATGAAGCATAATAAAGAGCAAGCAAATATAAAACTGAGTAGCATAAATACATGAGTAGCATCAGAAGTGCAAACATCCAGGTCCGACATAAAGACTAACAAATGACATCCAAAATACAGACAGTCAACAAACAGACTGTATCAATCAATATCCTCACACTGAGGAACATCACCATCATCGGCAGGAGGAGTGAAATCCTGAGGCGGCACGCTTGAGGATGGATAGCCTGGGTAAGACTGCGGAGGCGGGTAGCGTGCCATCCATCCGAGTAGCAACTGCTGTGTCACCACCTGATGACTGCGCATATCATCGAAGCGCTGGTCAATCTGCCCGCGCAGGTCATCGTAGCGCTGGTCTATCCGAATACGCAGGCCATCCAGCTCAGCAGATATCATCTCATTGTGCTGGTCAAAGCGACTCTCCAGCTCGGCGATCTGCCAGCGCAGATCAGGATCGGCCTCTCTATCGTCAGCAGCAAGAGGAGCAGCAACAGGAGCAACCTGTCGTCGAGGTAACTCACCTAGTGCCCTCCCATCCTTCCACCTAACCGCCCCAGCCTGTCCTAAGATTCCAGACTTGGAAAACGCACGTTTCCCAAGTCGACAATCCTGCCTAACCATCTTTACTATCCTCCCCTTAGAGACATTAATACCCAGGGTCTCAAGCCAGTCAGTAATTACATGCCCATAAGGCATATAGATGGTGTAACTGCTTGGCTCGCTATGGGATATGATAGAAGTATAGACACTCGACATGACATCAAAGTCAAGACGCCTACGCAACCCGTAAAGCATCAGACAATGATACGGTCGAATCTCTGCCAATGGTTTAGAGGTAATAGGTAGAAGACAGTTTGTGACAATTTTGAAAAGAATATAATCAGGAGCAGAAAGGCCAAGGGCTGCAAATGTAGGAAAGTCGACATCTAACTCATCTAATCCATCCGGTCTCGGATGTCCAAAGAAGTACTCATAAATCGAGTCAGATGAGACATCAAGAGGATGAGGCACGGGTTCAGGCAAAGAAGGATAGAATGAGAACACCATCCCCGAACACATACGACAGCCTAAATAACTAAAGAAGGCAATTAAGCTGAAATCAACGTTTTGCTTAGCCACTCTTGATCTATAACTACCATCAATAGTCTGATGAAGGTTGTTATAGAATTCAGAAACTAGGTCAAAGTTGATATCCCTCTCTAAATATACCAAGGAATCAAGTTTATAGTAGGCTATGGTCTCCGTAATCGCTGGACAAAACTCATTCATGTAGTTTTTATCGACTGATCTACATGGGAGCAACTTGAAGGTCCTTTCCTTAAAGGATTTTTCAAACTGTTGGATGAGGAATCTCCCCGAACTGGACGGTTGTGGTCGGGAGGTTTCTTTGGACTTGGATTTATCTTTGGACTTGGAAGTACCCTCACATACTGGTTTCTTCCTAAGGGGACACAATGGGAAAAAGGAAGAGCACAGGAGCCAACCGAAACACAAAGCCACAGACATGTGAGAAATGAAATCGAAATGCCAAAGTTCTAGAGAAATAGGAGTTACCTTGGTGCCATTGAACTCTTGGCTAGAGCTTCGGAGGGCTAGAACTGCGACTAGTGTTCCGGCGTGCAAAGAGAAGAGAAAGGATGAGCTGGTGGGAAGAGTCGGCTAGGGTTTCGCGTGAATGAGGAAAAGAAGGGATCGGGAGGTTTTAAGGGTTTAGATGGGTGTACAGTGAAGAAATGATCGGACGGTTGTCCGATCAGAAGGTATCAGAAGCCTCCTGATCGGTCCCTGGACCGATCCAGGAACATCCTGATCGGTCCACGGACCGATCAGGAGACGATCAGTGGCTTTATGCCGAATTGATCTGATCGGTCTCCGGACCGATCCAGGAACATCCTGATCGGTCTCCGGACCGATCCAGGAACATCCTGATCGGTCCACGGACCGATCAGGAGACGATAAGTGGCTTTTCTGCCGAATTGATCTGATCGGTCTCCGGACCGATCAGGGAACTCTCTGATCGGTCTGTAGACCGATCAGAAAGGGATCAGTAGCGGGCTCGAGCGTTCCAGGCTGACCTGATCGGTCCGTAGACCGATCAGTGTCTGATACTAAGTATCTCCCGTAATTTCAGTAACTGAAAATAGTAATTTCAGTAACTCGTGTTCGATAATTCGTGGAAGTTTCTTTAGGAAAACTTCCAAGTTCAGAGCCTAGAACCTGGAGGATCTACAAGCATAACTCTTACCTAAAAGTTATGGTCTGAACTTGTTTATAGCCTTAAGGTTGCAGACATTAGAAAACAAACAACTTAAGGCCTGAAAATTGAAAATTTTCACCTTTGTTATGTACAGTTTCAAGTTTGTCAAAATATATTCAAAATGCTAGAATTACTTCAATAGCCTGTCTTATTTTTCATTCAAAATCATGAATAGCCATATCAAACAACCCATTAATCAAAATCAGATCAAATCTAGGCAAAGGCCCAACCAAGTTTCCTTGGTTGGAATATATGAGTAAGATCTAGGAGCCAAATACACATGAATTATGTAATGGCCTTTCCCATACTCAATTTATGTCTCTTCAACCTAATTATTCAAGGGATGCATGATACATTTTGAATAATTTGGTTGATCCTAGCATCTCACCCCATTTCTAGCAAGCAAAAAACATTTTGTTCAACCTTATAGTTTGTGTGAGATGTTCCCAAGTTGCCCAAATTATTGTCCCAATTACTCTTGTCATTTTACTAGTCCTTATTGATCATGGTGAAGTTCTAATGACCTAAGGAGCCAAACACATTCCCAACTCCCTCCTTAAATGACTAAATTCATTCTCCGGAAGGGGTTTGGTGAAAATGTCGGCTAGGTTTGACTTTGACTCCACATATGTGAGCACAATGTCACCCCTAGCTACGTGATCTCTAATGAAGTGATGACGCACTTCAATGTGTTTTGTCCTTGAATGATGGACTGGATTTTTAGTTAGGTTGATCGTGCTAATGTTGTCACATAGCACTTGTACACCCTTATAAGAAAGTCCATAATCCTCTAGGGTGTGTATCATCCACAACAATTGTGATACACTCTCTCCCATGGCAATGTATTCAGCCTCGGTCGTGGAGAGAGCAACACAATGTTGCTTCCGACTTGACCAACTAACTAATGATGAACCTAAGAATTAGCAACCCCCACTAGTGCTTTTCCGATCTAATTTGCACCCAGCATAATCGGAATCGGTATAGCCTACCAAGTCAAAAGACTCTGTACGAGGGTACCATAGACCTACTCGAATTGTGCCCTTAAGGTATCTCAATATTCTCTTAACTGCAATTAAATGAGATTCCTTGGCACAGACTTGATATCTAGCGCACATGCCCACAGTAAAAAGTATGTCAGGCCTACTAGCTGTGAGATATAGAAGACTACCAATCATGCTTCTATACTGCGTTAGATCAACTGGTTTTCCACTCTCATCATTGACAAGGCGAGTGTTTGTCGCCATAGGAGTGGATACTGTTAGTGCAACCTTAGGTCAAGGTTGACCTGGTTGACCTGACTCGAGTTGACCTGACTCGAGTTGTATTTTGATGTTTGACTTAGGAAGATTGTCGGTGCAACCTTAGGTCAAGGTTGACCTAGTTGAGTTGCATGTTGATGTTTGACACTCGTGGAAGAGTTGTATTCTTGATATGAGACAAGAATAGATGTTTGGGAGATTGTTGGTGCAACCTTAGGTCAAGGTTGACCTGGTTGACCTGATTCGCGAAAAGTCCAAGTATGGAGACTTGGCATGGGAAAAGTCCAAGTATGGAGACTTGGCACTGGAAAAGTCCAAGTATGGAGACTTGGCACGGAAAAGTCCTAACTGGGATGTTAGGCAGTGTGGAAAGTCCTGGTGAGTGAAGCCAGGCAGTGGGAAAGTCCTAACTGGGATGTTAGGCAGTTGAAAAGTCCCGGTGAGTGAAGCCAGGCAGTCGGGAAATACTGGTAAGTGAATCCAGGTGAAAATCCTAGTGAGTGAAGCTAGGTGAAGGTGAAAGTCCTGGTGAGTGAAGCCAGGCATTCGGGAAAATCCTGGTGAGTGAAGCCAGGTGAAAATCCTAGTGAGTGAAGCTAGGTGAATGAGAAAGTCCTAACTGGGATGTTAGGCGGTTGGAAAGTCCGGTGAGTGAAGCCGAGCTTGTGAACTGGTGAGTAAAGCCGGTGAAAACCCTAGTGAGTGAAGCTAGGTGAAAGTCCCGTGAGTGAAGCCGGCAGGAAAATCCGGATGGATCAAGGGTGATCGGACATCCGGTGATGGGAAGTCCAAGTAGGTCATAGGAGTGACCGGACTTGGTACGGAGAGAAAAGTCTAAGTGGGTAAAAGGGATTGACCGGACACTTAACGGGAGTCCTAGCAGGTCAAGGAGTGACCGGATGCTAGGCGCAATGTACCAACAGTCAAGATTGACCGGATGTTGGTTTGGACTTGGTTTGGGCGAAAACCATGAGTGGATCGATCCGTGATCGATCCAAAGTGATCTAGAATATTCGATCGATGCGGTGACCGATCGATACACATCGATAGCATCTTGTGTTAACGATCGATCGGTGACCGATCGAGTCGATCGAACGAGCGAGGCGGGCGCAAGAGGGGCTGATCGGTCCGGGACCGATCGATCCGTGGATCGATCAGGGGTTCCCGATCGGTCCATGGACCGATCGAGGGGAAACAAGCGAAGGAGGAGGAATGGATCGGTCGTGGACCGATCCATAAGCCCTGATCGGTCCACGCATCCAGCACTAATGACGCAAGCAGATTTCTTCGTGTTTCTTCGCTTTCTTCGCAGTTATAAAAGGAGGGTTCGCCAGCTCCTTCTTCCTTTTCTTTTCCTTCTTCCTGTTCTTAGTGCTACAGCTTGCTGTTGAGCTTTGTTGAGCTGCTTTGAAGCTTCGCGTGAGCTTCCGGCTGGGTCACCTGCTGTTGTAGGTGCTTGGAAGCTGCTGCTTCTTCCAGTCGAAGAGAAGGCAAGAAAGTTTATATTTGTATTGTACTTTATTTCTTGTTTTCCTTGTACTCTTTTCTTGCTGTTGCAAGAAGTTTCTGTGGCGAGGTTTCTCCACCCAGAAGGAGTGTTTTTATTAGCCGGTTTTCCGGGGACTCATCCACCGACGGATTGATTGGGTTCGTCCACCTTACGGACACGCCGAGGAGTAGGAGCATCATCTCCGAACCTCGTACATCGCTGTGTTAAGGTTTGATATTCTTCCTTTCATTTCTAGTTTATTTTTCCGCTGCGCTAACGAATTGTAGGAAGAAACGAGCGATTTGGGGCGGCTATTCACACCCCCCCCTCTCTAGCCGAGTACGTAGGATCCCAACAAGTGGTTTCAGAGCGAGGTCGCTCTTCGCCGGATTAACACCCGAGGGAGCACAAGCTAGAGATGGATCAACTCGGAGAGGACATCACGATTCCACCCTTCTACGATTGCGACAACTTCGCGTTTTGGAAGGTAAGAATGAAATATTTTCTTATGACTAATCTTGAGAATTGGAGGTGTGTGCAAGTAGGTTTCACTCCTCCGGAGGATGAAGAAGGAAAACCTCTCAAGAAGAAGAAGTGGACGAAGGAGCAAATCCACAAATCAACCATCAACGATGAGGTAACGAAAATCATTGAATTTTCTTTACCTAATGATGTTTTGTGTAGGATAGGTGGGTATAACGATGCCAAGGAGTTGTGGAATAACTTGGCAAAGCTCCATGAGGAGAACTCCACTTCAAGTCATGAAGAGGAGTCAAGTGAGCCAAGGAGCTCACTTCATGAAGGAATGGATTTAGAAGTTGAGGGCCACTCAACACCTAAAGAAGAAGAGGAGGAGAGTTCTTCTTCAAGTTCGGAGCAAGAAGAAGAAGAAGCGTCTACCTCCGGAAGGGATGAAGAAGAGAGCTTTCATCCACCCTCAAACCTAGGTAACTCAAGCATTTTAATTTCTAGCAAATTACACATAATGTGCTTTGAGTGTAGGGAGTATGGACATTACAAGAGTAAATGTCCAAAGAGAGTTAGAAAGACTCCACCGGCGCCAAAGGTCAAGGAAGCCGGAGTCCCAACACGCAAGGGCAAGGAGCACGTGGTTCCAATGCAAGCGAAGGGGACATTATCGGAGCCAATGTCCGAGAGGGAGGCAATCTCACAAGGACAAGAGATCGAGCACATGTATAGGGGGAGCTAGGGCAAACCCTAAGGTAATCTCTAAGGCACATTCTTGCAATTCTAGTAGGATGCATGCTAGTAGCCTTATTGCTATTGTCAAGAATGATAAGCATGTTAATTATCGAAATCGATACACATGCTTAGGTGCCAAACATGTGAGCCTAGATAAGGATAACACTAGGAAAGCCAACCCTAGAATTAACCCATCTAAGGCTAAGGAAAACCTAGGTAGGAATCCAAAATCATCTAGACATATGCCTAGGAATACCTCAAAGAAAAATGATAAATTAAAGCTTGAGGTATTAGAGAAAGAAAATCAAGTCTTGAGGTCAAGACTTGACTCTCTAGAAAAGGCTCTTGAGGATTTGACTCTAGGGTCTAGGGGTCAAAAACTCAAGTCCAAGGACAAGAAAGGTTTGAGTTACAAACCTAAGTCCCAAATGGTCAAGCCCACTTATCATAATGTTCCATTCGATTATGGAACAAAACCTAGGGCTAGGAAGACCACCACCAAGGTCACAAGGGGAGTCACCCCTAGAGTTGATCTTGATGAGTCCCAAATGACCAAGGCTTCAAAGCCTAAGAGGGTCATTAGAAGGGTTGCTAGGGAAGTTATCCCTAGTGAATATTTAGTGAACCCAATGAGCTCGAATAGGTATTGGGTTCCTAGGAGCATCTTCTCTACCCCATAGATGGGTTAGAGAGTGTCAACTCCGATTAGAAGGGTAGTTAGCCCAACTTTGAGGAAATTGACACTCAAGGAGCATTTTCAAGGTTTTGTTAACCTTTGAAAATGAAATAGAATTACCATTTACTCCTTTGAAGAGTTAAATGTGCCTAAAAGATTGGAAATTTCATCTCAATTGGCATAATTTGGGAAAATCTAGAGAACTCTCGAGGAAAAATGAAACATGCCAAGTTTTGAGGATAAATTTGATCTTTAAGTGGCATGAATTAATCTAGAGTTCAAGAAGTGTCAAAATTAGGATTTTGACATTTTGGGGCAATCTAGGATTAAATTTGAAGTTAGCCAAGTGGTTAAGGATACTTAGATAGGTAATCTAGGTATATTTATTTATGCTAAATCTTGCCATGATTGTTTGCCCTCACATGTCATGACATCATGTTTAGTTTTATTATCATTTGAAATGTCATGATAATGCTTAGGCTAGTTTTTATGTCATGTTTATTTAAGTTTCAAACTTTATGCCATGACATCATGACATTGGCACATGTTTTCATTTATGATACCATTTTATGCCATGTCATCATCTCTTGCATTAATAATCAATTGAATTGATTTAAGGATGAAAAACACATTTTGATATTGAGATCAAATTTGTGTTTAGAAAATGCATGAGACCTTAGTCTAAGATACCTAAACCCATATCTCACATCAAAATTGCCATGGATGTGTTTGATACACTTTAGATGTGTGTGAGATATTAGGATCATGAATTAGGATCAAGGTGCATAGTTCTTGTACCTAGATGAGCCTAATTCAAGAAATGGAGGATCATAGGGAAAGCTTGTGTACAAGTCATGTACATTTAGCCCTAAGATTATGGTCCTAAATTAAAAGGTTTAAAATCATTTTGAAATTGATTTGGAAAACCTTGATGAAGCCATCTTAGTGATTGCATTCATCATTGAACATTGTGATACAAAGTTGAGTTAAACTTGAACTATTTCAAAGTTTTTGAAATTTGTATCAAGATTGAAAAATGGAAGTTATTTTCATAGAAAATTATTTTTCCATGATAGTATATGTTATGAGGAATGCATCCTCAAAATTTCATAATTTTTTGAATTTTCTGGAATTTTCTAGGAGTTTCTGAATTTCGGGAAGGAAATTTTAGAAATCTCCTGTCAGAGTCTGGATCGGTCTGGGGACCGATCCAGGGAAGTCCTGATCGGTCTGCGGACCGATCCAGTGAAGCATGGATCGGTCTGCAGACCGATCCAGTAAGAACCAGAGAGCTTGGTGCGATCTGGTGAAGGCCTGATCGGTCTGGGGACCGATCCATGGGGTTTCTGATCGGTCTGGGGACCGATCAGAGCGTGCCAGTTTCTGATTTTCAGCTGTTGGTCTGAAATTTGAGCTGAAGTTGGGTTTTGTGGATTACTAAAGGTTTGGAACTCACAAAGACATTGTTGGTGCAATGGTCAAGGGGGAGTTGACCTTTAGGGGGAGTTTTACCTAATTGTCAAGGGGGAGTTGACTTTTAGGGGGAGTTTTTACTCTTTTAGACTTTTGAGGATTAGTGATATGGGATTATCACAAAGTTGATTGTTGAGTTTAGTATCAAAGGGAAAATTAAGAGTTTCAATGAAAGGTATGGGACGTTCATTAGGAAGAAACTCTTGACCTTGATACCCTCTTTTTCTTTTTGATGTGTGTCAAAAAGGGGAGAGTGTTTATTGGAGAATTATTGGAGAACCCAAGTTAGGTTATCGGGTTAACCTAAGCTAGGGGAAGAATGTCAAGGAATGTTCGAGGAAGAACATTAGAATTCTTTTTGATGTGTGTCAAAAAGGGGGAGAATTATTGGAGAACCCAAGTTAGGTTATCGGGTTAACCTAAGGGGAGAATGTCCAGAGAATGTTCAAGGAAAGAACATTGGACATTGGAAGATGATTGGAAAACCTAAGTTAGGTTATCGGGTTAACCTAACTTGATTATGGGTTTTGTCAAACATCAAAAAGGGGGAGATTGTTGGTGCAACCTTAGGTCAAGGTTGACCTGGTTGACCTGACTCGAGTTGACCTGACTCGAGTTGTATTTTGATGTTTGACTTAGGAAGATTGTCGGTGCAACCTTAGGTCAAGGTTGACTTAGTTGAGTTGCATGTTGATGTTTGATACTCGTGGAAGAGTTGTATTCTTGATATGAGACAAGAATAGATGTTTGGGAGATCCAGTGATACCGAGAATATTCTGATCGGTCTGGTGACCGATCAGTAACACATCAGTAGCATACTGTGTGTTAACTGATCGGTCTGGTGACCGATCAGGAGTCGATCAGAAGCCGAACAGGAGCGAGGCGCAAGAGGGGCTGATCGGTCTGGGGACCGATCAGCACAAAGCCTGATCGGTCCCCGGACCGATCAGGAGGTTCCCTGATCGGTCCATGGACCGATCAGGGACGGAACAGAAGCGAAGGAGGAGGGAATGGATCGGTCTGTGGACCGATCCACATGAAGCCTGATCGGTCCACAGACCGATCCAGGCACTAGCCGTTGCGACGCAACGGCTAGATTTCTTCTGTGTTTCTTCAGTTATAAAAGGAGGGCTGCTGCTGCGAGCCTGTTTCCTTTTTCTTTTTCCTTCTTCCTGTTCTTAGTGCTACAGCTTGCTGTTGAGCTTTGTTGAGCTGCTTTGAAGCTTCGCGTGAGCTTCCGGCTGGGTCACCTGCTGTTGTAGGCGCTTGGAAGCTGCTGCTTCTTCCAGTCGAAGAGAAGGCAAGAAAGTTTACATTTGTATTGTACTTTATTTCTTGTTTTCCTTGTACTCTTTTCTTGCTGTTGCAAGAAGTTTCTGTGGCGAGGTTTCTCCACCCAGAAGGAGTGTTTTTATTAGCCGGTTTTCCGGGGACTCATCCACCGACGGATTGATTGGGTTCGTCCACCTTACGGACACGCCGAGGAGTAGGAGCATCATCTCCGAACCTCGTACATCGCTGTGTTAAGGTTTGATATTCTTCCTTTCGTTTCTAGTTTATTTTTTCGCTGCGCTAACGAATTGTAGGAAGAAACGAGCGATTTGGGGCGGCTATTCACACCCCTAGCGCACATGCCCACAGCAAAAAGTATGTCAGGCCTACTAGCTGTGAGATATAGAAGACTACCAATCATGCTTCTATACTGCGTTAGATCAACTGGTTTTCCACCCTCATCATTGTCAAGGCGAGTGTTTGTCGCCATAGGAGTGGATACTTCCTTAGAGTCACTCATGTTGAATTTCTTGAGCATCTCTTGAGTGTATTTCGTCTGATGGACATAAATGCCATCTCGAGTTTGTTTGATTTAAAGCCCAAGGAAGAATGTCAATTCTCCTACTAGACTCATCTCAAACTCACTCTCCATGTGAGAAATAAATTCATTCAAATAGCCCTTGTTATTTGAGCCACAAATTATGTCATCGACATATACTTGGGCTACAAAAATATTTTCACCATCTCTACGCAGAAATAGTGTTGGGTCTATTTGGCCTCTCACAAAACCCTTTTCTAGTAAATATGTTGACAACCTTTCGTACCAAGCTCGTGGTGCTTGTTTAAGCCCTTAAAGTGCTTTCTTGAGCTTGTACACGTGGTTTGGAGCTTCGGTATTCACAAACCCCGGTGGTTGTTCAACATAGACTTCTTCTTTAATAAAACCATTTAAGAAGGCAGATTTAACATCCATTTGATAGAGTTTGAAATCTCTATGTGCAGCAAAAGCTAGCATCAAACGAATGGACTCTAATCGTGCCACGGGAGCATAAGTCTCATCATAATCGAGACCTTCGACTTGACTATAGCCCTTGGCTACAAGTCTTGCCTTGTTTCTTACAACTTCTCCCTTTTGATTTAACTTATTTTTGAAGACCCATTTAGTTCCAATAATGGTGGTCTTTTTCGGTCTAGGAACCAAGTCCCACACTTGGCTCCTTTCAAATTGGCCTAATTCGTCTTGCATAGCTATGATCCAATCAGGATTGTGCAATGCTTCATCAACTAGTCTTGGTTCAATCTCTGAAATCAACGCGACTTCATTAGACTCATTTCTAAAGAATGACCTAGTCCTAACCCCTTGTTGGATATCTCCCACAATTTGGTCTTGGGGATGACTAGTGGTTATCCTAGATTGTCTTAGTGTTGGTGGTGCCTCATGAATGGTCTCACTAGGCACAGGCAAGGACTCAATATCAGGCAAGGGATCAACCGGAGCCCTTTGTTGCCTTTGCTCATCGTCATCAGAGTCAACCTCGACTCTTTCTTCATTTTGATCATTCAAACTTAGATTTCTAAGTTCAAATTGAATTTCTCCTACATCCCTTGATTGATCATTTGAGTTGGGGATTTCTTCAAACGCTACATCTGAGGACTCTTCAATCAATTTAGTCCTATTGTTATAGACTCGATAGGCTTTGCTGGGTGAGAGAGTACCCGACCAGTATCCCTTCATCAGCCTTAGCCGTGAACTTCCCAAGATGATCCTTTTGTTCAAGATAAACACCTTACAACCAAACACCCTAAGATGTTTAATTGTAGGGGGTCTCCCAAACCAAAGTTCATGGGGGGGTCTTTCCTAAAAAACTATGTATCAATATTCGGTTTTGCACATAGCACGCTGTATTTACAGCTTCAGCCCACAAGTAACTCGGTAGTGAGTACTCATTAAGCATGCTTCGTGCAGCCTCTTACAAGACTCGGTTCTTTCTCTCCACAACCCCATTTTGCTGTGGGGTCATTGGAGTTGAGAACTCATGTCTATACCCTTTTGCTTGACAAAATTCTAAGAACCTATGGTTTTGAAATTCACCACCATGATCACTTCTAATGGTTTTAATTGTTGTTGATTTTTCATTTTCAGTTCTTCTACAAAAAGAAATAAAAATATCTATGGTTTGATCCTTAGTTTTCAAAAAGAAAGTCCATGTGTATCTAGTAAAATCATCAATAATTACTAAACAATATCTACTATCATTCAATGAAATAACATTGTTACAGTCAAACAAGTCCATATGTAATAAGTCTAAGGCAGTAGATGTACTCACAGTGCTTTTACCTTTATGAGGTGCTTTTGTTTGCTTACCCATTTGACATGCATCACATAGTTTGTTCTTTTGGTACTTGATGCTTGGTAAGCCTCGTACTAGTCCTTTGTTGGCCAACTTCCGAATGTTCTTCATGTTTACATGTGCCAACCTTCTATGCCAAAGCCAAGACTCTTCTTCTTTTGACATGAAACACTTAATCAAAGCATTAGTAGCACTTTTAAACGATACTTGATAAATATTATCAACCCTTGTGCCTACTAGTACCGTGTCAAGTGTGTCAATGTGTTTAACCAAACATTGACTTGAATGAAATTCAATTGTGTAACCCGTATCACACAATTGACTCACACTTAGGAGATTAAAAGTCATCCCCTTGACTAGAAGGACATTCTTGATATGGAGACATTCGGATATATGAATGTCTCCAACTCCTACAACCTTAAGGCTACCATTATTACCAAAAGACACATTACCTCTACTTTTGTTTTGAATGGTTGTAAACAGTGATTTGTTCCCGGTCATGTGCTTGGAGCATCCACTATCAACAAACCAAGTTGATAGATGCTCCCCCTCGACCAATGCCTACAAGACACGGAAGATAGAGGTTTTAGGTACCCAAATCTTGGGACCTAATGCTTCTACAACGAAAGACCTAGGAACCCATGCCTTGGTCATACCTTTCCTAGTTCCATGAGCCCTAGAAACATGTAATCTACTATCTTGAGTTCTAGACATTAGAGAAATGAAACTCGACTCCTTGGGTTGATACCCTAGCCCGGCCTTGTTGTAGACTGCCCTTTGGGCATTTAGAATCATGTCTAGAGTCTTAGAGCTAGTTGAGAACTTCTCAAGCATTTTCTTGAGTTTCTCAACCTCACCCTCTAAAGCCTTGTTCTCATCCTCAAGGACTTCTAGATGTAGGTCATCGACCTCATCTTCCCTAAGGGTCCTTAAGGTTTTTACTTCTTCTTTTAACAATTTATTTTCTGTTTTTGACTTTTTAAGCAATGTAGATAAATGAGTGATAGTCTTATAACACTTTTCTATATGAGAAGAGGTTACCTCTTCATCATCCGACGATGATGAAGCCGCGGTTGAGGCGTCGCTCGAATCTCCCTCACTTCCGGAGTCCGAAACCTCCCTTGCCATGAGTGCTAATTGTCGTGTGCTCTTTTCCATCTTCTCTTCTTCCTCCGATGAGCTTGATGAGGACTCATCCCAAGTGGCCTTGAGAGCCTTCTTCTTCTTGGCTCTTTCCTCCTTCTTTTTGGCTCGTTCCTCCTTCTTCTTAAGTTTTGGACACTCACTTCGATAGTGTCCCTTTTTGCTGCACTCATAACATGTAACATTAGTTTTGTCAATATTTTGTTCACTAGGTTTACCTTTTCCTTTGTATCTCCTGCTCCTTCTCATGATTCTTCTTACGAAATTCGCCATCTCACTTGATGATGATCCACTTTCATCATCGGATTCTGAGGAAGAGGTGGATGAGGAAATCTCCTTTTCTTTCTTCTTTTCCTTCTTCCTTCTTCCATCCTTGCTCTTTGGTCCTGCAAACAAAGCAATACCCTTCTCTTTTTGACCTTTGTTAGCAAGCTCATGAAGTTCCATCTCACAGAAAAATTCATCTAATTTAACAATGGAAAGATCCTTGGATACCTTGTAGGCATCTACCATAGATGACCACAAGGCATTCCTAGGAAAAGCTTTTAGAGCATACCTTACTAGATCGCGATTCTCCACTCGTTCGTCCACAGAGTGTAGACCGTTGATGATCTCCTTGAATCTCCCATGAAGTTCACTTACCGTTTCACTGTCCTTCATGGTTAGATTTTGAAGCTGATTCAAGAATAGGTCCCTCTTGGCAATCCGAGAATCTTGAGTTCCCTCTTGGAGCTCGATGAGTTTGTTCCATAGGTCTCTTGCACTCGAGAACGGACCTACCTTGACGAGTTGGTCCTTGGCGATTCCACATTGCAAGGTGACCATAGCCTTGGCATCGGCTTGTGCTTTGCGGAGTTGTTCGGTAGACCACCTTGACGAATCAAGTTCCTTACCTTCTTCATCTTTTGGTGGTGTAAAACCCTCCTTGACGGAAAACCACATGGAGATATCGGTTTTGAGGTAATACTCCATGCGGCCTTTCCAGTATTGGAAATCTGCTCCCTCAAAATAGGGTGGACGGTTGGTGCTGAATCCCTCCTTCATGGCCATTGTTTAGCTCTTTGGGTTGTTAAGCCGAAATGAAGAGCACCAGGCTCTGATACCACTTGTTGGGATCTTAGATGGCTAGAGGGGGGGGTGAATAGCCTCTTAAAAACAAAAACAAAATTTCTACACAGAGATTTGTTAGCACAGCGGAAATAATCAAAACAAACACTTATGCAAAGAAGAAAACACACCACCACTAACACAATGATGTACGAGGTTCGGGGATAACTTGCCCCTACTCCTCGGCGTGTCCGTAAGGTGGACGATCCCTTGATCTTTCGGTAGATCAACCCCCGGACAGATTCCGGCTAAGTATTTCTCCTTCTCGGTGGAGAAACCTCCCACAAAGTCTCAAAACAGATTTAGAATGAAGCACAAGACTTAGACTTACAGAATTTTGTGGCTACAATGAATGCACAATCAACTTACAGCCACAATGAATGCAGAGAGTGAAGAAGAAGTAGATTCACAGCCAAAAGCTTCACAGAACGCCCTTGCTTGAACGTCGACAGAGAGTTTGCTACCAAAGAAAGAATTCTTACCAAACCTCTCTTCTACCTCCTTCTTATTTCTCTGCTCTCTTGCTGTCTTCAGCCAGAGCCAAACCACTGCATCGAATCACGTCAACCAGTAGCGTATCACTGTCGCCGAACCAGGCGTCGCCAATCACGCTTCTTCCTCATCTGATTATCTGAGCTCACACCAATACCATCCTTGGTCTTCACTGGTGTCTCTGAGCTCGAACCAATAAGGAAGAGTCAAGCTGATTGCAGCCAGTGAGCCAACTGAACAAGCCAGTGAACGTTGACGCTTCTTTTGCACAATTTGCAGCGATAACCAGTGGAAAAACCATTTTGTTTTATTCCTTTGATAGTCATTGATTTGAATTCAAGCATCACCATGGTACCTGCAACCTGTTACTCAAAAATCTCACAAGCAGATGTTAGATCAGACGCATTAGAAACGAATCAGAAATCAGCAGAAACTGACAGTGTGGTGGATCGGTCAACAGACTGATCCACACCTTTGGATTGATGTCTGATCGGTCGTGAAGACCGATCAGGGTATGGCCTGATCGGTCTGCAGACCGATCAGGGCTTAATGAGTGCGGTTCCTCGCACTCCTAAGATCGTCACCTGATCGGTCCCAAGACCGATCAGGATATGGCCTGATCGGTCCTACAGACCGATCCCCTGCCTTTTTCCTTCTTGCGACATCATCTCCTGATCGGTCTACAGACCGATCAGATTACACTCAGTAGGCTACTGAGTGTTTCCTGATCGGTCTACAGACCGATCAGATTACACTCAGTGTGCTACTGAGTGTTTCCTGATCGGTCGCCAGACCGATCAGCAAACATAGTTTCACCAGATCGGTCTGTGCACCGATCAGGCAATCAAAATCCCACTGGATCGGTCTGTTGACCAATCCAACGCCCATGTGATATTAGGATTGGTCTTGAGAACGAGCTACCGAGCCCTCTTTGACCTAGTCCGGAGAACGAGCTACCGAGCCCTCTCCGACTTCGTCCGGTCCAGAGAACGAGCTACCGAGCCCTCTCTGACCACTCCGTGCCAAGTCTCCATACTTGGACTTTTCCCATGCCAAACTCCCTGCTTGGACTTTTCACCAGATGTCTGGTCAACCTTGACCCATCTGGATTTCCCTTGCCTGGCTTCACTCACCAGGACTTTCCCTCCCAACGGATCAACCTCGATCAGTAGTCAGTCTGAGTTTGATTAATATCTGATACAAACTTAAATCAGTGTCAACATCAAAACAACAGCCAGGTCAGACTGTATCAACACTGTTTACCTGAGGTATTTTATGTTCCTTTTACCCTATAAAATGTGCCAGACCAACATAAAAAATCTAACCTATAAAACAAAGTTAACACAATAATAATAAGCAGTAATAATTAGTTCATGTCCTTCCAAGATTAGGAAATAGTGAAGGTCTCAATTTAGGTTTTCGAAATGGACTTAAATTGAACTGACATCTATTGTCCTCTCAACCGGGTCATGCCTTCACTGAATCACTCTCTTCTAGTGACTTACTTCTATTTACCTGCCAAACATCTGGTCATCCATACCTGTTTGGACTTTCTCTGGTCTTGCTTAGTATCCAACCAAGCTGGTCTACTAAGACTTATCTACAACATTGAGTTAGCACAATAGATAAAATAGTAAAGTAAAACGGTGTTACTAGATTTCAGGATTTGCTAGTTTGGTCGACCAGAAATCAGTCGGGCACACATGCTTAGAGATTTGATATTCTTGTAATTTTATTATTATACAATGTATCATATTATGTAACATTCTTTCCCCTTCATATTATGTTTTATGTGACTTTGATATTGTTGGGATCTTAGATGGCTAGAGGGGGGGGGGGGGGGGAATAGCCTCTATGAAAACTTAAACAAAATCTTTCTCAAGGAAAAACTTGTTAGCACAGCGGAAGTTGAAAACTAAAACGAAAACGAAAGAAGAAAAGCACACACAGCAGACACAAGGATATACGAGGTTCGAGGATAACTTGCCCCTACTCCTCGGCGTGTCCGTAAGGAGGACGACTCCTTGATCTTTCGGTAGATCAAACCCCGGACAAAATCCGGCTAAAGATGTCTCCTTCTCGGTGGAGCAACCTCTCAACAGAGTCTCAGTTGATTATAGAATTAAGCACAAGACTTACAGTGGCTGAGAAGAATAATCAGATGAGCTTACAGCCACGCGAAGAAGAAACAGAGCAGAGAGCGCACAACAACCTTCTTAGCAAGGAGCTCACAGCTTCACCAACTTGCTTTCTCAAGGATTGATCGCAAGGAAACAGAGAATCGGTTACTTTTCTGAACCTCTCTTCTTCCTTCTTATGTCTCTCTGATCACTGCCGTCTGCAGAATCGCTGCTGCCAACAAGGCGTAGCCAATCACCTCTCCTCCTCATCTGGTTCTCTGAACCCATGCCAATGGAAATCTCTGGCATCTCTGGATACGAACCAATGAGTAGAGGTCAAACTGAGCGCAGCCCAATCGCAATCAGAAACCCAGTGAACGTTGATGCCTTAAATGCATCTGTTGCAGCAAATCACAGTGTAAAGAGCACTTGTCTTCTTCTCTTAATGAAGCTTAATTTGAATTCAACCATGAGAGTGTGACCTGCAACCTGCAAGCTAAAAAGACTCACAGCAGATGGTTAAAAACAGACGGGTGAAAACAAATACGGCAATCAGAAAAAGTGCATGCAAAACAAACAATACCGTGGGTCGGTCTGCAGACTGATCCATGCTTTCTGAATCATCGCTGATCGGTCTCCAGACCGATCAGATGTCGTTCTGATCGGTCTGCGGACCGATCAGCACTAATCTGATCGGTCCCGAGACCGATCAGATGTCGCCTTCCCAAGCGCTTACGCCTCGATCGGTCTCCGCATCGATCAAAACTCCTGATGAGCTCGATCGATTTGATCGGTGCACGATCGACAAGTCGCCGCAGCCATCGATCGATTCGGTCGGGACCGATCAGTGTCCAAGTTTCCGATCGGTCGCCGACCGATCCACTTCTTGACTCATCCGGGTCGAGCCCTCTCGACCTAGTCCGAGAAACGAGCTCCTAGCCCTCTCCGACTTCATCTGGTCCTAGAGAACGAGCTACCGAGCCCTCTCTGACTTGGCATGCCAAGCTTCCTTCTTGGACTGTTCAACACCGGATGTCCGATCACCCTTGATCCATCTGGATTTTCCCTTGCCCGGCTTTACTCACCAGGACTTGCCAACTGCCTCACATCCCAGTTAGGACTTTCCAATTGCCTAACATCACTCACCAGGACTTTCCAACAGTCAACCAAGTCAACCTAGATTAGTAATCAATCTGAGTTAAATATCGATACAAACTTAAATCGGTGTCAACAACAAAATCGGTGTCATCATCAACAATCTCCCCCTTTTTGTTGTTTGACAACACGATTTAAGTTTAGATCGGAAATGCTCATATACCCATAATTTTAGGGAAATCAGGATCCTCCCCCTAAGACGGATATACCTTAGTTATCTTCTCCCCCTTTTTCATATTGACTCGATGAAGTCAATTCATCGCTTAACTTAACTTAGTCAAATAGGTGCGAATTAGGTAAGAGGATTCAAAACGACTCAAAGTCATCCTCTCCCCTAAAATCAACCTTTCATTCATTTCTAAACTTAGTTATCTTCTCCCCCTTTGTCAAACACCGAAAAGGAGCGAACAAGGTAAGATAACTTAAAGAGCTCCCCCTTAATCCATACTGTCTTCTGCTTAATCCCCCTAGAATTCCTTCTAAGTGTATTTTAGGACAGTAAATGAATAAAGAAATAAAAGACATATGAAGAGTATAGTAACAATCAAGAAAAGAACAGCAAATATATAAGGAAGAATGAGTAGCATAACAGTAAGTAGCATACAACCAGGTCAGACAAAAGTATCTAGCAACCATCATCCAAAACATACAATCAATATGATCATCAAAAAGTATCAGTCATCTTCCTCAAGACGAGGAACATCTCCAGTGTCGGCTGGAGGAATATCTTCCGGAGGCGGGATGCTGCTGCTCGAAAGTGTATGGTCCGGGTGGTGCTGCGGAGGTGGGTATCTGGCCATCCACCCTCGAAGCAGTTGCTGAGTCACCAACTGCTGGCTGCGCAGATCGTCGTAGTGCTGGTCAATCCGTATGCGTAGTCCATCGAACTCAGCAGCCATCATCTCCTCGTGGCGATCAAAGCGACTCTCCAGCTCGGCGATCTGCCAGCGCAGATCAGGATCGTCCTCGCCAAATGCAGCAGCAGCAGCAACCTGTCGTTGAGGCAACTCACCTAGTGCCCTCCCATCCTTCCACCTAACTGCCCCATCCTGTCCTAAGATTCCAGACTTGGAAAATGCACGTTTCCCAAGTCGACAATCCTGCCTAACCATCTTGACCATCCTCCCCCTAGAGACGTCTACACCCAGGGTCTCAAGCCAATCAGTAATTACATGCCCATAAGGCATATAGATGGTGTAACCGCTCGGCTCGCTATGGGATATGATAGAAGTATAGACACTCGACATGACATCAAAGTCAAGACGCCTACGCAACCCGTAAAGCATCAGACAATGATACGGTCGAATCTCTGCCAATGGTTTAGAGGTAATAGGTAGAAGACAGTTTGTGACAATTTTGAAAAGAATGTAATCAGGAGCAGAAAGGCCAAGGGCTGCAAATGTAGGAAAGTCGACATCTAACTCATCTAATCCATCCGGTCTCGGATGTCCAAAGAAGTACTCATAAATCGAGTCAGATGAGACATCAAGAGGATGAGGCACGGGTTCAGGCAAAGAAGGATAGAATGAGAACACCGTCCCCGAACACATACGACAGCCTAAATAAGCAAAGAAGGCAATTAAGCTGAAATCAACGATTTGCTTAGCCACTCTTGATCTATAACTACCATCAATAGTCTGATGAAGGTTGTTATAGAATTCAGAAACTAGGTCAAGGTTGATATCCCTCTCTAAATATACCAAGGAATCAAGTTTATAGTAGGCTATGGTCTCCGTAATTGCTGGACAAAACTCATTCATGTATTTTTTATCGACTGATCTACATGGGAGCAACTTGAAGGTCCTTTCCTTAAAGGATTGTTCAAACTGTTGGTTGGGGAATCTCCCCGAACTGGATGGTTGAGGTCGGGAAGGAGCAGCAGGAGCTTTGGATTTGGATTTCTTGGTTGGTTCCTTAGAGGTTCCCTCACCACCAGTGGGTTTCTTCCTAACAATTAGGATAATGGGAACAAGGAAGGAGCACCGGTCATGGGCAAACCACCGAGCACAAACCACAGTGACAGTAAGAACATGATAACATGACCTGCCAAAGACAACAAACAGTAGAGATCGAGAGATTACCTCGGTGCCATTGTGACCTTCGGCTTTTAGAAGACGATGGGTCGAGAAGACGGGAGGAAGAGAGGGGCGTCGGCTAGGTTATGAGTCGGTCGGCTAGGGTTTTGAGAAGGAAGAAGATCGGGAAGAGAGGAGGTCGGGAGGATTTAATGAGGGGATAGTGCACAGTGTGATCTGATCGGACGGCTGTTCGATCAGGAGAAATCCTGATCGATCAGATCCACCCGAGTGAATCGGCGACACTTGATCGGTCAGTGGACCGATCAGGGATCATCCTGATCGGTGCCCGGACCGATCAGGGGGCTTCCTTCGTGCGCTGATCGGTCACTGGACCGATCAGATACCAAACAGAGAGTTTGGCTTCGTTCTGGATCGGTCGACAGACCGATCCAGACTTTCCTGATCGGTCTATGGACCGATCAGTGTCTGATAACCCGATTTCAGTAATTTCAGTAACTGAAATACTGAGCCATGAAGTCTGAAGAATCCGGAACTCAAGAATTCAGAACTTCCCTAAGACATACCCTAGAACTTAGGAATCACCAAACACTAATATATTCGAAATATGATTTCTTATGGCCTGAACTTGTTCATAATCCTAAGGTTCCAGACTCTTATCAAACAAAACCTCACACTAACTCCAACCATATGGAGTTCTGTCTTCTTGGTCCTTAGAAGTTCAAAACATATTTTTGCTAAACTCATCTCTATTATCAGGTTCAAATTTGTCAAAATATAAACAACTTGTCCTAATTTTTCAATCAAGGCATGAAAGCTGAAATATTCGATCCTTGTTATGTTTAGTTTCAAGTTTGTCAAAATATATCCAAGTTGCTATTATTTCCTTTAACAACCTATCGTTTTATCAATCAAAGTCATGAAATGAACCAAACAACAATACCAATCAACACATCAACCATCAACCATAATTAGAAAATTTCTAGGCAAAAGTCCAACCAAGATTCCTTGGTTGGAATATATGAGTAAGATCTAGGAGCCAAATACACATGAATTATGTAATGGCCTTCCCCATACTCAATTAATGTCTCTTCAACCTAATTATTCAAGGGATGCATGATACATTTTGAATAATTTGGTTGATCCTAGCATCTCACCCCATATTTAGCAAACAAAAATAATTTGTTAAACCTTATAGTTTGTGTGAGATGTCCCCAAGTTGCCCAAATTAATTTCCCAATTTCTCTTGTCATTTTAATGGTCCTTATTGATCATGATGTGGTCAAAATGACTTATTGAGCCAAACACATTCCCAATTCCCTCCTTAAATGACTAAATTCATTTTCCGGAAGGGGTTTTGTGAAAATGTCGGCTAAGTTTGACTTTGACTCAACATATGTGAGTGCAATGTCTCCCCTAGCTACGTGATCTCTAATGAAGTGATGACGCACTTCAATGTGTTTGGTCCTTGAATGATGGACTGGATTTTTCGTTAGGTTTATTGTGCTAATGTTGTCACACAACACTTGCACTCCCTTATACGAAAGTCCATAATCTTCTAGAGTGTGAATCATCCACAACAATTGTGATACACTCTCTCCCATGGCAATGTATTCAGCCTCGGTCGTGGAGAGAGCAACACAATGTTGCTTCCGACTTGACCAACTAACTAATGATGAACCTAAGAATTGGCAACCCCCACTAGTGCTTTTCCGATCCAATTTGCACCCAGCATAATCGGAATCGGTATAGCCTATCAAGTCAAAAGACTCTGTACGAGGGTACCATAGACCTACTCGAATTGTGCCCTTAAGGTATCTCAATATTCTCTTAACTGCAATTAAATGAGATTCCTTGGCACAGACTTGATATCTAGCGCACATGCCCACAGCAAAAAGTATGTCTGGTCGACTAGCTGTGAGATATAGAAGACTACCAATCATGCTTCTATATTGCGTTAGATCAATTGGTTTTCCACTCTCATCATTGTCAAGGCGAGTGTTTGTCGCCATTGGAGTGGACACTTCCTTAGAGTCACTCATATTGAATTTTCTAAGCATCTCTTGAGTGTATTTTGTCTGATGGACATAAATTCCATCTCGAGTTTGTTTGATTTCAAGTCCGAGGAAGAATGTCAACTCTCCTACTAGACTCATCTCAAACTCACTTTCCATGTGAGAAATGAATTCATTCAAATAGCCCTTGTTATTTGAGCCACAAATTATGTCGTCGACATATACTTGGGCTAAAAAATGTTTTCACCATCTCTACGTAGAAATAGTGTTGGGTCTATTTGACCTCTTACAAATCCCTTCTCTAGTAAATAAGTTGACAGCCTTTCGTACCAAGCTCGAGGTGCTTGTTTAAGCCCATAAAGAGCTTTCTTGAGCTTGTATACGTGGTTTGGAACTTCGGTATTCACAAACTCCGGTGGTTGTTCAACATAGACCTCTTCTTTGATGAATCCGTTTAAGAAGGTTGATTTAACGTCCATTTGATAGAGCTTGAAACCTCTATGTGCAGCAAAAGCTAGCATCAAACGAATGGACTCTAATCGGGCCACGGGAGCATAAGTCTCATCATAATCGAGACCTTCGACTTGACTATAGCCCTTGGCTACAAGTCTTGCCTTGTTTCTTACAACTTCTCCCTTTTGATTTAACTTATTTTTGAAGACCCATTTAGTTCCAATAATGGTGGTCTTCTTAGGTCTAGGAACTAAGTCCCACACTTGGCTCCTTTCAAATTGACCTAACTCATCTTGCATAGCTAAGATCCAATCAGGATCGTGCAATGCCTCATCAACTATTTTGGGTTCAATCTCTGAAATCAATGCGACTTCATTAGACTCATTTCTAAAGAATGACCTAGTCCTAACCCCTTGTTGGATGTCTCCCACAATTTGGTCTTGGGGATGACTAGTGGCTAACCTAGACTGCCTTGGTGTTGGCGGTGCCTCATGAGTGGTCTCACTCGGCATAGGCAAGGACTCAATATCAGGCAAAGGATCAGATTGAGTTATTTGTTGCCTTTGCTCATCAACATCAGAGTCAACTTCGACTCGTTCTTCATTTTGATCATTCAAACTTAGATTTCTAAGTTCAAATTGAATTTCTCCTACATCCCTTGGTTGATCATTTAAGTTAGGGATTTCTTCAAAAGCTACATCAGAGGACTCTTCAATCAATTTAGTCCTATTGTTGTAGACTCGATAGGCTTTGCTGGTAAGAGAGTACCCGACCAATATCCCTTGATCAGCCTTAGCCGTGAACTTCCCAAGATGATCCTTGGTGTTCAAGATAAACACCTTACAACCAAACACCCTAAGATGTTTAATTGTAGGCGGTTTCCCAAACCAAAGTTCATGGGGAGTCTTTCCTAAAAACCTATGTATTAAAACTCAATTTTGCACATAGCAAGCTGTATTCACAGCTTCAGCCCATAAGTAGCTCGGTAGTGAGTACTCATTGAGCATGCTTCGTGCAGCCTCTTGTAGGACTCGGTTCTTTCTCTCCACAACCCCATTTTGCTGTGGGGTCCTTGGAGTAGAGAACTCATGCCTATATCCCTTTTCTTGACAAAACTCTAAAAACCTATGATTTTGAAATTCCCCACCATGATCACTTCTAATGGTTTTAATTGTTGTCGATTTTTTATTTTCAGTTCTTCTACAAAAGGAAATAAAAATATCTATAGTTTGGTCCTTATGTTTCAAAAAGAAAGTCCATGTGTATCTAGTAAAATCATCAACGATTACCAAGCAATATCTACTTCCATTCAATGATATTACACTACTGCAATCAAATAGGTCCATGTGCAATAAATCTAAAGCAATAGATGTACTTACATTGCTTTTACCTTTATGAACACCTTTTGTTTGCTTACCCTTTGACATGCATCACATAGTTTGGTCTTGTGGTACTTGATGCTGGGTAAGTCTCGCACTAATCCTTGGTTGGCCAACTTTCGGATGTTCTTCATGTTTACATGTGCCAACCTTCTATGCCATAGCCAAGACTCTTCTTCTTTCGACATGAAACACTTAATCAAAGCATTAGTAGCACTTTTAAACGATACTTGATAAATATTATCAACCCTTGTGCCTACTAGTACCGTGTCAAGTGTGTCAATGTGTTTAACCAAACATTGACTTGAATGAAATTCAATTGTGTAACCCGTATCACACAATTGACTGACACTTAGGAGATTAAAAGTCATCCCCTTGACTAGAAGGACATTCTTGATATGGAAACATTCGGATATATGAATGTCTCCAACTCCTACAACCTTAAGGCTACCATTATTACCAAAAGACACATTACCTCTACTTTTGTTTTGAATGGTTGTAAACAGTGATTTATCCCCGATCATGTGCTTGGAGCATCCACTATCAACAAACCAAGTTGATAGATGCTCCTGTTGGTTGCTACTCGGAAAACCTATAGGTTCCACTATACAAAAATTTTGTACAAAGGTCTGAACCTTTTCCTAGCTACCATGTGTTCTTTTAAATTAAATTTTGGATCGCCTGCGGAACTTAACACGTTTGATCCAAAACTTAATCTATTTGTTCTTTTAGGTTTTGACTTGGATCTCCTGCGGAACTTAACACGTTCGACCCAAGTCTCCTTAAGTTATTAATTCCATTAAATATTAATTTCCATAAAAGGTTCCCAGTACTGACGTGGTGAGGCACATGGCCTTCTTGGATATGGGAGCAACCACCACCGACTAGACAAAACCTTTAATAGAAAGCTAATATTTAATTTCCTAAAATAACTTTAGGTTAACCAAAAAGATCAATCAAATCACAAGGAAAAGAAAGAAACAAAAGAACACAACTTCGAAAAGCATATTCGAAATTCTAGAACGTAAGCCTCTTGTATTTGGTATTATTTCCATAAATAACTAGCATGATGCGGAAAAGGAAAAACTACTAGTTATACCTTCTAGAAAGACCTCTTGATCTTCTACCGTATTCCTCTTCTAACCTCGGACGTTGTGTGGGCAACGATCTACCAAGATGAGAAACTACCAACCACCTTCTTCTCCTCCAAGCAAGGTTCGGCCACAAAGGAAAAACTTCACCAAGGAGAAAAACCAAAATACTAACCAAGCTCCAAGAGATGCTAGCTTCCTCTCCTTCTTCTTCTTCTTCTCCTAGTAGTATCCGGCCACCACAAGAGCTCCAAGGGAGAGGGAGAGGTTCGGCCACCACAAGAGGAAGAGAAGGAGATGATGGCCGGCCACACCAAGGAACAAAAGAGGGAGAGAAATAATAGATGTTGTATCTCATGAAGGCACCCTCACCCCTTCTTTTATATTCCTTGGCCTAGGCAAATTAGGAAATTTAATTACAATAAAATTTCCTTAATTTTCCTTGACATGAATTAATTGAGAAAAATAAAATAAAATTTCCCAATCAACTTGTAATGGCCGGCCACAATCAAAAGGAGCAAATTAGGAGAGTTTCAATCAACAAATTAAAACTTCCTAATTTGTTTCCGGAAATTTTAAAAAATAAAATTTCTCTTTAAAATCTCTTCATGGTTAATAAAAGGAAATTTCTATAACTTTAATTTTATTAACATGTGAATAATTTTAAAGAGAAAATAAAACATCTCTCCAATCTACAAATAAGGAAAGAGATCTAATCTCTTTCTTTAATCTTTTATAGATCTTTTACAAGAGAGATATTTTAATTTTAATTCTCTTTAAATTATATCTTCCACATAATAATAAAAATTAAAATTAAATTTTTTTTTTAATTTAATTTGGCCGGCCCCCACTAGCTTGGGTTCAAGCTAGGGCCGGCCACCCCATACCGGCCCTAGCTTGTTCCCAAGCTAGCGTGGCCGGCCCCTATTGGGTGGGTATAGAAGGTGGGTATAGAACTCTATAAATAAGAGGCTACGATAGGGACCGAGAGGAGGAATTGGTTTTGGTCTCCCGATAAAATTAAGCATCCCGTGTTCGCCCCGAACACAACTTAATTTTATCAATGATAATTCATTCCACTAGAGAACTATCATTGAACTACCGCACCAATCCCAAATTACATTTTTGGGCTCCTACTTATTATGAGTGTGTTAGTCTCCCTGTGTTTAAGATATCGAATGTCCACTAATTAAGTGAGTTACTGACAACTCATTTAATTAATATCTAAGTCCAAGAGTAGTACCACTCAACCTTATCGTCATGTCGGACTAAGTCCACCTGCAGGGTTTAACATGACAATCTTTATGAGCTCCTCTTGAGGACATTATCAACCTAGTATCTCTAGGACACAGTTTCCTTCTATAATCAACAACACACACTATAAGTGATACCATTTCCCAACTTATCGAGTTTATTGATTCATCGAACTAAATCTCACCCATTGATAAATTAAAGAAATAAATATCAAACATATGTGCTTGTTATTATATTAGGATTAAGAGCACACACTTCCATAATAAATGAGGTCTTTGTTCCTTTATAAAGTCAGTATAAAAGAAACGACCTCTAATGGTCCTACTCAATACACTCTGAGTGTACTAGTGTAATTGTATAGTCAAGATAAACTAATACCTAATTACACTACGACCTTCTAATGGTTTGTTCCTTTCCATTTTAGTCGTGAGCTACTGTTTATAATTTATAAGGTACTCATAACATCATCTTCTGTATGTGACACCACATACTATGTTATCTACAATATAAATTAAATGAAAAACTACAAACAAATGTAGACAATTAGACCAAATGTGATTCTTTATTCATAATGAATGTTTACAAAACTTAGGCTTTCAGTATACACTCCAACAATCTCCCACTTATACTAATGACTAAGCTGCCATATCTTCTACCATACATCTGATTCCCATTCCCTCCACATGCCGATCGAAAGCTTTCGCCGGAAGGGCCTTAGTGAAAGGATCTGCCAGGTTATCCGCTGATGCAATCTTGGCGATGACAACTTCTCCTCGCTTCACGATATCTCGTATCAGGTGGTACTTGCGCTCTATATGTTTACTTGCCTTATGAGCTCGTGGTTCCTTCGAGTTTGCATCGCTATTATCACAATAAATTGTGATGATTTTGGGCAAACCAGAATCACATCTAAGTCCATTAGAAAGTTTCGAGCCATACTGCTTCTTTAGCTGCCTCGAGGTGCTACATACTCAACTTCCATGGTTGAGTCCAAACGCATTTCGCTTAACACTCCTCCATGAAATGGCTCCACCTCCTAAAGTAAACACATAGCATGATGTAGACTTATTGTTATCCCTATTGGAAATCTGAATCCGTGTAACCCACAGGGAGCGGATCGTCGCTTGGTAAACTAGCATATAATCTCTAGTCCTTCTCGGTACTTTAATATATGCTTTACCGCAGTCCAATGTCCTTGTCTAGGGTTACTCGATATCTACCATGCCCACGGCAAAACAGATATCAGGTCTCGTACATAGCATTGCATACATTAGGCTTCCTACAGCCGAAGCATAAGGAACTGCTTTCATGTCCTCTATCTCTTTCGACGTCTTTGGAGACATCTCTTTAGATAGAGCTACTCCATGTCTAAAAGGTAAGAAACCTTTCTTGGAATCCTGCATACTAAAACGAGCAAGGATTGTATCTATATATGAAGCTTGGGACAGACACAACATTCTTTTCTTACGATCCCTTGATCCCAAGAATGTGTGCACAATCTCCTAAGTCCTTCATATCAAATTGTTTGGACAACCATACCCTTACGTCTGATAATACCTTGACATTGTTGCCAATTAACAAAATATCATCTACGTATAGTACAAGAAATACCACCACGTTTCCGTTACACTTCTTATATACACAAGACTCTTCCGGACTTTGAATAAATCCATATGACTGGATTACTTCATTAAACCGGATGTTCTAAGACCTTGAAGCTTGCTTCAGTCCATAAATGGACCGATTAAGCTTGCACACTAGATGCTCTTTGCCTTTTTCAATGAACCCTTCTGGTTGCTTCATATGGATGTTCTCTTCAAGACTTCCATTAAGGAAAGCTGTCTTGACATCCATTTGCCAAATCTCATAATCCATATGAGCAGCAATGGATAAGAGTATCCGGATAGACTTAAGCATGGCTACCGGTGAAAAGGTTTCCTCATAATCGATTCCCTCTTTCTGAGTGTACCCTTTCGCAACAAGCCTAGCTTTGAAGGTTTCTACCTTCCCGTCTGTCCCTCTTTTTCTTTTGTAGATCCACTTGCATCCAACGGCTTTTACACCATCAGGTGGTTCTACAAGCTCCCAGACCTTATTAGAGTACATGGACTCTATTTCAGAATTCATTGCCTTTTGCCAAGATCTCGGATCTATATCTTGGAGTGCTTCATCATATGATCGGATGGTTCATGTTTACAGGATCAAGTCCAAGACTCTCCCAAAAACATGAATCTTCAGTGCCTCACAACCCTCCCACTACGACGAGGTGCGTGGTTGTGCATCATGTGTGACACGTGTTGCGTCTCTTGTGGTACTTCATCTTGTCTTGTTGACTGAAGTAGACATGTCCTCTCTAAGTTCTTCTAAAACAACTTTACTACTGGGCTTGTGATCCATTATATAGTATTCTTCTAAAAACTGGGCATTGGTGCTAACAATGACCTTCGGTCTTTAGGACTATAAAATAAACCACCTTCGTTCCTTTAGGATATCCTACAAACACGCGAACTTCAGACGAGATTCTAACTTATCAAGATCTGGTTTCAGCACGTTGGACTACCCCAAATCCGAATATGTCTTAGACGGGTTTTCGCCCATTCCACAATTCTATGGGAGTAGAAGAAACGATTTAGAAGGTACTAAGTTCAAAACATACATTGTTCCAGAGCATATCCCCAAAACGAATTTGGTAATTCTGAATAACTCATCATCGATCTAACCATCTCCATAAGAGTCCTATTCCTTCGTTCTGCTACACCATTCTGTTGGGGTGTTCCAGGTGCAGACAATTGGGATTGAATCCCAGCCTCTGATAAGTAATTCCTAAACTCTCCTAAGAGGTATTCGCCACCACGATCAGATCGTAGTGTCTTGATACTTTTACCTAATCGTTTCTCCACATCAGCCTTGTATTCTTTGAACTTGTCAAAGCACTCGGACTTGCGGCGCATTAGGTAAATGTATCCATATCTTGAATAATCGTCTATGAAAGAGACAAAATATTCAAAACCTCCTCTTGCCTGGACAGACATAGGACCACACAAATCAGAGTGAACCAACTCTAACACTTCTTTGGCTCTATACCCCTTGGCCTTGAACGACCTCTTGGTCATTTTACCTTCTAAGCAAGATTCACAAGTTGGAAAATTTTTCAACTCTAATGAACTCAAAAGTCCATCGGCTATAAGCCTCTGAATCCTACTTAAATTAATATGACCAAGTCTTAGATGCCAAAGATATGCTTGGTTCATTTCTGAAGGTTCTTTTCTCTTATTAGAATTAGAAGATGAGTTATAAATTTCCATGTTTTGCTTTGTGGAAGAAATTGGATTTAAAATATACAAATTGCCAACTAATGCACCGAATGATAATCACTTTATTTCTTTTAATAACTACATCATTATCGAAAAACTGAATATCCATCTAAAAGCAGTTTAGAAACTGAAATTAAATTCTTTCTAAAGCGGGTACATAAAGACAATTTCTTAAAACCAAATTTTATTTCTACTAAAAGATAAGTAGACGTCTCCCATTGCAACTGCCACCTTAGTAGCATTGCCCATGTAGACGGTAATCTCTCCTTCAGATAGTCGTCGGGTTTCCTGGAACCCCTGCAAGGAATTGCAGACATGATCAGTGGCTCCCGTATCTACACACCAGGTGCTGGTAGATAACACCGCTAAACATGTTTCAACAACTAGAGCATGAGATATACCTTTGTTTTGGTTCTTACGAGGACAGTCCGCCTTCCAATGTCCTGCCTGCTTGCAGATGAAGCACTTGCCCTTCGGCTTCTTCACTCCAGCTTTAAATCCCGTACTCTGAGATTTATTCACTTTCTTTGCTGAACCAGCTTGTTTCTTCTTCTTCTTTCCTCTCGGTTTAGAAGTAGAACCATTTTCAGCATAGTGAATTTGAGAATTGTGACGAAATAATCCTTCTGCCGCTTGAAGTTCTGTCAGTAGTTCCCCTAATGAATAAATCCTCTTATTCATATTATAGTTCAGGCGGAACTGCTCAAAACTTCTAGGTAGCGTTTGGAGGATCATATCGATCTGGGTTTCCCATCAATTTCTCCTCCAAGGATCAGTATCTCGTTCGGATAAGCCATCATGTTTAGGATATGATCCCTTGGAGTACCCTCTTGCATGGTGGTCGTCATTATCTTTCTCATAGCTTCTTGTCTAGAAGCTCTATCCTGATGACCAAAGAGTTCCTTGAGATTGTTCATAATATCATAAGCTGTTGGTAAATCTTTATGCTGATGTTGCAATACATTTGACATTGAAGCCAAAATGTAACACCGCGACATCTCATCTGCCTTTACCCATCTCTTATGATATTCAATCTCCTCTTGGGTAGATTCACCAGTGGGTGCATCAGGACAAGATTCAGTCAGTACAAATTTATAGCTTTCAGCTGTCAGAACAATATCCAGGTTTCTTTTCCAATCTATGTAATTTGGTCCAGTAAGTCTATTTTGTTGAAGTATGATGGACAGTGGGTTGAAAGTCATCCTAAGAATCACAAATAACTTTTGGTCAGAACTCTAAATTTAGAATAATATTGATTCCTCAAACAATACTATTTTAAATTAATCAACACCTCATAACACCATGAATTTTGTATGCCACGTTAGTGTGGACGTATACAATTTCAACATTTGTAAAAGGAGGGTTTTAACCCATTAATTTTATTATCTTGTCAACCTAACTTTTTGACAAATAAAATTAATAGTTGGTATTATTTGGTCACACAAATAATAACAGTGACTCCGTTGGGGAGGATACTATTAGATGTGTCTAAGTGTACACCATTACTTGACACTAAGTCCATTAATAAGATTATGCCCCTTCCGTTGGGGAAGATCACACGCTCTTGATTAACTTCCTATAGTCATCCAAAATTGGAAGTCTGTTCTAGTGATCCGCAAACAAGCTCATCCGTTATGGAGGAAGGCACTCAAAGCCAACGCGCAAGCTTGTTTGCATCACTTACAAACCAGTAATGGAGACCATGGGATTTACTTAAAAATCCCTCTCCCACTTAGTTATTTAAAATGAGGAATTTTAACTATGCTAGCCTACTAAACTTGTAAACTAACATGCACACAAAGACAATATAAAAGTAATAAATAGAAAATCTAATTTTCAACTATTATGGCTTTTATCTTTAATTGTCTTCCGTGTGTTCCCAAGCTAGTGCCATATTTGGCCACCGCCATGGTCTAACTGTCGCATCCATCTTGCTCCTAGTTCAGCTGCGCCTCCGGTCCTTAGAAGGTTCCACGCTTTGCAAGATTCAATCCATGACATAAATAGAATTTTACATTTTTGATCCTATATTCCATAAAAAGAATGTACATGTATCTAGATCAAAAATAAAATCCTAATAAAACTAAATACAGCTCCTGCTGTATTTTAATACAATCATGCACACACATATAAATGCCCTTGACATGTCCAAGGGTCCAATCACACACATAATAAACTAAAAGCCATAATAGTTGGATCTTGCATCCATAGAGTTAGCACATCCTACTATTAACCTGCCTAAATTATGTATGACATGTGCATAATTAAACTAAATACCAAATACACAGAGGCAAAACCCTTGCTCTGATACCAATTGTTGGTTGCTACTCGGAAAACCTATAGGTTCCACTGTACAAAAATTTTGTACAAAAGTCTGAACCTTTTCCTAGCTACCATGTGTTCTTTTAAATTAAATTTTGGATCGCCTGCGGAACTTAACACGTTTGATCCAAAACTTAATCTATTTGTTCTTTTAGGTTTTGACTTGGATCTCCTGCGGAACTTAACACGTTCGACCCAAGTCTCCTTAAGTTATTAATTCCATTAAATATTAATTTCCATAAAAGGTTCCCAGTACTGACGTGGCGAGGCACATGGCCTTCTTGGATATGGGAGCAACCACCACCGACTAGACAAAACCTTTAATAGAAAGCTAATATTTAATTTCCTAAAATAACTTTAGGTTAACCAAAAAGATCAATCAAATCACAAGGAAAAGAAAGAAACAAAAGAACACAACTTCGAAAAGCATATTTGAAATTCTAGAACGTAAGCCTCTTGTATTTGGTATTATTTCCATAAATAACTAGCATGATGCGGAAAAGGAAAAACTACTAGTTATACCTTCTAGAAAGACCTCTTGATCTTCTACCGTATTCCTCTTCTAACCTCGGACGTTGTGTGGGCAACGATCTACCAAGATGAGAAACCACCAATCACCTTCTTCTCCTCCAAGCAAGGTTCGGTCACAAAGGAAAAACTTCACCAAGGAGAAAAACCAAAATACTAACCAAGCTCCAAGAGATGCTAGCTTCCTCTCCTTCTTCTTCTTCTTCTCCTAGTAGTATCCGGCCACCACAAGAGCTCCAAGGGAGAGGGAGAGGTTCGGCCACCACAAGAGGAAGAGAAGGAGATGATGGCCGGCCACACCAAGGAACAAAAGAGGGAGAGAAATAATAGATGTTGTGTCTCATGAAGGCACCCTCACCCCTTCTTTTATATTCCTTGGCCTAGGCAAATTAGGAAATTTAATTACAATAAAATTTCCTTAATTTTCCTTGACATGAATTAATTGAGAAAAATAAAATAAAATTTCCCAATCAACTTGTAATGGCCGGCCACAATCAAAAGGAGCAAATTAGGAGAGTTTCAATCAACAAATTAAAACTTCCTAATTTGTTTCCGGAAATTTTAAAAAATAAAATTTCTCTTTAAAATCTCTTCATGGTTAATAAAAGGAAATTTCTATAACTTTAATTTTATTAACATGTGAATAATTTTAAAGAGAAAATAAAACATCTCTCCAATCTACAAATAAGGAAAGAGATCTAATCTCTTTCTTTAATCTTTTGTAGATCTTTTACAAGAGAGATATTTTAATTTTAATTCTCTTTAAATTATATCTTCCACATAATAATAAAAATTAAAATTAAATTTCTTTTTTAATTTAATTTGGCCGGCCCCCACTAGCTTGGGTTCAAGCTAGGGCCGGCCACCCAAAATCATACCTAGGCCGGCCCTAGCTTGATCCCAAGCTAGCTTGGCCGGCCCCTATTGGGTGGGTATAGAAGGTGGGTATAGAACTCTATAAATAAGAGGCTACGATAGGGACCGAGAGGAGGAATTGGTTTTGGTCTCCCGATAAAATTAAGCATCCCGTGTTCGCCCCGAACACACAACTTAATTTTATCAATGATAATTCATTCCACTAGAGAACTATCATTGAACTACCGCACCAATCCCAAATTACATTTTTGGGCTCCTACTTATTATGAGTGTGTTAGTCTCCCTGTGTTTAAGATATCGAATGTCCACTAATTAAGTGAGTTACTGACAACTCATTTAATTAATATCTAAGTCCAAGAGTAGTACCACTCAACCTTATTATCATGTCGGACTAAGTCCACCTGCAGGGTTTAACATGACAATCTTTATGAGCTCCTCTTGAGGACATTATCAACCTAGTATCTCTAGGACACAGTTTCCTTCTATAATCAACAACACACACTATAAGTGATACCATTTCCCAACTTATCGAGTTTATTGATTCATCGAACTAAATCTCACCCATTGATAAATTAAAGAAATAAATATCAAACATATGTGCTTGTTATTATATTAGGATTAAGAGCACACACTTCCATAATAAATGAGGTCTTTGTTCCTTTATAAAGTCAGTATAAAAGAAACGACCTCTAATGGTCCTACTCAATACACTCTGAGTGTACTAGTGTAATTGTATAGTCAAGATAAACTAATACCTAATTACACTACGACCTTCTAATGGTTTGTTCCTTTCCATTTTAGTCGTGAGCTACTGTTTATAATTTATAAGGTACTCATAACATCATCTTCTGTATGTGACACCACATACTATGTTATCTACAATATAAATTAAATGAACAACTACAAACAAATGTAGACAATTAGACCAAATGTGATTCTTTATTCATAATGAATGTTTACAAAGCTTAGGCTTTCAGTATACACTCCAACAGCTCCCCCTCAACCAATGCCTACAAGACACGGAAGATAGAGGTTTTAGGTACCCAAATCTTGGGACCTAATGCTTCTACAACGAAAGACCTAGGAACCCATGCCTTGGTCATACCTTTCCTAGTTCCATGAGCCCTAGAAACATGTGATCTACTATTTTGAGTTCTAGACATTAGAGAAATGAAACTCGACTCCTTGGGTTGATACCCTAGCCCGGCCTTGTTGTAGACTACCCTTTGGGCATTTAGAATCATATCTAGAGTCTTAGAGCTAGTTGAGAACTTCTCAAGCATTTTCTTGAATTTCTCAACCTCACCCTTTAAAGCCTTGTTCTCATCCTCAAGGACTTCTAGATGTAGATCATCGACCTCATCTTCCCTAAGGGTCCTTAAGGTTTTTACTTCTTCTTTTAACAATTTATTTTCTGTTTTTGACTTTTTAAGCAATGTAGATAAGTGAGTGATAGTCTTATAACACTTTTCTATATGAGAAGAGGTTACCTCTTCATCATCCGACGATGATGAAGCCGCGGTTGAAGCGTCGCTCGAATCTCCCTCACTTCCGGAGTCCGAAACCTCCCTTGCCATGAGTGCTAATTGTCGTGTGCTCTTTTCCATCTTCTCTTCTTCCTCCGATGAGCTTGATGAGGACTCATCCCAAGTGGCCTTGAGAGCCTTCTTCTTCTTGACTCTTTCCTCCTTCTTTTTGGCTTGTTCCTTCTTCCTCTTTAATTTCGGACACTCGCTCCGAATGTGTCCTTTCTTGCTACACTCATAACATATAACATTAGATTTATCAAAATTTTGATCATTAGTTTTACCTTTTCCTTTGTATCTTCGGCTTCTTCTCATAATCCTTCTTACGAAGTTCGCCATCTCACTTGATGATGATCCACTTTCATCATCGGATTCGGAGGAAGAGGTGGATGAGGAAATCTCCTTTTCCTTCTTCTTTTCCTTCTTCCTTCTTCCATCCTTGCTCTTTGGTCCTGCAAATAAAGCAATACCCTTCTCTTTTTGACCTTTGTTAGCAAGCTCATGAAGTTCCATCTCACAGAAAAATTCATCTAGTTTAACAATGGAAAGATCCTTGGATACCTTGTAGGCATCTACCATAGATGACCACAAGGCATTCCTAGGAAAAGATTTAAGAGCGTACCTTACTAGATCGCGATTCTCCACTCGTTCGTCCACAGAGTGTAGACCGTTGATGATCTCCTTGAATCTCCCATGAAGCTCACTTACCGTTTCATTGTCCTTCATGGTTAGATTTTGGAGTTGATTCAAGAATAGATCCCTCTTGGCAATCCGAGAATCTCGAGTTCCCTCTTGGAGCTCGATGAGTTTGTTCCATAGGTCTCTTGCAATCGAGAACGGACCTACCTTGACGAGTTGATCCTTGGCGATTCCACATTGCAAGGTGACCATAGCCTTGGCATCGGCTTGTGCTTTGCGGAGTTGTTCGGTAGACCACCTTGACGAATCGAGTTCCTTACCTTCTTCATCCTTTGGTGGTGTGAAACCTTCCTTGACTGAGAACCACATGACAATGTCGGTCTTGAGGTAATACTCCATGCGGCCCTTCCAATATTGAAAATCTGCTCCTTCGAAGTAGGGTGGTCGATTTGTGCTAAAGCCTTCCTTCATAGCCATCCTTGTTTGCTCTTTTGGGTGTTAATCCGAAACAAAGAGCCCCTTGCTCTGATACCACTTGTTGGGATCTTAGATGGCTAGAGGGGGGGTGAATAGCCTCTATGAAAACTTAAACAAAATCTTTCTCAAGGAAAAACTTGTTAGCACAGCGGAAGTTGAAAACTAAAACGAAAACGAAAGAAGAAAAGCACACACAGCAGACACAAGGATATACGAGGTTCGGGGATAACTTGCCCCTACTCCTCGGCGTGTCCGTAAGGAGGACGACTCCTTGATCTTTCGGTAGATCAAACCCCGGACAAAATCCGGCTAAAGATGTCTCCTTCTCGGTGGAGCAACCTCTCAACAGAGTCTCAGTTGATTATAGAATTAAGCACAAGACTTACAGTGGCTGAGAAGAATAATCAGATGAGCTTACAGCCACGCGGAGAAGAAACAGAGCAGAGAGCGCACAACAACCTTCTTAGCAAGGAGCTCACAGCTTCACCAACTTGCTTTCTCAAGGATTGATCGCAAGGAAACAGAGAATCGGTTTTTTTTCTGAACCTCTCTTCTTCCTTCTTATGTCTCTACTGGCTCGAATCACCGCTGCCTGCAGAATCGCTGCTGCCAACAAGGCGTAGCCAATCACCTCTCCTCCTCATCTGGTTCTCTGAACCCATGCCAATGGAAATCTCTGGCATCTCTGGATACGAACCAATGAGTAGAGGTCAAACTGAGCGCAGCCCAATCGCAATCAGAAACCCAGTGAACGTTGATGCCTTAAATGCATCTGTTGCAGCAAATCACAGTGTAAAGAGCACTTGTCTTCTTCTCTTAATGAAGCTTAATTTGAATTCAACCATGAGAGTGTGACCTGCAACCTGCAAGCTAAAAAGACTCACAGCAGATGGTTAAAAACAGACGGATGAAAACAAATACGGCAATCAGAAAAAGTGCATGCAAAACAAACAATACCGTGGGTCGGTCTGCAGACCGATCCATGCTTTCTGAATCATCGCTGATCGGTCTCCAGACCGATCAGATGTCGTTGCGCACAGCTTCTGATCGGTCTGCGGACCGATCAGGCACTAATCTGATCGGTCTCCAGACCGATCAGTAAACTCACAGTAGGCTACTGATCGATTTCTGATCGGTCTGCAGACCGATCAGTAATCGCTCAGTAGCCACTGATCGATTCCTGATCGGTCGACAGACCGATCAGGTGTCCAAGGTTTCACTGGATCGGTCTGCCGACCGATCCAGCTTCTTGACTCAGTCCGGGTCGAGCCCTCTCTGACCTAGTCCGGAGAAACGAGCTCCCTAGCCCTCTCCGACTTCATCTGGTCCTAGAGAACGAGCTACCGAGCCCTCTCTGACTTCGCATGCCAAGCTTCCTTCTTGGACTTTTCAACATCAGATGTCCGATCACCCTTGATCCATCTGGATTTTCCCTTGCCTGGCTTTACTCACCAGGACTTCCAATCTGCCTGGCTTCACTCACCAGGACTTTCCAATTGCCTAACATCCCAGTTAGGACTTTCTCAATCAGGTCAACCAAGTCAACCTAGATTAGTAATCAATCTGAGTTAAATATCTGATACAAACTTAAATCAGTGTCAACAGCAAAACAACATCCAGGTCAGACTGTATCAACAGATATGACTTGAATAGTAGGATGGAGCATAATCATAAGGAATCAGTGGGAAAGAATGTAGCACGAGAAAGAGGTAAAAACAAAGATTTCTGGACAGAAGAACAGAGTTGGACATTAATAAGATGTTTGTAAGATATGACAATCGATCCTCTTTGGAAAATAAATGGAGGGTTTAAGAACAACTACATGGTCAAGATAAGAAGGATTATGATTCAAAAGTTGCTAACTTTCATAAAATATGTTAGACACATTGAATCTAGGATCAAAACGTTAAATAGGAAATTCTACGCTATCAATGAAATGTACAGGCAAAGTGGTTATACTTGGAATGATGTCGGAAAGAAGATAACTTGTGAAGAAACATAGTATCTCTAATGGATTAAGGTATGTGTATTAGTCATTATTATTTTTTATCAAATTATAATGTCGTTTATGGATATGTTATGCTCTTGGCATAGGTATTTATGGTTATAAGTTTCTTGACTTCGTTAAATTGATTTGTTATGTTTTTTTTTTGACAGAATCACAATGACGCTAAAGGTCTCTATAATGTATGATTTCCTTATTTTTCAAAGTTAGAGATGGTATATGGCAAAGACAGAGCGACATGCCTTGTTGCGGAAGAACCTATGATGGCTGCACAAAATATCATTTATGTAGATACAGGGTTGACCATATCAGATGACATTCACTTGTTAAAAAGGAGTTGAAGTTGATTCAATGCCAAATCAACAACCTTTTGTTACATTAAGGGCATCTCACTCTAAGGAGAAAAAGAAATCATCTGGTGACAAAATTCAAAAAGTTTTGAAGAGGACATAAATTTCAGTTGTGCAAAATATTGATTCTGACTTCAAGCTACTCAATGATCGGGTTGAGAGATTTATGTAAACTGTTAGTTCACACCTTGAGTTAATGTTATCTTGGGTTCAAGGTAAATCCTCAAAAATGTCATAAGTTCTTGAGATGTTGAATAAGCATGGGTTCGTTGGTAAGAACAAGTACAAGGTTGCTTAAGTATTTTATAAAGATTCTGTGAAGGTTGAGTTATTATTCAATTTAGATTTCTCTGAAGTTGAAGATTTTGTGCTCAACTGCTTGAAATAGTATGCTTGTAATGTTGGATTTGATGAATACAATTTTTGCTTCTCACTTTTGATATTGTGGTAGATATTTTAATTATACAAGATTATTAATAAAATTATTTGTATAAGTTAATATGTTACGATGATTTATTTTGGAGATAATTATTGTGCTTTATTATATCTTTGGTATATTAGGATGAAAGACAAAATACCCACCATATTAAGTTTTTCTAATAAAATGATTCTGACCATGATTTTATAATTATTTTTTATTTTAGGATAAAATAATAATTTTTGATATTTTCATTTCATAATTTAAATTAAATCAAACATCATTAATCAGTATTAATAGGAATAATATTCATTCTAAAAATGATTAACCAGACGGGATAGCGTCGAGTCTCGGATGATTGATCCAATCCCACAGAAGTTTCCCACTGGCTACCAAAATAAATCGGGAAGCGCTCGCAGCGGACAGCTCAGGAGCCAGTATCCTTTAGTTGCGTGTCCCATTTGGAGGAAAAATTTCTGCAAATTCACCATAGCTAGGGCTCGAACTGCGGGTGTTTGGGTGACAACCTAGATGCCCTGTTGCTGCACCATAATCCCGCGGGTGCCTGGGTAACAACTGAGCTAGGGGTGCTCTGGTTATGACGTTGTTACCCATTAATTGAGGTGTCAGGTTCGAGCCCCCACCTGCGCAGGCTCTTATCAATTAAAAGTTCCCAATTTAGGGCCTGTTGACTGAGGTCACCACTTCGGTGGTAGGATGCTCTTATAAGCCAAGTGGTACTGAGGCTCCCCAAAAAATCCCTTTGAGGATTTATGCGGTATGGGATTGTGAAACGATGAACCCAGTCACTATAAAAAATTTAACTTATCTTAATTTAAAAAATAATATTCATTCTAATATCTATATCAAATATCATTAATTCAGTAATTATTCATATTATCATTAACATTTCAATTAAAATTTATTATCATAATGTATACCTAGCCTCCCTTTGGAGTTTTACAATGGGAGCCTCATGATGGCAAAAAGCACTACTAACCTTTGGAATAGTGACTAGCACATAAGGGAGGTATTTATCTCGATTTTATCAAAATTCGAACTCCAGACCTCATGATGATAATATTTCATACGCTAGCCACTAGACCCATCCAAGGGGACAAAATAGAAATCTCATGCAACTACTTTCTGGTACAAATATGCATGCGTACTTAACGCCTTCATATAGTCACATTTCAATTTTCAAACGGTCCATTTTATTAGTCACCAATATTATGGATCTTAAATTTAGTCTTGTAGGTGATGATGCTTGCTGATTTAGTTGCTTAGGCGAAGAGAACTGACAGTCAGTTCTACATTCATCAGATTAGTTCAAGAGAGATCCCTGTAGATTTTGTAAAGTTTGTTCCATTTTTTCTTCATTTCCATTATAGGCCGAAGGCCTAGATAATAATAATAATAAAATTAATATCATTGATATATTAAGCTACTATTTTGAAGTATCACTTGTATCATGAAAAAAAAAACCAAAAACTCCCTCACCTCAAACATTCCTCACCGTAATCCCACAGCAAAACGAAGAAAATAAATTACCATAACCAAACCTCTTCCAAAAAAATTCAATAATCTATCATCCAAGCACCAGTCCGAGACAAATATCACTTGTACCAAAATCTTGTTAACCTTTTTTTTTTTGTTTTTTTGTTTTTTTGTTGATAACCTTGTTGCTAACTTTTACTTTAGACAATGTAATTAAAGTTTCTTAAGATCATTTCAAAGGTTGAATATCGATAGACTGATGGAGCATCTTGTTTTCTCTTGTTTTCGTTCGAAAACGCTGTTACGATTCCACCCAGTGGATGCCACGAGGGTAAGTAAAAAGGATATTAGGACCTCATCGGTCGAACGATGGAGCATTAGAACATTGCATAGAGCCATTGTATCCAACATTATATAGTTTCAGACACTAAAGCAGTTACCACATGCATCGAAAACATATCGAGGGGTTTAACCATTTATCTGGAAACACAATTTATTTATTGCCATCACAATTTGATGGGCTACGCAGGAGCAGAAACTACACCAGCTTCAACCAGCAACGGAACCAGGTTGCCTTCCTTGTGCTTTGCTACGCAAGCTGTAGATATCACACCCCAAATACAGGTCAAAAATTTTCTCTATGGCCAACATTCCAAAATTTTAACTTATTTAAGTGTGATTAGATTGGGATAAATCAATGCATTGAACTAAGAGCAAATATTTATCATTATCCTAAATTTTTTAATTCCATAAGACAACAAAACCGAATTTTAGTTTCGGAAAATAGGGCAAGATGAAAGAAATAAAGAACGTACTGTCACAGCCACCGATATGTTTCCCACCAATAAACACATTGGGCACAGTCCTCTGTCCAGTCCATGCTGCCAGCGCTGCTTGTATTTCAGGTCCATCACCTAGTCGTAGCAGGCGAGGAGGCCAGATTACATGAATTAATTCCTCTCAAACTTTTCAAATGTTAAAGGATGAACAAAGTAGTTGTTACCACACAAATGCTAATTATGTATTAGAGCAAAAACTGACTCCTCATTTTGAACCTTATGGGCTAGTAATATTAGTAGTAATCATACCTATAATACCAATTTGTTACCAATTATTATTACTGAGCCTAGATGTTTTACTTTTATTTTTCATGCAACTTTAAAACTTGCAGGCTAACTGAGGGAGTTTATAAATGAGTTTATAGTTTAATTGAGATAAAACATTTTCAGCAGGAGCTGCTACTCTAAGCTTGGTGGGATATTTCAATGGAAAAGAACTATGGTGGGAGAGTATTTCATAAGGCAATCACTTTCATCAGACAGGCATAAGACAAACCCATAGTGCAAGCACTGATTGAATCACACTAATATTTGGTTTAGTTTAGATTCTTCCGCTAATCCTTTGGTTAAACTGGCGAATTATAAGAGAACATAGATTAAGACAGCATGCAGTATGGGCATATTCATGAACCACCGATAGATTTTATTAGTGTGATAAATTATAATCAGTTAGGAGTTGAAAATGTAAGACTACGACAACTTAACTGAACATAATTAAAAGTTATTCAAAATACCTAGATATTATTATCAATATGACCTTACATAAAACTAAATGTTGGCGCACGAAGATCCAAGTACCCGATCCCAAATAGTTATTGCTCATTATTTTATGTTGTCATGTTGCCAACTAATTGGGTGAAGACGACGACTAGATGGCCTACTGCCATTTAACAAGAGCCTACTGTCCATACTCTAATGGTCCAAATTATCATTCAATTAAAAGTCTGTCAGAAGTTGGAGAAATTTCACATTTCAGAAAATGGGACATCAAGAAGCTTCCATGCGGAGCAACAAACACTGCTCAAAAAGGCATAAAAGTATGAGCACACTAACCAGATCAAAATTTGTGAAAGAGAGTCAGCAATGGTGGGGCTCTTATCTATTTACATTTAGATAAAGGTCATCTTATGGGTTGGATTAAATCACTTTAACTAAAATCTGAAAATGATGATCCAAGGTTGACTGACACTGGTTGGATTAATAAGAAACAACACTTGAAAACACTGATCCAGAAGGCACAAAAGTGAGCACACTAACCAGATCAAAGATTGGGAGGGAAGCCATTTCGGCCTAGTAGACAAAGGTCATCTCATGTGTAGGAGACAAGTTGTTGAATGCATATAGTTGGAAGATGTTCTTTCATAAAAAAGAAAAGCAACTTGCACCATTCATCACTAAACCACTTGAATATTATCAAGTAAAATTTGGAAATGATGATTGAAAAAGGTCAACAGGATACTCGAATTAATAAGAAACAATTCTTGTAGAGTAAAATCACTGCTTCAATTGAATTAACTTAGGTTTACATGAAGTATGAAACCCAATTTAGTTCTCACCATTAAAAAGCCTTAAAAGCTTAGATGAGTGAGCCACAAATAAGTTGGGCTTAAACATTTTAAGTCAGTGGTTGAATGTCACAAGTTAATATATCAGTTATCTCATCTAAGTGAGTAGTGAGATTAGGTATCAAAGCAGACCTAATTCGATACCACCATTGGATCTCACATATTGCCAACTAGGAATGATTTTATGTTATAATTTAGACTTTGGATTATGACAAGACGATTTGTGATAATCAAATTGTCCTATATGGTAAAGATAACAAATTAATGTGTAAATTCTCTCACATAGGTGGATCATGATATGAAAGGTAGTCAAATTTATAACTTTGCATATGATAAAGGGAAACCACAACCTAATGAAAAGGAGAAACAAGTTGTCATCCACTTCATCAGTGGCAAAAACTTTGCAAATATCCACAAAAGGGCATGTTAAAGTATAAGGTTTGCCGAAGTCTATAGTTCAATTATATGTACTCACTCTCAACATCCAACTCGACTGCCTTGTACTTGGCACCCAACTGATCAAGCAATTGTTTCACCTTTACACAGAATGGACAGTGTGTCTTGCTGCAAACATTGGAGGCCAAGATAAATTATAAGAGAAGCCACAATCAGCTAACAACAAGAAATTACAAAGAAAAAAAATGAAACAGAAAACAAGATTAAAGCAACAACAGATGAAAACTTAGTATAACAAAGGTACAAGGACAAAAGGCATCAGATAGACTACCATAACCAATTTTCCACTGGATAGGAATTAAAAAAGAATGTCATGCAAAAAAATTTATCATCAGGTCCCACTGGAATTATTCATGAGGTCATCTGTGATAATCATTTCTTCAGTTCATTTTTCATTCCAATCAACAAGAGTACCACCAATCAGAAAGCAGAACAATTGTTACTCAAGAGGCAAACTGATTGAAAGACTCAGAGCAAAAGAGTGAATTAAAAAAGAATGACAAGCATAAATGATACCTATCTTTCTAGCCGCAATAGTATAGGAGTTATTCATGAGATCAAATTTAAGTATGGGTCATCTGTTATTGTCACTTCAATTCATCACTTATCATTCCAACCAAGAAAAATGTTGTCAATTAGAAAGCACAACAAATTGTCAAGACCGAAACTGATCAAAAGATTTGGTCAAAAGCAGTGAATTAGAAAATAATAGCAAGCAAAAAACGACACTTTTCTAGTCCCACTAGTATAGGAGTTTTTCATGAGATCAGATTTAAGCGTGCCATCTGAGATGATCATTTCTTCAATTCATAATTTCTCATTCCAATCAACAAAGGTGTCGTCAATCAGAAAGCACAGAAAATTGTTACTCAAGACCCAAACTGATCAAAAGACAAGAACAAAGCAGTGAATCGGAAAAGAATGACATGCAAAAATAATATCCTTCTACTCCCGTAACATAGAAGCTATTAATAAGATCAAACTTAAGTGTCGGTCCTCTGTCACGGTCATCTTTTCAGTTCATCATTTTCCATCCCAATCAATAAGAATGTCATCGATCAGAAATTTTTCGTCAAGACCTAAACTGACCAAAATACGTAGAGGCAACAAATTTTACGGTATCATAACGATTCTAACACATCCATTTTAACGATCGAGAGAGAAATCCACCAAAAAAGAGACCGAATCGAACAAAGAGACCGAATCGAACAAAGAGACCAAAAAGAGTACTGAAATGAAGAATATTCCTGGAGTTGGTGGCCCATTTTAAACCATCAGAAAAGGAACACGCCTGAAACCTAATTTTACAATTGCCGATCTTCGCGATCAAACCAAATGAGTGGAAGATGAATCGGGACCGATCTCACCTGAAGACGACGACGGGGTTTGCAGCAACAATCTCCTTCGCCTTGTCGAGCGCCATCAATTTGTCAGTCAACTCCCACCTTCTCTCTCTTCCTCCGGTCAATCGTAAGCGGTGTAGCACCTGCAACGAATATATAAAGCGGCGGAGGGTAACTTGCCACCACCACCACTTGTTTGCTTGCGGAGCACGCCTGATTTGTTAAATTTCATTTGTTATATTTATTCAAAATAAATTTTGTTCGTTTCATTAATCCTTTAAACTTCACACAAATTTTTTATTTTTAATGAATCTAATTATAATTTTATTTTAATAGATTCATACGTATCTACAACTTTTGTAGTAAATTTAGCAGTTTATTAATTTAATATTTTACATAAATTCTTTAACTAATTTTAAATCAACTTGTATGATAATTTGATGGGTTTGAAAAAACAAAAAAAATAGTAAAACATTTTATTTAAATTATAATAATTTTTTTTTCTAAAACTGAAAAAAGAATGGAAGATGAAGTGAGTTGATTTGAAAATTTATTGAAAAATACTTAAACTTTGAAACTTACATTTTCAAATAATATTATTTTTTATTTTATTTAATTCTCCAATAAATATATATTTTGAATGAACAAATCAAATGAATTCAAAAAGCACAACATACCTGAGTTAGACAAAGTAAATGAAATTTAAGTTAATTTACACACAACAAACAAACTATTAGTTTGTCTCATTCTTTACTCACTAAACATGGTGGTAAAAAAGTAGAATATGTTCATCCCACTAATTTATCTCAGGACTAACGCGGAAGAGGGTAATAAAGAAACAAAAATACTTCCTTAACAAGTTGCACCGTATACCGAAACATAGATCGTATACATATCGCAGCATGTTCGCGATCATTCATCGACGACACTTGACCAATTTATACAAGCAACTGAAGCAGGAGATATTAACTTTATTGAATACTTTCTCAAGCTTTCACTTCCTAATGAAAGAAACTCCCTTCTCGATGCTCCCTGCCAACTCTTTTTTCGCCTTCTCCAAGCCAACCCTGTGTAAATATCAACTCAAAGGTTCAGGCATCGCATGATAACCCATCACAACAGTTACAAACAAAGATAAACTCTATACAGCTTGCACATTCATCAGACTAATCCTCATAATTGTTCTGTAATATTGATGCCCATGTTAGTTTGGGTTACTCGTAAAGAAACTAGGAAGTGTTCAAAGGCTCTGGAGGGAGTTTCTGCAATAAATAGCACAAACCAAGTAGCGCACAGCTACGACTTAATCAGTTTGTTGCTGTTATAGGAAAAATCAAACCTAGCACAGACAGTTTCAAGGAATTTGGATTCGCTTGAGGTGAATAGAATTGGAGCCTAATTAGTCTGAACTAGTAAAAATTTCAACTGAAAGCTTGAGTGGCCTAGTAAAATCAAATACAACTTGCTCAAAGTAGAATAGGTGGGGCAATGGTTGAGAGCTAGGTTAAGGTGGGGGTCTGGTGTCGCCTACGGTGGGGTTCGTATCATCGAAGTGAGTTAAATTTGTCGACGATGGAGTCAGATCTCTTGATTGTTTGTCTGGTCAATCTTTCTCTTTCTCAGAATCCCTTTCCACCTAGTTTCGTCTCCCTTTTATGGGAGGATGCTATTAATAGGTAATTTTACCGATCGGTCAATGCTATTAGTAGGTAATCTTATCCATAATGCTAACTTATGATGAGCTTCTTGGCATACTTGCTAACTTCTATAATTCCAAAATCTTGCTATCACCAATTTAGTAAGATAAATCACGAACAAACAACATCAAAATGAGGTTTGCAAACCTTTCGTATTCGTTAAGTGGTCCGATAGGGAAGATTTCTTCTGCTCCACCTCTGCCTAATCGTACTTTTGTTGCGAAAAATGGGAGTTCTGTCACCTGCAGCATTTCCCCCCCTACTCATCAAAGAGTCTAAAACAATATCAGTGAATAGATAGTATAATTCTACCTGTGAGGCAACAAATGCACATTCCACGACGCCCGCATCGCCTTTCAAACCCGTCAGACAGGAATTTGCAAATTTAGCAGCAGCATATGCCTGCAATTTATCACATGTTCTTCTGGCGTTAAGATTTAGAAGTATAAAAAAGCAAGTAGTAGTGTGAAAAGAAGGATAAATAACAAAAACTAGACAAACCATGGAAAGTGTTGCAGAACCAGTCCCTGCTTTGGCCTGACAACGACGATGAAACCATAAGTTGAATATGACATAGATGAGCAAGAATTATGTCTATATATCTTTGACATTGCCAAGAATCTATTTAATACAATATATCACAGAATCTCTTGTGATTTTGGGGGTAAATTTATAGGATCTTGAAATATAGCAATAATGCTCCAAACATAAGGACAAGAAGAAAAATCATACCACCCTAGTAATTAAAAAGAGTTTATACATGATAAACTCTGAATAAAATGAGAAGTCTGAACCATTTATGGCATAATGATATCAATTAGTCTAACTTATTAGATGAAATTTACTATTCAGCTAAAATAACTTTGAACTATTACCCCTCACACGCAAATCCAAGATTAATGGATTAGACCACATATTCTATATCAAAACTTCACCGCTTGAATTAACATAGACATTTAACAACCTAAACATTTAAAAAGAACAGCCAAGGGGAACCTTGAAAGTTCAAGGAACCCATATAGAAATATACTCAGGAAGTAGAATAATGCCCTTTACCTCAACTACTTCAGTTCCACCATTCTGAATTCGGTTAGTGAGGTAATCAATCTCTTCTGAGGTGAAAGAGGATGCAGGTTTGACCTATATAAACCAATAGCTTAAAAGTGTGAATTTCAGACTGTAATAATCTCAGAATGATTCAATGAACCAAAAAGTAGAGGCTATCGCACTTGCGACAGAAGAGGTAATATAGTAATGCCGGAGTGACCACCAATAACAGGTACATCGACCTCCCTTGGATCAATGCCCAAAACTTCAGCCTGTAAGTACACCATGCGTAAGGAAACTATTCGATAGAAAGATACTACTAGGAGTTTAGAAATTGTAATACAAGAAAAAAAGTTATATTGTTTGTTATTTCTAGAATTAATAGAAAACAAATAAAGCAAAGGACAATATGGAGCATACCACAAAAGTATTAGCTCTCACAACATCAAGGGTTGTCACTCCTAACAATCGTTTTGGATCATATGTCCCAGCTTTCTTGAAAACCTCCGCTGCAATAGGAACAGTAGAATTCACTGGATTACTGATTAAATTTACGATTGCATTAGGACAACATTTAGCAACCCCTTCACAAAGTGTCCTAACAATTCCAGCATTGATTTTGAATAAATCATCCCTAGTCATTCCTGGCTTTCTGGGCACACCAGCTGGAATTATTACAATATCCATTCCGGTAAGTGCATTCTCCAATTGAGGTGCACCTAAGAATCCCCGCACCTGCATCAATACAGTAAGAACTCAGGAATTTAACTACATTATTACAACGACCAATAGAATAAAGATGTTCTCATGCTAGTTGACAAAGTTTATGTTTAAGTTGCAAGGAAAGGTAGACTTCTTATAAAAAGGGCAGCCCGGTGCATGAAACTCCCGTTATGCGGGGTCTCGGGGAAGGATCTATTGTATGCAGTCTTACCATGCTTTTTGCAAGAGGTTGTTTCCAAGATTCGAACCCGTGACCTTTTGGTCATAAAGCAACAACTTTACCGTTGCGCCAAGGCTCTCCTTCAAAGGTAGATTTCTTATGCAGTAAAATAATACAATTAATATATTTCACACTTCAACTATACTGATTATAAAGAATGTGAAGAATTATATTTTACAAAGCCTATAGAAACCTTCATTTACTTATTTTAACATGAATTTACGTTCACAACTAGGGTTCAATTACTAAGGTGGAAAAATACAAGGGAGAGGAGGAAATGGATCATAAAATTACATATCTAGCTCCATCATTTATGTACATCTTTTTGTCAATTTCCCTCCTCACACTCATATCTTCCATCTAAGTAATCGACCCCCAGAGTTCCAGCAGGAATAAAATGAACAGCGAGCAGGATAGAATTTCTGTACTTTGATATTGCAACAAACTCACTAAGACTTTAACATAGCATCTCATAAGACAACAATTTCTGTCGATGGCCAAGCAAAGAAAGAGAAGAAATTTACCACAGCACCAGTATCCATGTGACTAACATCAGCTGTGACACCAGGTGAATTCACAACATCATAAAGGTGGAGAACAGACACCAGGGGGTTCATCTTCATCAGCAATGAAAGGGGCTGTCCAATTCCTCCTGCAGCACCTAATATTGCTACTTTGAATCCTGGCGCTCCTCCTTTTGCGCGACAGTTTTCTAGTCTCAATGGTGGAATTCCCTGCATCTTTTAGCAAGACAAATAACATTAAGTAAGATTTAGACAACTCTACTGAACTCCGTAATTGAAGTTACAAACTTCTATACACACAGTAAATCGAGAGACCAACATGAAGTTCAACTGTCATAACTGCACAACCCAAAGCCAAGAACTGAAGAGTCAATCGAAACCATAGAGAGAAATCGAATCAAATCAGACTCCAACCATTGCAATAGCTAAGCAAAAAGTTGATGCTACTTTATTTATTTATTTATTTTGACGAACTATGCAAAACAACAACACTTTTTTTTCCTCAATCGCTCAGATTTGTCTCTCCTACTGCAAGCTAATCTTGGAAAAGACTTAACTTTCCAATCCACACGTTTGACGCAACGACCATCAACAATATAAACGCAGAGATTTATCCCTAGAAGCGGACCTGGAGGCCGGGTGGGTGGAGGTGCGCAGAGAGCGCGGCGATTCGTCGACTCGCCTCAGCACTTTGCTGCATATTATCTCCTGCAGGGATGCTCGTGAGAGGGGCGGTAAAAGCGATCGATTTAGGTTGAAACCCAGTATCCTACTTGAATGAAGTCGGGCCGGATAAAGGGAACGGGAAGCAGGCTAAGACGACGGCGATGCTCGTGGTTAGTAGGGCGGAAGGATACGTTTGTGGAGATCAAACGCCCTAATTCCTCATCCTGTTGCTGTGGACACGATTGTCACTCGCATCCGAAGGGCTTCGCTCGTTGCTTCGCCTTCCACATTTCTTATTCCTCAGATAGACGTTTGACGTAATGCCGTAGAGAAGAATAAGCAAGACCAAATCGATCATTTGTTTTGAAAATAATTTTAAGATAGTTTTTTTTTCATTGTGGCTTATTGGGCTGGAAGCCTGATACTTTTCGGCCCATTACGGCCCGGTGAAAACGAAGCGTTTCTGGTTTTTTTATCTCCGAAACAAAGCACATCACCGGTATCCTCGGTTACCCGTCGACGGCGGCAACCGATCACTCACCGGCGTTTCTTGCTCACCCTCCTCGATTACTTTTCATGCGCAAGGCGTGATTCGATTCTCGTTATCCTCGCGGCTATAGTATCTCCATCGAACTTCGTCGATCGCAGAATCCTCGCCGCGATCGATGCTATTGGATCTTCAACTCCTCGAATGCGACGCGGCATTCTAGGGGTTATTATCTGATCTAAATCTCTTAATTTGCGATTTCCGACTTTTGGATGTTTTTTTCGCTGATTCGAGTCGTAAAAATCTTATTTTGGCTGACGATTTCAGATCTGCCAAGTGTATCTGATTTTTACTTATAATTATCAATTTATCCAGATTATTAAATCGGAAACCCTCGGATCAGATTTGGTGCTGCAGAGCTCAAGATGAATTCACGAGTCGGACAAGCGACTTATCGGGACCGGACTCTGGAATTCGTCAAGGCTGTCGAGAGTTTGAAGAAGACAGTTTCACTCGCACCAGAAGTACCAAGCGGAATTGATGCATTAAGCTTGGATGGTTCCAAAGCGGCTGTCTCGACCCAGTCGGAGTTCAACAAGAGAGCTTCCAAAATTGGGCTGGGAATTCACCAGACATCCCAGAAGCTTGCTAAGCTCGCAAAATGTGAGTGCATATCATCGTTCGTTAAATTGCATTGCTTCATAGGTTTGTGCTGAATTTCACAAAAATTATTTCCATCTGACACTAATGCCTGTTGAATTGAACTGTTTGAGTGCCACTACTACAATGGTGTAGAAATTTCATAGCAGTTAATAATATCCAAAATCTTAAGTATTGTTTGTTCCTTCAGAAACAAAGTCTTTATTGGTATACCATGGTCAAAGTTGAATGCATTTTATCTGCTTCCACTTCTTTTCAGTAAGATGTCATGTGACATCCCAAGGAAGGCTGAAAGCTATTGTTTCCTGAGAATGAACAAATACAATAGCTGATGGTCGGTAGTCATTATTAATTGTTATGTTAACTATTGCTATCAATTTACATGTATCTCCTTGCGAGTAGAAGCATAAACATGAGCTAAAGATGCCCTCAATTTTTACTAATGTGATAAAACATATGTCATTCGTGCCTTAGAACTAGCACAAATCAAAGAATAACAATTATTTTCTCTGATGCAATTGAGTAACAGAGGTTGAAATTATGGGTCTCTTTTATATGAACCAAATTAGGTTTCTTTGAGTCCATTTATGTTTGAATAGTGTAATTATGATTGTTAGATTGCAAGACCATGAAAATTTGTTATTTGCATAACTTTTTTCAGTCATGTATTTTCTTTTAAATTAGGGTGTGTCGTGAATCATGATCAAATTGAATGATGGAGAACAGACAATAAGTTGACAATTTTTTGTTTTAACATCATTGTGAGTTAAGCCATCTTCTAGCAGCACACAATGAGATTTGCAGACTTCAAATCAAGAGCTATGCTCATTGAATTGCAAGATCATGAAAACAATGGATATTTTCATAGCCACGTATCTCCTTTTGTGAAATGTGTGAATTAGGGCATACCACAATCAAATTTCAAAAACAGGGTAATATTTTAACACATTGATATTGGTTTCAGTGACATAGGAGCTGAAGCTAGCAATTAATTTGCAAATTTGATATAGATTTGCACAGATGAAATCATGAAAATTTCTTGAATGATTGAAGAGTTACTGGGTATGACCCTCATGGCAGATGTTATTGATCTCAGTTTTACATGGAACACATATTGGATGGGTTACTCTGTGACTGATAGGATGCTGTATTTTTACTGTTGGTCTTTTAGATCTAATGTCCATTGATTGTTTTATGAATTATAGATACATTGTTTAAGGCTTCAAATATTCATATGCCAAGACACTTCGTTTGCAGTGGCAAAAAGAACATCAGTATTTGACGACCCCAGTGTTGAGATTCAAGAACTTACAACAGTCATCAAACTGGACATTACCGGTTTAAATTCTGCAGTTGTAGATCTGCAACTCCTCTGTAACTCACAAAATGAAAGTGGGAATACGTCCAGGGATACTTCCAGTCACTCAACCACTGTGGTTGATAATTTAAAGAATCGTTTGATGAATGCAACAAAGGAGTTTAAAAAAGTTCTAACAATGCGTACAGAGGTGCATGTGGTACTTTTTTATGTCCTGAAAAGTCGTTGAAACCATTAACTAGGACTTTAATTATGACTACAGAACTTCAAGGTTCATGAAAACAGAAGACAATTGTTTTCCTCATCATCCTCAAAGGATTCGAGCAATCCGTTCCTTCGACAACGACCCCTGGCCTCCAGAGGACATCATGACTCTTCCACCCCAGCACCATGGGAAAGTGACACAAATAATTCTTCTTCCTTGTTTCTTGGGTAATTTGCTGAAACACAAACATCTTCTTACATTTTACTGTCTGGATCTAAATTAGTATTTTTGCATGTCTCACATTCCATTGTTGTATCCTCATCATTTGACAACTACCATCATCATCATGAAGTCGTGCTTGTTCCCTCACCATTTGATGAATATGCTTGCAAAATTAGTGTCGCTAGGTTCTGATCTAGTTCTTTTACCAAGGTTTTGCTAAAAAGTGAACCTTTTCCATTTTGTGTTTCTCCTCACCAATTGTCAAAGTTCATCATTGGATATTTCACCACCTAGAATGGATTACATTTCTGGTGATTCCTTAACTATTCCACATGCCTAAACTAATTGTAGTCAATCGAATATTTCTCTGTGATCATCCATTGTTTGTGAATTCTGATACTTATTTTTGTTGCTGCTGTGCAAATTCTGATACTTCTTGATTTATAGGAGGACAAATGCAGATCCTTCCTCATCAACTCAACCTTTGGTACAACAGCAGCAACAACAAATGGCTGCAGTGCAGGACAGCTACATGAACAGTAGATCAGAAGCACTTCAGGGTGTTGAATCAACAATTCATGAACTGAGCAATATTTTTACGCAACTTGCTACAATGGTCTCGCAACAGGGAGAGCTTGCACTCAGGTTCCTCTTCTTATCGTCTTGAGTGTTTTTTTTGTTTATATTCTTAGTTGTACTTGATTCTGTGGCATTTGTTAAAGGATAATCTGGTAGAAATTTTATGCATGTTTTTCCTTCAATCAAGGATTAAAGTGATCCATATTCCTCATATTCCTTGGTTTAATAGAAGTTGATGGTGCATTTGGTTTGTGGAATATAATAAACAAGGAACGGAATAGGAAAAAGGATTGCATAGTTATATTCATGGAATGAAATAAATATAAAATAAGCAGTGTTATGTTTAGGTTATAGAAATGTTATAAGGAATAGATAAATAATAATCTTCGTGATGATAAATTCTTTGTATGAGATATTCTATACGACTCCTCTAGTTTGCACGATCTTCTTATTCCTGTGCGACAGAGACATTTAAGCCCAATTCGCCTAATTAACCCATTGGTCTACTCTCCCAGTCTAATTGGCCCATCAAGTCAAATTGACCCTCTAGCTCGATCAACCCTTTCAACTCACTTGATCCGCTTTGCTCGATAGGCTTGATCAATATGCTTGCTTGGTCTACCCAATAACCTATTGATCTGCTCAATCCAATTGCTTTGACTAGTCTGGTAGGCATGTCGACCATCCAACCTAAATGGTCTGTCACTCTCAATCTGCTATGTCTGGTCTAATTGATCCATCAGAATGATTACCATTATCAACCTGCTCAATTCACTCAGCTAGCTCAACATCTTCTTATTAAGGAGATATATTCTTTAAAGAATGGAGTAGTTAAAGAATGACTTCCGAGAATAGATCAAAGAATTGCTATTCTTATGATTAGAGAACTACAATTCTTTGAAAATTAATATTCTGAAATTTTTTTATATTCAAATATAAACTTATTTTATGGACATTCGCATGGGATAGAATAACTACTCTAATAACCAAATTGATTTAATACTTTGTCAACAATTCTTGAACTTTGAAAAAGATTTTTAAATTTATGCTCAAACTTGTCCATTTTGCAATGAAGCATATAGGTTGATACTATCTACTTGCTAAGCATCTGATTTTTCAGTTCATTAACTAGTTTGCTATTGACCATGGAAGGATTGATGAAAACATGGATGACACATTGGCTAATGTGGAAGGAGCTCAAAGTCAACTTCTAAAGTACCTCACCAGTGTATCTTCCAACAGATGGCTGATGATCAAGATATTCTTTGTGCTTATGGTCTTCCTCATGATCTTCCTGTTTTTTGTTGCATAGGTTCCTTTAGAACCATATTTGTTATTATATTTTTCTCAGTGATCTTGTTTTTTTCACTGGGTTAGTGGCAAATTGCCGTATAATTCTGTGTTTTAACAGCTAAAACTTCAGAAATTACAAATACCAAAATAAAATAATGCTGTGGTCTTACTTGAACAAGATATATTTTTATAGTCGTACAACTGTATCCCTCTAGTGTCAAAGATAGGAATGATCCTTGAATATTATCAAAGCCAAAATATAAATGAATGCTTATTAGTTTAACATGGAATATGTTGAATTGTTGGATTCAAATTGGAAGTTTCAATTTATCTCCTAGTTCTGTCCAAGTGCAAAATTTATTTAAGGTTTATATGATTATGCAAGCCTGGAGAAGAAAAATTGAAACATTGTTTTATGTTTTTATTTCTTATTTGAAAAGTCTTAGTGCTAATCTGGTACAAAAATTGTAAAATAATGTCTACCAGTGAGATTATGAGATAATCTCTTTGATGCACACCTTGAAGGTTAAAAGGGGACTCGATTACTACTCCAGATACTCTACTGAAGATTTATTTTTGCTCAGCCAAGGTATGTGTCTAACTCCATACCATGCCACATTGAAAAAACTTATCTAATGTATAAACAGGGAACCATAACCTAATTAATTCACTTGTTCTTTCCTATTGCTCTCTCTGCTATTACTTTTGCTCTACCTGTAAATCTCAGTAAAGATCATGTACTGGAAATTATTGTTTAAACCATATTATGAATCTAAGACCACCTCAGTAGCTTAAATCAATTAGAACCTGCCAAAATTCCATGTGATAGTAACTTGAGGGGGGAATATATTATATATGCACACCACCATGTTACCTTTTGATCTTTACAGCACAAGCAAAGAATACCTTGTTCTTGCAGCCTCCTGCCACAGCCTTTAATTGTTCCAATGGAATGAAACCATGAGCCAAAGTATATGTTTCATGTGGTTGCAAGTCATACCAAGGAGATTTATATGTGATGAAAATGACAATTTGTTACTGAACAATAAAGCTTCTCTCCTGCCACATGCAATTGGAATTCCTCTTATGCAGCACTGGACAGTAAAAGACTTGTTCAGCTTTTGTCTGTTCTTTCAGAGGAGAAAGGAAAAAAAAAGGATTCTTCCAATCATGTAAACGCTACAAGTTACTCTTAATTTTGATTAAGAGTTGAGCTTTGCTTGCTTGGCGCTCTTCATCAGAATTCGATCACCGGGTTGCATTAACAAGTTCTTTGTGTCGCACCCCATTCCACCCGCCGATCGGCACACGGAAGGAGTTGAGACGTTAAAACACTTATGTTTTTTAGTTCTTCAACCAGTGTGAGTAGGCAAAGATAAGTGAAAAGCATGAACCTTTTAGTAGTCAATGAAGACTCATGTGGAACAAGATCCAAGAGAAATCTGTGCCTTTTGCTCTGTCATATTAGTGGAGAGGGCCATATCAAAGGACCAATGGCTTTATGTCTTCTATGTTGTATATTTGAAATTTTGAGTTTATTTTTACATATAAAATATTATTTATGAAAAACAAAAATTCTTCTTCTGTTTCTTCTCACCCCAAATCTATTTAAAAAAAAGATCAAATTAACATTAAAAACAAAGTTAAAAGCATTTGGAAAGAAAAATCTATGGGTCCCTTGGAATTGTATGATTGATTCCCAAAAGCAATATCATTGGACTCTTCCAATTATTATTGTTATTCACAAGATCCAAAAATAATTTCCTACCAATCAAATATTTTCATTATTATTAATAAATTCAAATAAACAAATAATCTTCCTAGATTGAAGCTAAATATTATAACATTATTTCAGTTTGGAGGTTCTTTTGAGCTGTAAAAATATTGCCTTATCTGTGTCCCCATGACATGTAATTTCATATGCCCCCCTTTAACTCAATTAATTCACTTTCGACCTTATTAAGAAAAGAAATATGTTTCTCCCAAAAGTAAAATTATCATAATCCAGGGGCTAACTAGATTAACTAATATCTGATATTTCAAGGACTTATGTATAAAAACGTACTCAAAATTAGACCACGGTTCGAATTTTTTAGATTGGTCCTCCCACTTTGGGAATTCTCAGACCTACCTTTCCTCGGTTCACTAACCGAACACATGGCGACGAAGCTACAAAACGCCGGGCTCAGTGAAGCAGTCACACTGCCTGGCAAAGGGAGAAAGATGATCTAAGACTTTGGCTCTCCTCCCGCGATCTCTTCCTTCGCGAGCACTCAATGCTCTCCTCGAATCCACCAACTCGTTCAGCAACTTTAATGCGGTAGTAGATCTCTTGCGCTGCCTTCTCCAAGTCAGATTCCTTCTTGCTCACATTTTGTTTTCTTTGATAGCTAAAGCGTGCTCTTTCTGAGCTCCCTCTTTGCCGCATTTGGCTATAAGCTTTCGTTCCACTCGACCCCCATTCCAAATCGCGGGCTCTGTGCCACTGCCTGATGCATTATCGGCGGAAGCGGCTAAAAAGGAGATATTTTCGTGCTGTATGAAGCCTATTCGAGCTTAAAGTTTGTTCAGCTGTTTTTCCATTAATGAGGATAGGTTGGCGATGGGAGCTTTCTTGTGCTTTAGTTGTGGTGGTTACTTCTGCTATATTTCGACTGGAAGGTAACACATTTTACTGTGGAAAAACGTTCCTTTTGTTTATCTTCTTTCCAGATTCTTGCGTGCGTGAATGGAGTGTGATATATCGCACATTTGATGCAATCCTCGTTCTCTCGTTTACCAATTCGATTACGATTGTCAAGACCTTGTTGTTTTTAGTGATTTAACAATTGTTATTCAGCCATTTATGTTGTTTTCCAACATGGGTTTGACGGATTTTACTTCAGGTATTATTGCAAATTGCATTGTATTACAACAATGTTTTGGCAGGAATTATTTTGGATAAAACTCATGTCTGAGTTTATGCTGAATTTTTGGTTGCGAAGAACTTCCTATGCTTTGTCAATATTCCAGCATCACAAACACATCATTTTATCTATTTTCTTTTCTTATGGCTCTTACCTAAAGCTTACTTTGGCAATTAAATACACTTCATATATACCCACTGAGTGTACATATTTCATTACCTACAGTTCTCATACTGCACTTATTTATTGGCATTTTCTAGATTACTTTCTTCTGAAAGTATAATTGCAAGGTGTAAACAAAACTTATGCTTTGTGTCCTAACTTCTAACTTATCTTCTGTGTGCATTTTATTGCAGGGTTCAGCGTAGCTCCTTTGCCTGCTTCATTAGACTATCCATCACAGAAAGTGAGCAGTCCTGCACAATCTCCGGAAAATCAAAGTGCATTTGCACCTAGATCAGTTGCTTCCCTGAACGGTAAGAATGCTTTGATTACTAAACTCAGGTAAAAAAGGTTAGCATACTTAAATCCAAGTGTCTGTTTTTCTTTCTCATCAGTGTCATTGCCTACATATGATGCCGTGCCACCTAGCATTCGCCCTGTAATTCCTTCCGTGCTACCTTCTTCTCCCTCTACTAATGATGCTAATGGAGATAAATGGCCAAGAGATATAGCTCCAGCAACAAGAAGTCAACCGAGCACTCCTGTTTCATCGGGTAATCAATGTTTTATTTCTTTACCTTGCAGAATGGGGATAATCCCTTACATACACACCTCCACCGTCACTGATGCTTGTCATAGAGAATTGAACGATGTCTTATATTAATACATTGTCACATGATCTTGGTTGATTATGTGTGTTCCAAGTTATAAATGTTTCATTTACTTTGCAGGATCCATTATATCGTCCCCAAGAAAATCTCAGCCTAGTCCATCCAACAAAACACCAATCATGCCAAGGATGGATCCAAAAGCTGCATTTGCTCCACATGCTGTCTATTTCTATGGTGAGCAAAGAGAAACTGGCATTTGCTTGTTGGAGCTCTAGATCGACATGCTTTGTTATTTAAATTATCTAATATGCAGGACCTTCAATGCCACCTGCGGCAGTGGCTTCCCCTGTCGCTAACAGGAAGAGATCTGAAAAGCCAATTGCTTCACCCCCAGTTGGAGCTTATAAGCATTTGCCTCTGATAGATACTTCACCCTCACAAGGTAATTTGTTTGAGTAATTCAGTGTTAAAAAAAATGCAAACTGTGTGATTTTTTTTATAATTGCCCTTCCCTTCCCTTCCCTTCAGGATCTTCCCCTATGTTAAGCCCTGTGCCAGATAAAGCTAAGCCCTCAAATTCATTACATGGTTCATCAGTATCACATGCTCAACCTCCAGAAATACCTGCATCTCCAGTCCAACAGCGAAGAGCTAGAAAAAGAGGAAAACATTCATCTGCATCAGCTTCTCCATTTTCACCACCACCACACATTTCAGGTGGATACTGTATTTGAAAACAAAGTGTTTTGTAGAGAATCCATGGTTAAAAAGTTCTTTTTTATTTGGTTTATGAAGTTTCTATTGTTACTCCACCTCCTGAGATCTTCCCCAAGTACAACAGAATGCATCATGCTTCTCCACCCTCTCATAAAGGTATTGAGAGATAAAAGTTAAAGCAACAAAGGGAAAGGTGTAAATTTATAAGTCTGCTTCCTGTATTTAATTTTCCTTTTTGCTGCAGGCTCCTCTGTTTCCGTGACTCACACTCCGGCTCCTTCCTCGTTAACTACCCCTTATGCATCAAATGATTGTAAAACTCGACTTAGTTCTTCCCATATTCCTTAAAATGAATCAAACACTGTTTTTTTTTTTTTATAATTTTTTTGCTACAGGGTCAAATCTTTCCCCCATGCTCACTCCTCCTGCCTCATATCCTGAATCCTCAAGCTCAGTGGAGGCACCACCTATGTTGTTCCTACCACCACCACCTCCAAACTTGGGTATACAGATCCTCTGCACATTTGGTCAGCTAAAGTTGGTTCCTTTCTTAATATGTATGTTGTCATCATGCAGATTGTACATCATTAGTGTGTGAGGATCCTTTAGAAAATCCCCCTCCAGGATCGTCATGTGTCTGTGTATTGCCAATTCGAGTTGGACTTCGTCTAAATGTCACACTATATACATTCTTCCCCTTGGTTCCTGAGTTTGCCGAAGAAGTGGCTTTCGGGATCTATATGAACCAGAGTCAAGTGCGCATTATGGGAGCAAATGTTGCCACCGAACAGTCTGAGAGCACAGTTGTCCTTATTGATTTAATTCCTGTTAAGGAGATGTTCGACAATTCAACAGCATTGTTCACATTTGAGAAATTTTGGCACAAGGATATAGCCATAAACACATCCTTATTTGGTGATTACACTGTTCTCTATGTTCTTTATCCAGGTTAATATACACTTGTTTTTAGTCATTTTATTGTTAATGGCGGCTTCATTTCTCTTGAGCTAACAGTCTTCGAATGGAATTTTACAAATGTTTATCTTTCCAGGACTTCCTCAATCTCCACCTAGAGTTCCTGCTGATAGCAAGGACGGTGATAAGGCATTTGCGAATAACAATAATTTAAGGACAATGAAGCCTCTTGGTGTTGATGTGGGGAAACCAAAGAAGAGAGCTAGTGGAACACTAATTGCTGTTATTGTTCTATCGTGTTTTGTAACCTTACTTTTGGGCATGGGGGTGGGGGCTGTGTGGCTGCTTCAGTTAAAACAAAGTGATCGCAATCATCTTGCTGCTACAAGTATACAGAAAATGTTTCCATTATTTGTCGCTCCGTCAGGTATGGTCTTATAAAGATTGATAACTATGTTTTGTTTTCATATGAACTTTTTGTTCTCAAAGCATCTCTTTGTGGATACATGGGTTTATTACATCAGTAGGAATCGTGATTTTCCTTGCGCTTGTTAATTTATACGTTTGTGATGATAACCTGCAGGGACCAGACACATGAGACTTGGAAGGCTTAGTTCAGAATCGGCATCAATAAACTCTAATGTTGCAACATATACTGGACAAGCAAAGACATTTACTTTAGCTGAGATTGAAAGAGCTACAAAGAGATTCGAGGAAAGTAGTATTATTGGAGAAGGTGGTTTTGGGCTAGTCTACCAAGGTACACTTGAAGATGGAACCAGGATTGCTGTGAAGGTTCTTAAGAGAGATGACCAACAAAGTGGTCGTGAGTTCTTTGCGGAGATTGAGATGCTTAGCCGTTTGCACCACAGGAACTTAGTCAAGTTGATTGGTATATGTGTAGAGGAGCACATACGATGCCTTGTCTATGAACTAATACCGAATGGAAGTCTGGAGTCACACTTGCATGGTAAACAGTAGGATGATCTTGAATCCATTATAAGATGAGCCGAGTCTGCTCCACTTTGCAATTAGCTATGCTACAAGTGACTGGCAATTGATTGAATTGAATACTGTGTTTAAACATTTCTTTTTGTTCACTCACTGTACTTTCTTGGCAGGGTTCGACAAGGAAACCTCTCCGCTGGATTGGGGTGCTCGTTTGAGGATCGCACTTGGTGCTGCTCGAGGCCTTGCTTATTTGCACGAAGATTCAAGCCCACGGGTCATACATCGAGATTTCAAGTCCAGCAACATCCTATTAGAGCATGATTACACCCCCAAAGTGTCTGATTTTGGCCTGGCTCGAGCAGCATTTGATGAGGGAAGTTTACACATTTCAACTAGAGTAATGGGAACTTTTGGGTAATTACCTAATATTGTTCTATAGCATCGGGTGAATTCACATATGCTTGAGGTTCGCTGCACCTTAACTTTAATTGTTTGTGTGTTCTCTCTTAGTTATGTGGCTCCCGAATATGCAATGACCGGGCATCTCCTTGTCAAGAGTGATGTCTATAGCTATGGCGTTGTGCTGCTTGAACTTCTTACTGGAAGGAAGCCCGTTGACATGTTACAACCCCCTGGCCAAGAAAACTTAGTTGTATGGGCTCGCCCTCTTCTAACAAACATGGATAACTTGGTGACAATAATTGATCCAGCTCTTGGCACAGACATACCACTTGACAGTGTGGCAAAAGTTGCAGCCATTGCTTCAATGTGCATTCAGCCTGAAGTCTCTCACCGTCCATTTATGGGGGAGATCGTTCAAGCCTTAAACTTAGTTTGCCAAGAATGCGACGGGAACAATGGAACAAGAACTTACGGGCATGAGAATCTGTCTACCCAAAATGCAGTGGCAGGGATTAGCAACGGATTAAGCATCGAAGCTGAGAGAGTGCTCTTGGAGTCCTGTCTTCTCAGTTCACCTATAAGTTTCAATAGTGAAGATTCTGATTTGTTTCGAAGGCAGTCAAGCTCTGGTCCATTAATAGCAAGCAAGAACAGGCAGTTCTGGCAAAAGCTAAGAAGTACATCATCAACTGGGAGCATGAGTGAGCATGGAGAAGCACTTAGATTTTGGTCAAGAACATATCTCGATGAGCCATGGAATTATGAGGGCGCAAATTGTAGAGTCCAAATCGATTGAGTAGTAAAATAAGAATAGGAATAAAAATTGGAAGGTCAATTTGCAATTGTATTGTCTTGTGATGTTCTTGTATTTGTGATTGTTTTGTGTAGTATTTTGTGTTTATTTGGGACTTCAATACTCTTTGGCTCTGAGATGTGTTTGTAGACTTTGTTTCTTCATTTGATCTAAAAGTAAATCAATTTTTGTTTGGGTCAATAACATGAATTTGAGAGAGAATGATATACACAATCCACAAAATGGTTGCACATGAGAATCTAAAATGCATATGCAAGATTCAGTAACACGTAAAACACAACCAGCAAGATTCAGTACTAAAAACAAGAAAGATTCTAAATCAACACAAGCATTGCGAGCCTTTCGCTTCATTGACATTGGAGAAAAGGTTTGTCATTGCAACTCCACTGTAATCCTTTCACCTTGAATGAGATACAGAAACTGAGAGAATACTTGTAGCAAAGTCATCTGTGACAGTTCAGTTATACTGATTTAGAGGTTACTGTCAACAAGTGGATCGAAACAAATACGTTGAAGCTGAATGGAGAAACAATATGATTCACTAACTCAGCAACAGGATGAGCAGCAAGAAAAACAACATAGCGGTGATTTTCGTGCTTTAACAGGTTCTGCTCTTGGTGCTTCGGTCATTTCAGGAGGTGGTTGAGGCACAGGTGGTTGCATCTGACCTTCCTCACGAGAAAGATCCACCAATTCACCATTAACAGATCCACTTCTGCTATCGGCTGTCAATCTGTAACAACAAAGTTTTCAACATGTGTATTTCAATTCATATGAGTAAGGAGAAAAGTCAAATTGCTGCATAAATACAATGTGCTCATGTACATTGGAAATGCAAAGGAACGGTAGCTCTTCACACTGCCCCCATCAGATAACTGAGATGCGCTATCAGAATTACTAGTGCGATGAACAGTTAGAGGTTTGTCCTTTTCAGCATGCTTCTCTGTGGTTGCCTTGAGAACATCTTCCATGGCTTCAGCATTTGCAGTGTCAGCATCGACTGTTTGTTGTAAACTAGGTCCTGCTTCAGCATCTTTTAATGGAGAAGTGCTGCTAATATGGGGAGAAAGCGGAGGATATCCATCCAATTGGGTATTGTACAAGCTGCTCAGATCTCCAGATTTACCCACTTGAATACTGAACAATGATTCGTTAGAGGCAACACTCCATTCCATCATAGCAGTGGATTTCGTCCTAGCAAATACTGAAGAGGGTATCCTCTTTGGATCAGGGACATTTGGTCCATATGGCATTTCAATTAGAGAATGATTCCCTTCAACAAAGCCAAAATTAACTGATCCAGGGGTACCCGAAGCATCATATGAGAATGATATTGCTGTTGATGATATACCTGGGGAAGTTGATCCAGAAATCATACCCTGAACCATCCCCAAATCCTTCAATTCTTGTTCACCAGAAACGCTCAAATTTGCATTTGATAGTACATTTTCAATCGGCAGTGGCAGTTGTGAATTGTTTCTTGGTATCTCATCAAGCACTGCAATTGGCTTTCTGGGCTGACTCGTATCTATCAGGAAGAAATCATCCTCAGATGATGTGCCTGAAGAAGATGGAGTTGAGCATGATGACGTTTGCTCTGGGGTTTTAGGCACAACTCCTAGCTTGGGAACATCAGGCTTGTGTAAAACAACAGTTGCATTTGTATCTACCTTTTCTTGGTGAAGACTTGCATTGCCATTTTCAGCACTAGTTTTTTCGTGTTCAGAAGCCATATACACCCAGTGTCTGCATGAAGTCGAGCATTACTGACTGAACTATTATAATATTTACTATATATTAACTAACACTGTGAGATACGACAATTAAATAATAAAGATTATTTGATAAATAACCTTACAGGATTTTTTAAAATTTTTAAGATTTTTTTTTGAAATTTAAATGGAGTCCGTTTGACACGTTTACGGGGATGAATCGATTAGGCTTATAGAAAGCCGGTTTGGAATATCCATTTAGTTGAGAGTTGATTGCATTAATTAACCTAAAGTTTTAAATATAAACCTAAGTTTTATATATTCATCTTCTCGTTATTTTTGCCCGATACCTTTCACTCCCAATCTCACCGCCGCCCTCCTCCCTCACAACCTCGTCACGCTGCCTCGCTGAACGCCAACGCCACTGTCGCCGGCCATCCGCGCAAGACCAGCCGGCGACATAGCAATCGTCGCCATCACAGGAGGCGTGTTGCCATCGCAGGAGGCGACACTGTGACCTCGGTGATGCTGCCTCATCTCTCGATCGCTACCTCTTTGTCATTGGTGTTGATGCGCTCCTCCGTTGCACGGATTATCATTGTCAGGCCATCCACGACCTAGCCGCCGAGCGTGAGACAGTCCCGGTGATGCTGCCCCATCTCCCGATCGCTGCCTCTTTGTTGTTGGTGTCGATCCGTTCCTCCGCTGCATGGATCATCGCTGTCGGACCTTCCCATGACCTAGCCGCCAACCGTGTGACAGTCAACTATCACACCAACGTTGCCCCTGTTAGAACCAGGGTGATTTTGATGTGGTCAACCAAGTTCAGTTAGGTCTTATTTATTTGATCCTTGTGTCTAAGCGCGCATAAGCTTAGGAATACAAGAAGTCGAGTGGAAAACGTAGCTAGTGAGAAGGGTGGCACGAGAAAGGAGCCGACGGGCTCGGTGTATCAGAGAGACGAAATATTGCGAAAGAGTACACCGGTGGACGAGAAGAACATGTGTGGCGTTCGGGGGACGAGAAACCGAGAAAGAAGCCTCCTCGAGGAGAAGGTCGAAAGATGAGTCTGGATGAGCCTAATTCCGGATAAACAAAATCACCCAGACGATCAGAGCAGCGAAAGAGCAAACGGAGCTGTTGAAGGTGCCTCCAACGCTGTTGGAGGCGCCGTCGTGCCTTTCTGGTGGAAGGCACCTTCGAGCCTTTATGGAAGGCGCCTTCAACAACTACTTGAAGGCACCTTTGTAAAATACCAAAAAATGACGAATAACCATAAGGAAATTTTCCGGAATTTTTAGAAATTTTCTGGGAATTTTTCGGACACCGTATAGACGAGTTTACGGGGATAAAAATTGGATCCTGGGAAAACCTGTTTAGGCTACCCATTTAAGCGAGGAAATGTTTATTTTCTAAATTCTTTTTTTTCCTTCTTTTTCTATTTTCTTTTCTTTGTTTTTCTTTCTTCCCCGCGAATCCACGCACCCGACGTCGTGCCCTAACCGCACGCGGCGATTTCTTCTCCCCTCTTCTCGTCTTCTCCCTCATCGAACCCGATTCCCCCTCGCCTCTCCTCCTTTTCCTTCGCGTCGCCGCCACCACTGCCGACGTCGCACGGAGTAGTGTCGACCCAGCGCCGCCGAACTCGCGTGCCCTAGCCGAATCCCTCACATTGCCAGCACCAATTCCTCCAGCGCCGATGGTCGAAGCACCTCTTGAAGTTCAGCCGGTGGCCGTCCCGAGTATCACGGAGTTTCTTCTCCTCTGATTGCCACCCGATCCTATCCCTTCGGCCAAGCTTCTGTTCCCCATCTTTTCCTCTCTTCTGGCAGAGTATCACCGGCCTGCCCATTCCAAGTTGATAGTGAATCGAAGTATATTACCCGGCGTTAGCCCGGTTTGACCTTTTCTAATGTGAGGGCACTGGATGAGGCTGGTTCTCCACAGAGCAATCCACCCATCCGCTTTCAATAGTGGAAGGAAAACTGGCCGGTAACCACAGGTCCACTACATCCTCAAAACCAGCTGGCTGCTTCTATCAAACAAGCTATTTACGTGAAGAACAGACTGGATGTTGGTGTTGAGATGATGAAGGAACAGTGAGCTCTTTCTTCACAGATCATAGGATCATAGGAGAGTGCTTTGCTGCCCTACTGCTAATTAGAGGTAAACACTAACTTTAGCAACTGATTTTGGTACATTGGCTGTTGGATTACTGATGTGGGCGAGTTGGGTTTAATTCGATCAATGAAGGTATTGGAATTAGTGTGTGAACATGTTGGTATGTAGTAGTTTGGTTATTTAGAAAAGGTGAAATAAGTTTGGAGATTTTATTTAGCTATATAGCTAAATACATTATGTTTGATATCACAAGACTTTGACGCGAGATGAGTATCTCGACGTCGGATTTGGACCGGATTGGACTTTTCGATTGGAAGCGGGTACTTTGACTTATCTTTTTAGATTTGTCATTTGATATGCATAGTAATATTTTTAACAAATAGTAATGATTATGTTTCTTATCTGTATCAGTTGGTCACTACCCGATAACTGTTACATGCTTGTTTTGTTTACTTGTTATGCACTTCATGTTAGTACCTACCTGATTATACATGCTTATAGGGGTAGTGACATAACCATGCTTCATTATGTTCAGGACCTAGGTTTTTATACCTTATCTGATATGTGTACCTAGACCTTTGATTTGATTTTTTGTCCTATGGTACACATTATGTAGAGATGGATAAGTTCAGGATATTCCCATGCTTAGTATCATGCACCATCTTGTATGATTGCATGTTGTGCGATTGGTAGCCCCATTATTGTTGAGCTCATCGCCAGTTTCATGGATCTGCACACACAACCACTTATGGGTTAGTGGTATATGTGTGTGGCGTGGCTTTTCCCGGGCCTCGTTGTATCCCGTTAACTCGTCCATACGAGCTCCACAGAATTCTCGAGGAGATTCCAAATATTTCGAGAAATTCACTTATCATTATAGGTCATTGTTCGATATCTTACACAGTCACTCATCAAGAGCAGTGACGGCAGAGTGCACGGTTGTCACAGCCCTACCCACTCGGTCTCACCATCGTGTGTGAGATAGTTGACTGGCAGTATGGGTGACCAGGACATGTCATTGGCATCATACGCATTGATGCATTTATTGCTTGTGTTTGCTGCACTTGTATGCTGCATATTGGATGGATGCATTTGTTTGTCATGCATACAGGATTCTATACCTCTCGGTTTTATTATCCATACACCAGGTCCTGGTTAGTACAGTCTTCTCCTGTTTATTTCAGTTGCATTTATCATTCTTATATCAGGAGATTGTACGTATGATTAGTGCCAGTTGTTATTTTCTTTATTTGCATATCAGTAGTTACCCGCTAAGGAGTTGACTCACCCCGTGGATATTTACTATTTTCAGGTTGAGGCTGTCCGGAGGAGTTCCAGTCGCTAGTCCCCTGCAGATCGCGAGGATGTGTTTTATCTTTTGTTTTCTTATTGTACTTTTTAGACTTGTTCTAGTTTGGACACTTGGATATCGTGTTATCTTTATTGTTGATGAGTATTTTATTGGATATGTTTTTGCTACTTGCCTGCCTGGATGGCAGAAGAGGTGAGATCGTTGTGATTTGTGTTTTATGGGTGTAGTGGAGTAGGATATCGGTTTTGAGCTTTATGGGTGTAGTTGATTAGGATTTTTGACTTGGTTTTTTTTATCGTTGCATTTGTTTAGTTTTACTATTAAACTGCGTGGTGATTGCTTATATTTATATATATTGTTCTGGCCGTGTTGGCCGAGGTATCTGGATGATGTAGTAAAGTTTCATATTGTCACCCGTACAGGGGAGATGCTGCCGAAATTTCTTCTAGCAGGGACTTTCCCGGGGCGTGACAATTTATTTGGTATCAGAGCTAAGTTTTCTGATGCTTGGTTTTTCGTATTTTGTTGTGGCGAGTCGAGTTTTGTGTGTTGGATTTTCGAAATAATCTGATACCAATTTATTTGGTATCAGAGTCAGGTTGGCGATACTTGTTTGTTTTTCGTGTTATGGATTTTTGAAATTTAATCTGATACCAATTTATTGGTATCAGAGCGGGTTACGATACCTACTTTTGGTGTTCTGGATTTTTAGGGTTAGCCCAAGTTTGCTAGTTAACTTGGGTATTTATTTTCGAATTTGTACGGGTTTCCGTCGATTTTCTCGTTTCGGAAATTCCAAGGTTATAAAATGGGGACTGGATAGCGACGGAACATCTCCAAACGGCAAATAGGTATAAAGGTAATTTTATAATTGTTATACATGTAGTAATATCTGTGTTATAACTTAACAGATATGAGGAGATCTACACGAGTAGCTGCGAGACGTGGTGCTGGACGACCACGTAAGAGGACCTTGGAATCTTTGGCACAGACTCGCCAGAGATCCCTACTAGGGTTGAGCCTGTTGGTCAGGGACAGACTCAGGATACTGCGGGTGCGTCAGGCTCTCAGATCCCGATGGCTCCTTTAGAGATACCTACCTCGGCTGCACCCACTACACCCACCCCTACCATATTTACGGTACCACCAGGGGTACCACCGGCATACCCAGCACCTGCTCCGGTCGAGCCTACCGTGTACCCGGCACCAGCGGCACCCGTGCCCCAATTGCCTACAGTGTACCTAGCGCCCGCACCAGCGGTACCGGTTGCTCCATTTCCGGTACCACTACCTACCGTACCTCCAGCTGCGACCACCCATATCGACCTTGCAGTACCACCAGCGGTATATGCTCCAGCTTATGCAGCAGCACCGGAAGTACCTCCCCCGGTCTATCTAGCGGTACTACCTGTAGCACCAGCTCCAGTGGTTCCGCCAGTTCCTACAGCCGTCCCTACACACCTCACGGATATTATCGCGGCACGAGCCCGGATCTCAGCATTGGCAAAGTCGATGAAGAGTCGATTCACACTCTTCCGAGGAGAGCTTGATCCGAGCGTGGCCCAATCCTGGATAGAGACCATGGAGTGGACTTTCTTCTACATGGCTTACTCCGAGTGGGAGAAAGCAGAGTTGGTTGCTTTCCATCTACGGGATGAAGCTGACACCTAGTGGGTTACGCAGCGTTCCATCATAGGCGAGCAGAACATCACTTGGGCCAGAGTCAGAGAGGCTTTTGAGAGCCGTTACTTTCCACGGGCCTATCAGACGACTCGCCGTCAGGATTTTTTGAGTCTACGGCAGAACAACCGCTCGGTGACAGAGTACAATGCCAAGTTTAATTGGTTGGCCAGATTTTGTCCAGAACTGGTTGCTGAGGACAGTTCCCGTATGCAGCAGTTTATTCAGGGACTGGATGTCCATCTGCAAGTAAAGCTTGCCAACTTTGGGAATTTGTCATACCTGGAGACGTTGGACAGAGCTCTTATAATTGAATCAGCGCAGGAGAGAGCATATCCGGACAAGAAAAGGAAACAGACAGATCGGACATCAAGACAGATCCAGCCGACACAGGCTACACAGCAGCAGAGTAGTCGCAGTCGGCCAGGTCAGGGTACTTCTGGGGCATCTGGTCGGCCTCAGAAGTCAGGAGCAGTCTTCCTCAGGACGTTTCCGATCTCCTCAGCAGAATCAGAAACAACCCGCCAGCGACATTCACTGTTTACAATGTGGGTCCAAAGACCACATCACCTCAGCATGCTCTCTGGGACAGTCAGTTTGTTATTATTGCAAACTGCCTGGGCACCAGAGCAGAGATTGCCCGCTGAAAGCTCAGCATATTGCCTCAGGAGTTACTGTTCAGGGAGGAAAGCACAGTCAGTCAGGGACTCGGCGAGGAGGGCAGAGAGCCTAATCTTCGCGTCGTCAGCAAATGTCTACCCCCCCCCTGCAGCTGCTGCATATGGCATGTATGGACAGGAACACCCCAGTGTCCTCATAGTACCACAGAGCTCTATTCTGGGATCACAGTATCTGACTCAGGGGCAGTATCAACCACAACCACTAGTTCAGTACTAGTCATCGCCCCAGCCGCCGGTCCAGTATCAGTCTCAGCCTACCTATCAGTCTCTGGCTCAGTACCCGGCACCGTCACAGTGGCAGGCTCAGACTCAGGCGCAGCAGCCTTTGGTAGCACTACCACCTCCTCCACCGCCAGAGACTGGACGTATTCATGCGGTGACCAGAGAGGATGAACAACGGGCCGACGAATCTGTTTTCCGCGGTACGATTTCTATTTATGCCTTATCTGCTGATATGCTGATATATACCGGTAGCTCGCATTCTTTTATATCCTGTACCTTTATGCGGGAGATTGGTAGATTACCCACTTTCAGACTGCAGCGATTGACCGTCTCTCTACCGTCTGGTGATATTTTGGACGTCACCCAGGAGGTCAGAGGTTGCCCGTTAGACTTTGGCAATATGATACAGTAGATCTTTTAGTACTGGAAATGGTCGACTTTGATATTATTCTTGGCATGGACTGTTTGTCAGCATATCATGTCACTGTTGATTGCCAAACGAGGGTGGTCACATTCCGCCCAACCCTCGTGAGATTTCACTGGCATCAGAGACGATGGCATATCGATCATTTCGGCGATTCAAGCTCAGAAACTAATGTCACATGGCTGTCAGAGTTTTTTGTTATCTTTGATTCATACTGAAGATGACAGTAGTTCTCAACTCTCCGACATTCCAGTAGTCCGAGAGTATCCGGATGTATTTCCAGAGGAGCTATCAGGTTTGCCTCCCAGAAGACAAGTGGAGTTTGCTATTGAGTTGATTCCGGGAACCGCGCCAACATCAAAAGCTCCTTATCATATGGCACCAAAAGAGTTGAACGAATTGAAGGTTCAACTCCAGGAGCTTTTAGACAGGGGATTTATACGCCCTAGTGCTTCTCCATGGGGTTCTCCGATATTATTTGTCAAGAAAAAGGATGGTACTCTGAGGTTGTGTATTGACTACATACAGCTGAATACAGCGACCGTCAGAAATAAGTACCCCTTACCACGGATCGAGGATTTGTTTGATCAGCTTAGATATGACAATTTCACCCGAACCCGATGGAGGATCCGACATTCGACCCGAATGGAGGAGGGTATGGAGGGACTATCAATACCCGATACCCGACCCGAATACCCGATTAAATAATATATATACATATTAAAGAAAATTTTCTTTTTCTAAAATCAACTTACTATTTTTTGTGGATATTAGTAGGAGACTATATAGATATTTAATCTATTTTTTAATTATATATATATATATATATATATATATATATATATATTTTAATAGGATGTTAATTTTAATATGTTTTTGTTGAATGATAATAGTTCGATAGAAAGAAGAAAAATTATACGTATAAAAGATATCCGATCCTTTAATGGGTATGAGTATACCCATTAGACATCCTATACCCGATGGGTATGGGTACGGAGGATATAGAATCCGACCCAAACCCGACTCATTATCATCCCTAGACCAGCTCAGAGGTACATCAGTGTATTCTAAGATTGATCTGCGATCCGGATATCATCAGCTGAGAGTCAGAGAATCTGATATTCAGAAGACTACATTCCGTACTAGATACGGCCATTATGAGTTTTTGGTAATGTCATTTGGGCTTACCAATGCTCCAGCAGTGTTTATTACCAATGCTCCAGCGTCTTCTTGGAGTATCTTGATCAGTTTGTTATCGTTTTCATAGATGACATATTGATCTATTCGTGTTCCGAGGAGGAGCATGCACAGCATCTTCACACAGTCCTGAAGACTCTTCAACATCAGTTGTATGCGAAGTTCAGCAAGTCTGCATTCTGGCTATCTTCAGTCGATTTTCTGGAACACGTGATCTCGAGCAGAGGTATTTCAGTAGACCCTCAGAAGTTCGAAGCTGTCACCAGTTGGGAGCAGCCGAAATCAGTTCAGGAGATTCGTAATTTTCTGCGACTAGCAGGATATTACAAACAGTTCGTCGAGGGTTTCTCCCGGATTGCTATGTCGCTGACACGCCTGACCAGGAAAGGCGTGAAGTTTACTTGGACCGAAGACTGCGAGATCAGCTTCCAGAAGCTGAAGCAGAGATTAGTGTCGGCTCCGATTTTGGTTTTACCCTCCGGATAGGACAGATTCGTGCTCTACACCGACACGTCTCTTCAGGGTTTGGACGCTGTTCTGATGTAGCACGGCAGTTTATGCGCTTAGAGTCAAGGGTACGGTATACAATGCTGGTGCTTTGTTAGATTTGGCGGCATCGTCTCAGATGAGATTATTATTTGGATCATAAGAGTCTCAAATGTTTCACCGGATGACCTCTCCGGTTGGACGAATTGTATGGTATTGACCGGAGGCCGTCAACGATTGGACGAATTGTATGACATTGACCGGAGATAGCCCATCGACGATCTTCAATCACATGACTCGATCTAAATTATAACTTAGATAAAAGATGAAAACAGAAACATTCTAACTAATTTGGACAGGATTTCAAACATAATCTGACGTGTAAATTGTGAAAATATCTGATATCCCTTTTTCTCCCTTTCTCCCTCCTCTTCTTCTGTCCTTTGTTTTTCTATTTATCCCCCTCTTCCAAGTAAACAAGGCCCGAAGTAAAGACCTGGCCGCACTTGGGCCATCTAATTCGCAACACGCCGGCCAGACCACCGCGCATCGACAAGATCCGTATTGGTAACCTGACCTAGTGGAGCACGAAGATTCCGAAGACTGATATTCGCATGTGTGAAGGTGAAGAGAGACCGTCCGGATTACTTCATGATTCCTATTCTCGAGTGGAAATGGTAACACATTACCACGGACTTTCATGTGGGTTCGCTTAGACACGCCGAGGCTACGACGCAATTGGGTAATCGTCGATCAATTAACCAAATCGCAAGATTTCATGGCGATCCCAAGACCGATTCCCTGGATCGATCGCGATCTGATCGCGAAGATCATCGATTACATGGTGTCCCTTCGACTATTATTTCTGATAGAGACCCACGGTTCACATCTCAATTCAGAGTTCGCCCAACAACAATTTTCGCTCGCCATCCGGACGGCACCGCTCAAGGCCGTTGTATGGTAAGCCTTGTCGGACACCCATCCTCTGGGATGAGGTTGGGGAGACCCAGCTGTTGGGACCTCATAGAGATCAGCATGAGGCAGAGTTGGTCTGTACTATCAGATGGAGGATGTCAGAGGCGCAGGACCGCCAGAAGAGTTATGCTGATCGGAGACGCAGACTCCTGGAGTTCTCTACGGGCGACCATGTATTTCTGCGAGTTTCACCCAAGAAAGGGGTGAAAAGATTTGGTCTCAGAGGTAAGCTAGCTCCACGGTACATTGGCTCTTTCCAGATCCTGGAGAGGATTGGAGCAGTAGCTTATCGTCTGGCACTACCACCGTCCCTGGCACGTCCACGACGTATTCCACGTATCTATGCTGAGGAGATACATACCCGACCCGATACATGTGCTGACAGATATCTCAGTTCCCGTTCAGCCTGACGTCATCTACGAGGAGGTTCCGGTACGGATCCTGGACCGAAAAGAGCGTCAGTTGCGGAACAAGACTATCCGACTGGTTAAAGTCGAATGGCGGCATCATTCAGACGAGGAGGCTACCTGGGAGCTCGAGGATACGATCCGAGCTCGATACCCCCACTTTTTCACTTGAGGTATATGGTTCAATTTACCGTACAACATTTATATTCTTTACCTGTTGTTAGTATTTGCTGATGGTAGATAATAAAATTTGGGGACTAAATTTTTATTAGTGGGGGTGAATGTAAAATACCGAAAAATGGCGAATAACCATAAGGGAATTTTCCAGAATTTTTAAAAAATTTCTGGGAATTTTTTGGAGACCTTATGGACGAGTTTATGGGGATAAAAATTGGGCCCCGGGAAAACCTGTTTATGCTACCCATTTAAACGAGGAAATATTTATTTTCTTAATTCTTTTTTTTTCTTCTTTTACTATTTTCTTTTCTTTGTTTTTCTTTCTTCCCCGCGAACCCATGCGCCCGACGTCGTGCCCTAACTGCACGCAGCGGTTTCTTCTCCCCTCTTCTCGTCTTCTCCCTCGCCGAACCCGATTCCCCCTCGCCTCTCCTCCTTTTCCTTCGCGCCGCCACCACCACAGCCAACGCCGCACAGAGTAGTGCCGACCCAGCGCCGCCGAACTCGTGTGCCCTAGCCAAATCCCTCCCACATTTGGCACTGATTCCTCCAACGCCGATGGTCGAAACACCCCTTGAAGTTCAGCCGGTGGTCGTCCCGAGCATCACGGAGTTTCTTCTCCTCTGATTGCCACCCGATCCTATCCCTTCGGCCAAGCATCTGTTCCCCATCTTTTCCTCTCTTCCGGCAAAGTATCGTCGGCTTGCCCGTTCCATGTTGATAGTGAATCGGAGTATATTACCAGGCGTTAGTCCGGTTTGACCTTTTCTAATGTGAGGACACTGGATAAGGCTGGTTCTCCACATAGCAATCCACCCATCCGCTTTCAATAGTGGAAGGAAAACTGGCCGGTTTACACAGGTTCACTATATCCTCAAAACCGGCTGGTTGCTTCTATCAAACAAGCTATTTACGTGAAGAACAGACTGGATGTTGGTGTTGAGATGATGAAGGAACAGTGAGCTCTTTCTACACAGATCATAGGGGAGTGCTTTGCTGCCCTGTTGCTAATTAGAGGTAAACACTAACTTTAGCAACTGATTTTGGTACATTGGCGGTTGGATTACTGATGTGGGCGAGTTGGGTTTAATTCGATCAATGAAGGTATTGGAATTAGTGTATGAACATGTTGGTATGTAGTAGTTTGGTTATTTAGAAAAGGTGAAGTTTGGAGATTTTATTTAGCTATATAGCTAAATACATTATGTTTGATATCACAGGACTTTGACGCGAGATGAGTATCTCGACGTTGGATTTGGATCGGATTGGACTTTTCAATTAGAGGCGAGTACTTTGACTTATCTTTTTAGATTTGTCATTTGATATACATAGTAATGTTTTTAACAAATAGTAATGATTATGTTTCTTATCTGCATCGGTGGGTCACTACCCGATACATGTTACATGCTTGTTTTATTTACTTGTTATGCACTTCATGTTAGTATCTACCTGATTATACAAGCTTATAGGGGTAGTGACATAACCATGCTTCATTATGTTCAGGACCTAGGTTTTTAAACCTTATCTGATCTGTGTACCTACACCTTTGATTTGATTCTTTGTCCTATGGTACACATTATGTAGAGATGGATAAGTTCAGGATATTCCCATACTTAGTATCATGCACCATCTTGCATGATTGCATGTTGTACGATTGGTAGCTCCATTATTGTTGAGCTCATCGCCAGTTTCATGGATCTGCACACACAACCACTCATGGGTTAGTGGTATATCAGGCAGGGTGTGTGGCAGTTTGCTCTGTCAGTGCTCCGCTGGTCCACTCATGGGTAGCGTGACGCAGCGTGGTAGCACATCAGGGATCCCTCCTCTGGATTGTCTCAGGGAGATGAGAGCATTGCGCTCCCCCACTTATGATTTGGGGTAGGAGGATAGGTGTACTCCGACAGCATCCCGTCCACTCGGTCACTCATCAGGAGCAGTGACGGCAAAATGCACGGTTATCACAGCCCTACCCACTCGGTCTCACCATCGTGTGTGAAATGGTTGACTGACAGTAAGGGTGACCAGGACATGTCAATAGCATCATACGCATTGATGCATTTATTGTTTGTGTTTGCTGTACTTGTATGTTGCATATTGGATGGATGCATTTGTTTGTCATGCATACAGGATTCCTATACCTCTCGGTTTTATTATCCATACGTCAGGTCCTGGTTAGTACAGTCTTCTCCTGTTTATTTCAGTTGCATTTATCATTTTTATATCAGGAGACTGTACGCATGATTAGTGTTAGTTGTTATTTTCTTTATTATGCGTATCAGTAGTTACCCGCTGAGAGTTGACTCACCCCAGGGATATTTACTATTTTTAGATTGAGGCTGTCCGGAGGAGTTCCAGTTGCTAGTCCCCTGCAGATTGCGAGAATGTGTTTTATCTTTTGTTTTCTTATTGTACTTTTTAGACTTGTTTTAGTTTTGACACTTAGATATCATGTTATCTTTATTGTCGATGAGTGTTTTATTGGATATGTTTTTGCCACTTGCCTGCCTGGATGGCAGAAGAGGTGAGATCGTTGTGATTTGTGTTTTATGGGTGTAGTGGAGTAGAATATCGGTTTTGAGCTTTATGGATGTAGTTGATTAGGATTTTTAACTTAGTTTTCCTTATCGTTGCATTTGTTTAGTTTTACTATTAAACTGTGTGGTGATTGCTTATATTTATATATATTGTTCCGGTCGTGTTGGTCGAGGTATCTGGATGATGTAGTAAAGTTTCATATCACCCGTGAAGGCGACTTAGACAGGGCAAAAGTGACCATTGGCGAAAATATGGCAAAAGCGACCGTTGGCGAAGATAAAATATTATCTTCACTTGCCTTGCTGGAGGCGCCTTCCACCTTGTTGGAGCCGCCTTCCAGCTTCGGATAATATTTTCTAGGGGTTATAAAAAGTCTCCTGGACCTAAGAAATAGACAACAACTTCTGTATTCGTTTCCTAGCAACTTTCTGAGCGTTTAAAGTATATAAAAGGTTTCTCCGCCTTCAACGAAGGAGATCTGCTAGTACTTTTCAATGCTTTAGATTAACAACCACCTAGGTTGTAACCAAATAAAACTCTAGCCTTTTACCTATTTTTTATTTTATTAGTTGCTTATTTATTGTTATTATAATTGTGCTATCGTGCTGCTAATCTACGTTGAAAAATGAGAAGGGTTTTTCTATTTTATCTTATACAGGCAATTCCCTCCCACCCCTCTTGCCGGCCCCCGCTGCGCCAACAATTGGTATCAAAACGCCTCAGAAGGGCTAACCGCCGACTGAAGCACCAAGACGATGGCCGGGGCATCTTCCCGCCTAAGTTCAAGGGGGAATTCGTGATATGGAAAAGAAAAATAGAGTTATTTTTTAAAATCGATTTTAATTTATTATTAATATTAAAATATGGATTTGTAGCACCGAAAGATAAAGAAGAGTATCAATGGACCAAGAAGGAGCAAGCAGATTTTGTGGCAAATGGACGAGCTGAATTCCATCTACTGAGCGTGCTACTTCCGCAAGAAGTCAACAGAATCGGCGCCTACGAATCAACAAAGGAACTTTGGAAGAAGTTCCTGGAACTACATGAAGGTATGTCTGAAGCCAAACTCACGAGACGGAATTTGCTACGGAACCAAATCAGTAACCTTCGGATGGAAGAAGGCGAATCAGTTGCTCATCTACACGGAAGAATCAAAGAGTTAATCATCGGATTAACAAACCTCGAAGAAACGGTAAGTAATCAGGACGCGCATAGATATGCTTTAAATGCATTCCCGAGGACACCGGAATAGACAGCTATAGTAGACTCCTATTATATCTCTAAAGACCTCGAGGTAAGTACATTAGAAAGCCTCTTTTCCACTTTCGAATTACACGAGTCTCGAACTAGACCCAGACTCCAAAGCATCCATCGACACAGATGAAGCAGTAGTATTGGTAAGAAAATTTAATAGATTTATTTAATCTAACAAATTCAAGTTGCAAACGAAAAAGGACTTCGGAAGCAAAAGAAAGATTTGATGCTACAATTGCTAAGAAGAATGGCACATCAAGGACGACTACCCTAAATTGAAGAAAGACAAGGGCAAAAGACGAACAAGAGCAAAACTCAAGAATTTAAAGGCAACATGGGATGAATCTTCATCCTCCGAATCCGTGATTGAGACCTACACCAGACCCTACTGGCCGACCACCAAGGAAAAGATGAAAGCAGCTCAGAAATGAGCATCGATGGAGGAGGATCATCATAAGAAAGTTGCGATGAAGAGGAAATATCAGAATACAAGGTAAGTAAGGTACGTGCCTTAACTGCTAAAAAGTAATTTCAATTTATTAAAGTACTTTCCAAGGATTTAGTAAAACTAGAAAGAGAAAATGCTGAATTAAAAATAATCTTATCAAAAATCTGCCCTTTAGAAATGTATGATAAGTTAAAAGAAGAAAATAAAAATTGAAGGACTAAATTGAAAACTCTAGAAATTCTGCATGTCTTAATCAAACTGTCTAGAAAACTGATAGAAATCTAAATTGGTATTTTAGATACCATAAGGGTCAAATTAAAAAGTTATCACAAAATATGTTCCTAAAAGATACTTAATCAATCCAGTGGAAAGAAACCTATATTGGGTTCCCAAATCCTGCTTAGAATAAATTAATTTTTTTTTAAAGTTACAATTTACAGAAAGAAAATTAAATGTTTAATTTCTTTAAAAGGCTTTGTCTAGAAGTGATTATTGTTCCAATATCCAAGAAGTCCTAGTGCCTTGTCACAGCCTGGAAGTCAATTATTGAAATAAATATTTAATAGACTAACTGTTAAATAGTTAACTGTTATATATTTTTCCAAATCATAAAAAATATTTGTTAAAAAGGTAGTTTTTAAATTAAATTTTTTTAATTTATTTTATGCTTAAGTTAACTCCTTTGTGCAAAATTTTATAACTATTATATAATGAATTTTCCATGGATTATTTGTCGAAAACTTCATTTCTAAATCTGAAACATCTTGAAACTTATTTTTGAAAAATTTTAAATTATGTTGACCCTTAAGAAAAATTTTCCTTAACCCTTAGAAAATTTAATTCTTTATCCAACTTTGTTTTTCTCACTTTATTTTTGATGTGATCAAAGGGAGAGAAATTAGTACAAGTTCAGGGGGAGTTTGGATATTTGCATAAGTAAGTTTCTTTTACTAAATTCTTTAATTCATTATATTGCAATTGTTATTTGCAATTTACTTATGTTATTGCATTTTTTTAACCTTAACTTGAACTTAGTTGATACATATCAAAAAAGGGGAGATTGTTATAACCCCAGGGTGGTTTTGATGTAGTCAACCAAGTTCAGTTAGGTCCTGTTGTATTTGATTCTTGTGTCTAAGTGCGTAGGAGGTAAGGAACATAAGAAGTCGAGCGGAAAATGCAGCTAGCGAGAAGGGTGGCACGGGAAAGTAGCCGACAGGTTCGGTGCATCCGAGGAATGAAATACTGCGAAAAAGTACACTGGTGGACGAGAAGAACGTGCATAGCGTTCAAGGGACGAGAAGCCGAGGAGGAAGCCTGCCCGAGGAGAAGGCCGAAAGATGGGTCCGGGTGAGCCCAATTCCGGATGAACAAAATCATTCAGACGATCAGAGCAGCGAAAGAGCAAACGGAACTGCTAAAGCTGCTGAAGGCGCCTCCAACGCTGCTGAAGACGCTGTCGCGCCTTTCTGATGGAAGGCGCCTTCGAGCCTTTATGGAAGACGCCTTCAACTACTTCAAGGCGCCTTAGACAGGGCAAAAGTGACCGTTGGCGAAAATAATGGCAAAAGCGACCGTTGGCGAAGATAAAACATTATCTTCGCCTGCCTCGCTGGAGGCGTCTTGCTGCCTTCCACCTTCGGATAAGATTTTCCAAGGGCTATAAAAAGATCCCTAGAGCTAAGAAATAGACAACAACTTCTGTATTCGTTTCCTAACAACTTTCTGAGCGTTTAAAGTGTGTAAAAAGCTTCTCCGCCTTCAACGAAGGAGATCTGCTAGTGCTTTTCAACGCCTTGGATTAACAACCACCTAGGTTGTAACCAAGTAAACCTCTGGCCTTTTACCTATTCTTTATTTTATTAGTTGTTTATTTATTGTTATTATACGTTGAAAGAACGAGAAGGGTTTTCCTATTTTATCTTATACAATCAATTCACCCCCTCTTGTCGGCCCCCGCTGCGCTAACAGCCCCGCCTATGCCCTATTCCAATCAGTGCCGCTCCGATCCATCAGATGGCGCCGATCCTCTATCTTGACGACCACTGTAGTCCACGCGGGTTGAGGTCGTGTGCTTCTTCTGTTGCTTGATCTCTCGACCTCTCATCCCCTTGCCGGCTGAAAAGATACATTTCGGTGATCCCCAGTGTCACCGCTTCACCATAGTTGTTCTGTTCATTGTAGCTCTGGTTGTGAGCCACCAACAACCACATCTGAATTGGGTGAGTGTTAGGGATGAGTTATGGTTTTACCAGTTCTCCTCTTGACTTTAGTTTGAGAGCTAAATTGTGAGATTACTTTGGCTTGTCATTACAGCTTCGGCCAGTGCTATTCGCCGACGATGCACAACTCTAAGCATCTCTTCCGGCCGTGGGCCACCTTCAATATGAGCCACCAACAGCTACTATCGCATTTGGTGAGTAATAGGGATGAGTTTTGGCTAAAATTAATCTAATCAATAGAATGGATTTATTAGGGCCAACGATATAGCTAACTCAAAATTGGTTATTAAATTGGGTTAATCGTAGTTAACCAATAATTAGGGTTAGCCAATGATTGTTTCGATTAGGTTATTCCTAATTGGATTTGAGGATTTAAGTTAGCTAATTGATATATGATGAAATTAACTAAATTGTACATGTGATTTTAAGACTTTGATTCAGGACGAGCATTTCGACGTAGGATTTATTTGACACGAGCTACATATTAAAGGCAGGTACTTGCTTTCATAGTTCATTGACCTTAGTGCATGATTCTATTATTTGTATGCATTGCGTAGTATTTTACCTTGATATCCACCCTATGTTACTTCCTGAGTTGGACCTTTCATTGTTTGATCTTATATTTTAGTCTATTTTGAGATTCATGCAGTCTTATTGTTGTCCACGGTATTTGTGGCCATTTATGCTCGGACTATCATGCTAGCAATGTTATACCGTGGCATTGATGTAGAATATTGAACTAAGATACCCGCTTGATATTTATTCATGCCTAAGTATTAGTAGGACCACACCGTAGTATAGGATATCGAGTATCTTACCTAATCCTTGTTCGTTATTTCAGTTCAGATCTATACGTTAGTAAGGTCATACTGTAGTATAGGATATCAAGTATTCTACGAGGCCTTACTTGTTATTTAGGCTAATGCCTAAATGCTAGTGAGGTTAGACCCTTCTATCAATACATTGTTATACTCGATGTCGATCATTGTCTCCCCTTCGTGATTGAGAGAGTCATTAGCAACCATTGTTATACTTGGTATATGTTAGTGTGACCATACCAGCAGAATTCACTTTTAAATGTGATTGTTAGTACTTATCATTTCTAATTTGTATACTTATATATCCTGTTTGCCTACGAGATCATCCGTGGTAGAGTGTTCTCCCGCAAACAGTGGTTGTTTATTTATCCTGTCTGCCCACGGGACCATTCATGGTAGAGTGTTCTCTTGCAAACAGTGAATGTTTACATACCTGACTGCCCACGGGTCCATCCATGGTAAAGCATTCTCCTGCAGTCAATGGCTGGGAAGTTAGATAGCTACCTCATCCTATCTGCCCACGGGACCATCCGTGGTAGAGCGTTCTCCTACGGACAGTGACTAGTTATATATCTTGACTGACCACGAGATCCATTCATGGTAGCAATTTAAGCTAGACAGAACTTGTTATATGCTTCTTGTATGCTAGTTATGCATATGTTCAAACAAGTTTAGAGGTACAATATGTATTGGTGTTAAGCAGGTTAGTGGAGTATTATTATTATTGTTATGCTTTTAGTTAACAAACGATTACAATGATACTTTTACTTTTGTAGTAAGTATTTTTCTGAGACCGCCCCCTTTGATCCCCTTATTATCATGCACTATCTTCTTGTACCTGCGGAGTATATTATACTCACTACCTCTTGCTTTCTCTTTTGTTTTTAGGTTAGCAGGTAGATGACATATCATGTCGCTCAAAGGTCTTGGCTGTCAATCCCACGTCGCATTGAGAGTTTTTATTTCAGCTATTACTCTTACTCGTATTTTGGCTTTCCGACTAGTTCATGTATTATATAACTTGTGTGTGGATTTCTGGACTTGTGATGTCATTTTTGTCTGTTATGTATTTGTTGAGGTAAGTCGTACCGGTACGCAGTCTAATTTCTTATTTTACGCGGTTGTGTTTGTTTTCAGCCATGTGAGTCGTAGATATTATCTTGTATTGCCTTGTGGTCATGTATCCAGGTTCTATATGTTGTCATAAGGGAAGAGATGTTGCCGAGCATGGACTCCCTCGGGACATGACAAGTACAATTAGAATACTCCAATTAAAGGGCAGCCCGGTGCACGAAGCTCCCGCTATGAGGGGTCCCGGGAAAGGATCCATTGTACGCAGTCTTATCCTACTTTTTGCAAGAGGTTGTTTTCAGGATTCGAACCCGTGACTTTTTGGTCACAAAATAACAACTTTACCGTTGCGCCAAGGCTCCCCTTCAATTAGAATACTCCAATTGCAAAGATTATAAAACTAGAGAATATACGAACATGACAAGTATGTACATGGAATATAAGATCAGCCTATAAATCTCAAGCAAATTCTTATGATTCCATCAGTCACTCAGAAAAAAAATGAAAACCAACTACCATAGTTAAATGCCTTGCATAAAGTTGAGATCACTGAGTTCCATGTTTTTCTTCGGTCTTATATGAGGGAATGATCCCTTGATACAACGGATTCTGTTTAGGAGCCTAACCACTTAGGAAAATGAGCCGATGGCTGAGTTGCATAATTTTGCAGAAGTGAAGGAGTTATTATCATTTAATAACACAATATCATCTTTTCTCAGCTATATTACTTTCTTGTTACCATAAAATCTTCAAACAATAGGGCTCATGCTTATTTTTAACCCAATTTGGAACATGCAATAGACCTTGGAAGCTCAGGGAAAATGAGAAGAATTCTGTGATCAAGCCAAAGTTTTGACTTTCGGGTTAACTTAGACAAACATGTAGCTAGTTTGTAATCTCAGAAGCAATGCAACTGTACTATTAAGTTGAATCACACAACAAAGAAGGGGGAAAACTCAGTAAAATAACCATGAGATTTACCTCAAACGGAGCAAAATCAATGCCAAAGGATGCAACTATCCACTTCCTCCTCGTTCTAACTCGAAATAAGCAGCAACAGGGGGTGCAAATGGAGGACCGGAAGATGTTTCATCCGCTTCATCTTCTTCCTCCATTTCCATCCTGTCCGAAACAGAAAACAGCATGATTGCCTATAATTGGAAATACAAGAAGATAACAACAGTCTTATCGAAACAAAAACCCAAAAAAAAAGGAAGGAAAATAAAACGAACTTTTACCCTATTTGAGCGGCGCTAGGTCAGCAGCCACACGGGATGCGAAACGGCTCGTCTTGGTTGTAGCACCTCATTGTTTCGCCGGCCAGAAGGCTGCGCCACCCCTCCTGATCCGATATCGCCATGTAACCCTCACAACGAGGAGGTGAGTAAAGGGGAGGGAAAGATAAATATGGATAAAATTTTATCCGAGAGTGAGCTATGAAGGGGAAGGGGAGAGAAGGTAAAGTTTCTCCTTGTATGCTCGGGAATAAGCGAAATTCCTTACATCTCAAAAATACCCTTCGATAAGAAAAAATATGAAAAAAAGAGAAAAAAATGTAAAAAAATATTAAAAAATGTAAAAAATTATAAAAATGTTTTAAAAAATTTAAAAATTTAATTTTTTTTAAAATAAATAATTTAAAAAAATAAAAAATAAAATAAAAATTTTAAAAATGTTAAAAAATTTTAAAAATTTAAAAATTTAAAAAAAATTATAAAAATTTAAATTTTTTTAAAAATTCTAAAAATTAAAAAAAATTATAAAAAATTTAAAAATAAAATTAAAAATAAAATAAATAAATAAAAATTAAAATTTAAAAAATGTAAAAAAAATATATAAATATAAATAATATAAAAATATAAAAATATAAAAACATTAAAAAATAAAAAAACACATAAAAAAATAAAAAAATATACCAGAAAAGGAAAAGTAAAAAAATATTAAAGAATAAAAAAATAAATAAATAATAATAATAATAATAAATAAATAATATTATTATTATATATAGTTGATTTTGTAACTGAGGGTAATACGGTAAAATATTAAACTAGGGTATTCATTAAAACCTTCAAACAAACAAGTTTTTATTGCATTACCTAAGTTGTACTAAACAATATTTGGTTATGTTTTATTCCCTATAACCTTGGTTATGTGATTACCTGGTAATCACATAACCAAGATTATACATGATGACTTGAACTAAACGCATCCTAACACTCTTCCGGCAGCGTTGATAGCTGACAGCCGTATCAGGCGAAAGTAAAGGCTTGAGTTTATATACTATAAAAAATATATATATATATATGAAAAATAATTGGACAAATTTTCAAAAGGCGCATCAAAATTCAGAATTCCAAAAGACATTAATATTTCATTATTCAAAAAGGCATACCAAATTATAATTTTACATATTTTTCTTGTTTCTCTCGGCGTCTCTTTTCTCCTAAATTAAATTAAATCAATTTAAACATCATTTAAATTTTAATAAATACTTCTCTAAATTAATTTATTTTTATTTTTAAATCTTAAAAAAAATAAGAGAATATAAAAAGAAGGTTAATAAAATATTAAAAAGAAGGTTAATAAAATATTAAAAATATTTTGTCATGTTTTTAAATATCTTCAATTTGTAATTATAAAAGAGTAAAAAAAATAAAAATAAAATCAATGACGAGTTGATTTTATTAATAAAAATAATAAATAATAAAAATATACTTTGGTATTAATTTGACTATGACCATACAACAACAACAACAACCAAGCCTTTTCCCACTAGGTGGGGTCGACTGTATGAATCCTTTTACGCCATTGAGCTCTATCTCCTATTATATCATCATCTATATTTAAATAAATTTTATCTTGTTTTATTGTTGCTAACCAAGTCTTTTTTGGTCTTCCTCTTCCTCGTTTTATATGCATGTTTATCATAGTTTCACATCGCCTAACTGGAGCATTTATTAGTCGTCTAAGTACATGTCCGTACCATCTTAAACGTGTCTCTCTGAGTTTTTCCTCAATAGATGCAACTCCTACTTTCTCTCTAATGCTCTCATTTCTTATTTTGTCCATCCTCGTATGTCCACACATCCACCTTAACATCCTCATCTCTGCAACTCTCATCTTCTGCTCATGTGCTCGAGTCATAGTCCAACATTCAGCTCCATATAACATAGCAGGTCTAACTGCGGTTTTATAGAACTTACCTTTAAGTTTAAGAGGTACTTTACGGTCACATAAAACACGCTCCCTCCATTTCACCCATCCTGCTTGTATTCATGTAAGACATCTCTCTCAATCCCTCCATCATTTTATAAAATGATCCTAAATATTTAAATCTCTCATCGAGAACTCGTCCTCTCCTATCTTAACAATTGTTTCATTACTTCTAATATTGCTAAACTTAAATTCCATATATTCCGTCTTTAATCTACTAAGCTTAAAATCTTTCCTTCTAGTGTTTCCCTCCAAGATTCTAGCTTAGCATTTACTCCTTCACGTGTCTCATCTACCAAAATAATATCATCTGCAAACAACATGCACCTTAGTAACGTGTCTTGGATGTTAAGTGAGTTCATCCATAATTAAAAAGATAGGGACTTAGAGATCCTTGATGTAACCCTATCTTTATTGGAAATGCTTGGTTACTTCCACAGAGTCTTTACTATTGTCGTTACATCCTCATACATATCCTTAATTATTTTAATAACACCTCTTTTTTCTAAAATTCTCCATATAATTTCTCTTGGGACTCTATCATATGTCTTTTCTAAGTCAATGAATACCATGTGTAGATCTTGTTTTTGCTCCCGATATTTTTCAATTAATTGTCTAAGAAGATGTATAGCTTCTATTGTCGACCTTCCAGGCATGAACCCAAATTGATTTTCTGTCACTATGGTCTCCTTCCTTAATCTTTTTTCTATTACTTTTTCCCAAAGTTTCATAGTATGACTCATTAGTTTAATACCCCTATAGTTTGCACAATTTTGTACGTCTCCCTTATTCTTATATAAGGGAACTAGAGTACTTATCCTCCATTGATCAGGTATTTTTTTCGTTTTCAATATCATGTTAAATAATTTTGTAAGCCATTCAATACCTTGTTGACCATGACCATAGTGTTCTAAAAATTTAAAATCATTTTAAGTAATATTGGGACGACTTTAAAACTTTAAAATAATAAAAGAGAGGTTATTTGGACTCATGTTCACCTGATAAATCCAATGAAGTTGGAATAAGCTTGATTGAAGCTCTTAGATTCATCAATAAATTTCGATTGAAACTCATTGATAGAACTAGACGACTTAGATTTCTAAAATTTTATAATGAAGTGGAAGTGTAGAATCTGTAGAAGGTATATATGATGAAAAATCTTAATTTTGAGTCTCTTACACGAAGTTATAGGCCTATGCTAATTTGCACAAAATCTAAAATTTTCTAAACTTTTCGAGAAATTCTAGAAATTTTTTACGATGATAACAGTCAACAGATGGGACATTTGGACTCCTGGGCACTATAGAACATACATGAGTTAGAATGAGTCTAATCATAGTTAGGGGTGTAAACGAATCGAGTCGGCACGTGAACTTTTGGAGCCGACTCGAAAAATATTTGACTCATATTCGAATTTATCGAATTTGAGCCGAACTCGAATATGTTCGAACTTTTTTCGAACCAAACTCAAGTTCAAATTATATTGTTCAATAGTTTGTGAGCCGCTCGCGAGCCTTAATATTTTATTAATATAAGTTAAATATATATTAAATAAATAAATTTTGAGCCTTTTGAGTATCTATTTTCAAGCAATAATTCGAATAGTTAGCGAACATGTTCAAACCTTTCGAGCCGAACTCGAACCTAAGCCCTAATTCGAACTGAACTCGAACAAAAAAATTAGAATTTTTAGAGCTTCGAATCGAGCTCAAACTCGAACATACCTATTTGGAGCCAAATTCAAGCCTTAGATTTTTCTACATATTCGGCTCAATTCGGTTCATTTATACTCCTAATTATAGCTCTCTAAGTCTATCAATGAGTTTTGATCGAAACTCATGATGGACCTCGACGACTTACATTTCTAAAATTTTATAATTGGATGAAAGTGTAGAGTGTCTAGAAGAAAGATATGGTAAAAAAAAATACTAGTCCTAAGTCTCCTACATAAAGTTATATATCCTTGCCAATTGGTACAAAGTCTGAAATTTTCTAAACCTTCTTAGTAGTGCTGGAAATTTTTTACGATGATAATAAAGGACACCCTTGGACTCTAGGGCACTGTAGAAATTTACAATAGTTGGAATGAATTCGATCAGAGCTCTCTAGGTCTATCAATGAGTTTTGACTAAAACTCCTTGATAGACCTAGATGACTTGGATGTCTGAATTTTTGTAATGAGATAAAAGTGTGAAGTATGTAGAAGGTACATATGGTGAGAAATCTTGATTTTGAGTCTCTTACATGAAGTTATAGGCCTATGTCAATTGACACAAGTCTAAAACTTTCTAAACTTTTTGAGTAATGCTGAGAATCTTTTACAATGATAACAGAGGGCACCCTTAGACTCCAGGAAACTATAGAAATTTGTAGGAGTTCGAATGAGTCCGATCATAACTCTTTAAGTCTATCAATGAGTTTTGACCAAAATCTATTGATGGACCTAGACGACTTGAATTTCTAAAATTTTATAATGAGATGAAAGTGTGAATTGTACAGAAGGTATATATAATGCCCAATCCTACTCCTGATACATGTAGGCAAAGTTATGATCGCTTGCCAACTAACACATACTTTGGTGTTGGTTTCCGAAAACTAGCACCATAGTGGTGCTGATCTTCGGAAACCAACACCACAATGTGTGGTCAAAACCAACACTGTGGTGCTAATCTTCAAAAACTAGCACCAAAGTTTGTGCTAGTTGTCATGTGATCATAACTTCACTTACGTGTATTAGGACCAAAATTGGGCGTCATATATACCTTCTACACACTAACTGTTGGTGCAACATCCCTCAGGTCAAGGTTGACCTGGTTGACCAAGCTGAGTCTTGGTTTGGGTTTAGATGTTTGACAATAAGATATTGATTGAAGAAGAGTCAAGTAGGTCAAGGATGACCGGATACTTGACTGGGAAGTCCTAACTGGGATGTTAGGCAGGAAGAAAATCCTGGTGAGTGAAGTCAGGAAGAAAAACCTAGTGAGTGAAGCTAGGCAATTGGGAAGTCCTAGTGAGTAAAGCTAGGCAGGAGAAAAATCCTGGTGAGTGAAGCCAGGTGAAAGACCTAGTGAGTGAATCTAGGCAATTGGGAAGTCCTAGTGAGTGAAGCTAGGCAAGAGAAAAATCCTGGTGAGTGAAGCCAGGTGAAAGACCTAGTGAGTGAATCTAGGCAATTGGGAAAGTCCTGGTGAGTGAAGCCAGGCAAGAGAAATCCAGATGGGTCAAGGTTGACCAGACATCTGGTGAGAGTCCAAGTAGGTCAAAGGGATTGATCGGATACTTGGCACGAGGAAGAAAAGTCCAAGTAGGTCTTAGGGAGTGACCGGATACTTGGCAAGAAGAGAAAAGTCCAAGTGGGTCAAAGGGATTGACCAGACACTTGGTGAGAGAGTCCTAGCTGGTCAAGGGTGACCGGATGCTAGGTCTTATGTACCAACAAGTCATGGTTGACTAGATGTTGGTTTAGGGGGCTTTGGGCTTGGTTTTGGGCAAAAATCAAGGTTTGGATTGATCCGTGGATTGATCCAGTTTGGATTGATCCGTGGATTGATCCGGCTGGATCGATCGGTGGATCGATCCGAAGATCTGGATCGATCCACCGATCGATCCGAGGGGTTCTGTTCGCGGGTCTGGGATCGATCCGTGGATCGATTCAGGTCCCAATCGATCGGTGGATCGATTGGGACGCTCAGAGCCTTGGATCGATCCGTGGATCGATCCGGTGAGTCGATGAGCGCTGGATCGATCCGTGGATCGATCCAGCCCCCAATCGATGGGAGCAATCCAATCGATTGGGATTCGACCGCGTCGTTTATAGTTGTTGGCGTGCGATTTCTTCAAGAACTTCACCGATTCTCCGGATCTCGCCAACTCCTCAGCGCTCAAAGATCAGATCGCCTTCTTGAAGGATCTTGGAAGCTTTCCAAGTCAAGAGGCGGATCAAAGGCAAGAAGAGAAGCTAGGGTTAGGGTTTTCTGTACTCATTGTAAGCTTTGCGCTTGTATTTTGTTTCCCTTTCCTTTCTTCTTGTACTGAGAGTCTTGTAGGGCTTCTCCGCCCTCGGTAGTTACCGAAAAGGAGTGTTTTCATAGTGGAGGGTGCGTGCGTGGTGTGGATCCTTGGATTAGTCACCTCTTGTGAGGTGGATACCAAGTAAACCAACCGTGTTAGCGTTGTGTGATTTGTTTCTGTATTTTCCGCTGCACATCTTAGAAGAAACAAGCAACGCCGAGCAACGAGCGAGCGACGAGCTATTCACCCCCCCTCTAGCTACTTTTGGTCCTAACAAGTGGTATCAGAGCGAGGCCGCTCTTCACCGGAATCATCGCCGGAAGGGTCAAGCATAAATAAGAAAAGCTAGAGGGTGAAGAAGTTGGAGCAAATTTTTCAAGTTCAAGACTTTATCAAGCTCAACTTCAAGATGCAATTCCAAGATGGGCTTGGATTTGACACAAGGGTGGCTCCACCATACACTTCTACGAGTTTCGATTCTTGGAAATCAAGAATCGAAAATTTTCTTATGATGGAGATAGAGCAATGGTTTGCTCTAATGGAAGGCTTCAAGGCTCCAAGAAATTCAAAGGGAAAAGTTCTAAAGAAAAGCAAATGGAGCCCGGAGCAAGTCCAAAGGTGCGAGGCAAATGACAAAGTGACCAAGCTTTTGGTCAATTTATTGCCAAGCACCATCCTTTGCAATTGGAGAGTTTGAAGATGCAAAGGAGCTATGGAGCAAATTGGCCAAGCTTCATGAAGAGATCCCCTCCACTGTACAAGATTATGAAGAATCCAGAGAGGGTGACTCTTTGGAGCAAGACCAAGAGGAGGACTCCGAGGTTGAGAGATGCTCAACCTCCGAAGAAGAGGAAATCCAAGAAGCTTCATCCTCAAGGGAATGCAACGAAGGGAACAAGGAGGGAGCATACTCCTTGTTTCATGTTCAAGATGATGAAGCCTCCACCTCTAGGATTGAGGGGGAGCAATCCTTGGTGACGCCGGATCAAGAAGAAGGAGAAGCTTCTACATCCGGGCCAAGTGAAGAAGAAGAAGATGGTGCCACCTCCGAAATTCAAGAAATATCAAATGGAGGAGCAAGTGCCATCCCTACACAAGAAGGTATAAACATTTCAATTAATAATAAAAATCATATCATATGCTTTGAATGTAGGGAACATGGGCATTACAAAAGTAAATGCCCTAAATTGGCCAAGAAGAAGGGCCAAGTGGCACAAAAGGGCAAGGTTAAGCCAAACGAGACCACTCCCGGAACAAAGAAGAGCAAGGAGCATATCATATGCTTCTCTTGCAAACAAAAGGGGCATTACCGGAGTCAATGCCTCAAGGGGAAGAAGATGGTCAAGGCTCAAGGAGGCATTAGTCAAGGGGGAGCCTCCAAGGTAAAAAGGAAGGTATCCTTTATTGAGCCTATTCCCTCGCATTATGGTAAAAAGCATGATAGTTCTAATTTTTATCATTTTAATGCGATTTATCATAAGAATAGGAAGCATGAGGGCATTAAGGAAAAGCATGTGGCCCTACATGCCAAATCTACTACCCCTAAGGCTAGAAAGGTAGATAGAGATTTGGGCAAGAACACTAAGGATAATAGATACAAGCCTAGAAACAAAAATGCTCATGGGTGTAATGAAAAATCAAAATCTAAGGATTTAATGATAGAAAATCAAGTCTTGAGGTCAAGACTTGACAAATTAGAAAAGACCCTAAAAAGGATGGAGAATATCCTTAAAGGGCAAAATGAGCAAAATCTAGGTTTAGGACAACAAGGGTCATCCAAGGGCCATAGAGGTTTGGGATACAAACCTAAAATCAAAAAGGATGTACTTACTTACCATAGGGTTCCATATAGCTATGGAACCAACCCTAAGTCTAGAAGTCAAGTCAAGGATACAAGGGAAGTCATCCCTAGAAGTATCTTTGCAACAACAAATGTGACTAAGACTTCTAAGAAGTCTAAGAAAGTCACTAACAAGGTCACAAGGGAGGCTATCCCTAGAGTTGACCTAGAAAAAGTGACCAAGGCTTCTAAGAAGCCAAACGAGGTCACTAGAAAGGTATCTAGGGAAGTTATCCCTAGTGAATACTTAGAGCATCCAAGGAGCACCAATAGGTTTTGGGTTCCTAGGAGCATCTTCTCTACCCCATAGATGGGTTAGAGAGTGTCAACTCTAAGAAGAAGGGTAGTTAACCCAACTTTGAAGAAATTGACACTCAAGGAGCATTTTCAAGGTTATTCTTAACCTTTGAAAATGAAGTGGATTTATGTTTACTCTTGGGAAGAGTAAAATGTGTCACAATTTGATAAATTGGATGATATTTTAAGTGACACAAATTGGAAAAAGTTAAATGTGCCTAATGGTTGAAAAATTGATTTTATCTTAAAATGGCACATATTGAGAAATCATAAGAACTACCAAGTTGGGATTTTGGTATGTTCTTAGAAAATTAAAGGAAATTGAAGCCTTATGTTGAAGTGCTACTCTTGTGGAAAAATGAAATATGCCAACATTTGAGGATATGCTTAATTTCGACTGGCATAAATTAATCAAGGGAATTAGAAATGCCAATTTAGGCTTTGGCATTTTCTTGAGGCACTTTAGGGCAATCTAGGTTTAAGTTGTAAGTTTAGCTAAGGTTTTAAGGATACTTAGATAGTTAATCTAGGTATATTTTATTTATGCTAAATCTTGCCATGATTGTTTGCCCATCATATGTCATGACATCGTGTCTATTTTTGCGTTCATGTTTTATTATGAAAAATCCAAAAATACCATGTCATGACATTCATACATCATGTAATTATAGGATATTTTCTTTTGAAAATTATTTCTTTTTGATGTATGCCATAACATTATCATGCATTAAGTTTAATTCCTTGTAATTAAGGACAAAAGGCATTTAACAACACTTATTAACAAGTGACATCCTAGGTGGGTGTCTAATATCTCCAAAATGCCTAGATAGATATGCATGATCCCTAGATTAGGGCAAAACCAAATTCTACATCTCACAAAGACCTATAAGATGACTTGTATGTGTTTTTAGTACACATTAGATACAAGTGAGATGTTATGATGATGAACAAAACTCAAGATGTTGATTTAGTGCATTCTTTTGAGTTTTAGGTTCATCAAAACACATAGTTATGTATTTTCCCATCATTGGGAAAGCTAATGTACAAGTCATGTGCATTATGCCCAAGGAACATGATGGGATATTGGTTTTGAAAATGTTTTTAAAATGTTTTTGGAAAACCTTGGTGAAGACTATCTTTTGATAGTAATCACCATTGAATAGTTAGACACAAACTTGAAGAAAACGCTAAAGTTTTTGCAAGTTTTCAAGTTTGTGTCAATCTTTGAAAATATGAAGTATTTTCATAGAAAACTATTTTCCCATGATTAAGTATGCCTAAATAATGTCTACACGAAATTTCATGATTTTTGGATTTTTGTAGAATTTTCTAGGGTTTTCTTTGGCTGAATTTGAAATTCAGCAACTATCGAGCTCCGATCGATCCATGGATCGATTGAGTTCTGAATCGATCCGTGGATCGATTGAAGGCAACTCTGCGCAGAGAAGCTCTGGATCGATCAGCCGATCGATCCACACATTGAATCGATCCGTGGATCGATTCAAATAGGTTGAATCGATTGGAACCCAACTCGAATCGATCGATGTTGCTGGTAAGGTCCGATTTCAGCACTCTAAACCTATTTTAGTCTAGGTAACCATTCCAAACCCCTAAAAATACATTTGTATACATAAAACGGGTGTTTTCGTGTGGAAAACAAGGATGGATTGGTTAAGGAAGGCTAAGTTGAAGTTTAGGTTGAGGTTTGTTTCAAATTTTGAATATTTGAACCTCAAAACTTCTAAATTTTGGTTTCCTAAAGGTTTAGGGATTCCAAGTCATTGTTGGTGCAATGACAGAAGTTACCACCATGTCTTTAGGGGGAGGGACTCTTTAAAGGCATGAAAATTATTTTTCATGAACCTTGGAAGGTGGTTAACCTTCTTTAAAGAAAATGCTCATGGATGAGCTTTTGAACTTGAAATGGGGAGTGGATATCCTCATTATTTCAAGTGGGAACTCAAGAGGTTAGAAAATGCTCAAGGTTGGGTATTTGTCTACATTGAGGAAGAAGTTAAGGATAAATGAAGGGTATGGGACCTTTATTATCGTGTTGGTTCAACGAGTGAAGTTGTAACCAATGATGAGCAACTCTTCAGGGGGAGAGTTTTCAACAAATGGATTTGTTGAAGTGTGCCCAAAGAGGGGGGCATAGGTTGATGTGTGCCAATAGGGGGAGAATGAAAGGACGTGTGAAAGGGAGTAAGTTAGGCTTTCATTATCTAAGAGGGAGGTTGCCCTCTTAGGGGGAGAATGAAGAGCTTAACTTATGCTTTCATTACCTAGTGGCATGAAGAATGAGGCTATGTGATTAGCCTAACTTACATGTGGTATTGTAAGTGTTATTGTGGTATTGTCAAACATCAAAAAGGGGGAGATTGTTGGTGCAACATCCCTCAGGTCAAGGTTGACCTGGTTGACCAAGCTGAGTCTTGGTTTGGGTTTAGATGTTTGACAATAAGATATTGATTGAAGAAGAGTCAAGTAGGTCAAGGATGACCGGATACTTGACTGGGAAGTCCTAACTGGGATGTTAGGCAGGAAGAAAATCCTGGTGAGTGAAGTCAGGAAGAAAAACCTAGTGAGTGAAGCTAGGCAATTGGGAAGTCCTAGTGAGTAAAGCTAGGCAGGAGAAAAATCCTGGTGAGTGAAGCCAGGTGAAAGACCTAGTGAGTGAATCTAGGCAATTGGGAAGTCCTAGTGAGTGAAGCTAGGCAAGAGAAAAATCCTGGTGAGTGAAGCCAGGTGAAAGACCTAGTGAGTGAATCTAGGCAATTGGGAAAGTCCCGGTGAAGGTAGAAGAGAAATCCAGATGGGTCAAGGTTGACCAGACATCCGGTGAGAGTCCAAGTAGGTCAAAGGGATTGATCGGATACTTGGCACGAGAAGGAAAAGTCCAAGTAGGTCTTAGGGAGTGACCGGATACTTGGCAAGAAGAGAAAGTCCAAGTGGGTCAAAGGGATTGACCAGACACTTGGTGAGAGAGTCCTAGCTGGCCAAGGGTGACCGGATGCTAGGTCTTATGTACCAACAAGTCATGGTTGACTAGATGTTGGTTTAGGGGGCTTTGGGCTTGGTTTTGGGCAAAAACCAAGGTTTGGATTGATCCGTGGATTGATCCAGCAGGTTTGGATTGATCCGTGGATTGATCCAGCAGGTTTGGATTGATCCGTGGATTGATCCAGCAGGTTTGGATCGATCCGTGGATCGATCCAGAAGATCTGGATCGATCCACCGATCGATCCGGTGAGTCCCCACGAACAGAACCTCTCTGGATCGATCCGTGGATCGATCCAGAGGTCCCAATCGATCAGTGGATCGATTGGGACGCTGCTGCTTCGCGCGATAAGTGCTGGATCGATCCGTGGATCGATCCAGAAGTTTTTCCAGAGCACAGAGGCACTCTGGATCGATCCGTGGATCGATCCAAAGCCTCCCCAATCGATTGGGAGCAATCCAATCGATTGGGATTCGACCGTTGGCGTCGTTTATAGCTGTTGGCGTGCGATTTCTTCAGCAGAACTTCACCGATTCACTCCAGATCTCTCGCCAACTCCTCCACAGCGCTCTCAAAGATCAGATCGCCAGTTCTTGAAGGATCTTGGAAGCTTTCCAAGTCAAGAGGCGGATCAAAGGCAAGAAGAGAAGCTAGGGTTAGGGTTTTCTGTACTCATTGTAAGCTTTGCGCTTGTATTTTGTTTCCCTTTCCTTTCTTCTTGTACTGAGAGTCTTGTAGGGCTTCTCCGCCCTCGGTAGTTACCGAAAAGGAGTGTTTTCATAGTGGAGGGTGCGTGCGTGGTGTGGATCCTTGGATTAGTCACCTCTTGTGAGGTGGATACCAAGTAAACCAACCGTGTTAGCGTTGTGTGATTTGTTTCTGTATTTTCCGCTGCACATCTTAGAAGAAACAAGCAACGCCGAGCAACGAGCGAGCGACGAGCTATTCACCCCCCCTCTAGCTACTTTTGGTCCTAACACTAACCTCTCTCATCTCATGGCAAAATTTTAAAAATCTAAATGCCCTAGATCCATCGATGGGTTTCAGTAAAAACCCATTGATGAACTAAAGAGATTTGATTGGGCTCATTCCAACTTTTGTAAGTTTCTGTAGTGCCCAGGAGTCCAAATGTGCCTTCGTTATCTTCGTAAAGGATTTCCAACATTGCTCAAAAGGTTTAGAAAGTTTCAGACTGTGTAAATTGACATATGCTTACAACTTCATGTAGGAGATTCAGGATCAAGATTTCTCACCATATCTAACTTCTACGCACTTCACACTTCCATCTTATTGTATAATTTTAGAAATCTAAGTCATCTAGGTCTATCAATAGGTTTCGGTCAAAAATACATTAATGGATTTAAAGAACTCTGATAAGATTCATTCCAACTTATGTAGGTTTATGTAGTATCTAGGAGTTCAAATGTGTCCTCTATTATCATCGTAAAAGATTTCCAGCACTGTTTAAAAGGTTTAGAAATTTTTAAACTTTGTGCAAATTGGCACGAGCCTATAACTTCAAGACTTAGAATCTAGATTTCTCACTATATCTACCCCCAAGGCGTAGTACAGACGGTAGGCGCATGACATTTCTGGCATAATGGTCAAGGATCGATTCTCAGGAACTGACGACCTGAAGTTTACTCCACCATGCACCTGACGCTTATGTACCTACATGTACCTCCCTCTATATCCATGAGACTGACACTAGAGGGTCGTTAATGTAGACTTCTCACTATATCTACTTTTTCAGATCCCACACTTCAATCTCATTATAACATTTCAAAAATACAAGTCATCTATACGTTTAGATCGAAATCCATGGATGGATTAGAGAATTTCGCTTGAACTCATTCAACTTTATTAGGTGAATATTATCGCGCTGGTCTTCAAAAACCAGCACCACTATGATATTGGTTAAATCAGCACCAAAATGATTTTACATTTTTTATTATTTTTATTAATAAAATTAACTCTTATTATTATTATTATTATTTATTATTTATTATTTATTTTTATAATTTCATATTAAAAAATAGGAAAAAATATTTTTAATGGTTTATTAATTTGTTTATATTTTTAATTTTTTATTATTAAAGTTTTGAAATTAAAATTTAAAATAAAAATAAATAAATTTAGAGGATTATTTATTAAAATTTAAATGATGTCTAAATTAATTTAAGTTTAATTTAGGAGGAAAGAAAAATGATGAAACAGAAGTTGCATGAGAAAAAAAACGAAAAGAAAGATTTAAAATGGTAAAATTATAATTTGGTGTGTCTTCTGAAAATAATGAAATTTGCCGAAAATAATTTCATACGATTAAAAAAATAAAATATATGAAGAAATCTAAAATAATCCTGATGCACTCCATGCTCAGCAGCCACGAGAAGAAGTTCAACGACACCGTGACGTCGAGCAGAACCCACACTGTGGCGGAGCTTACATGGCCACTGGCCCAGATTTTTTATTTTTTATTGTTAAATTTTCCAATGTTTTGCCCACGAGAGATTATAAATTATGGATCAAAACATGATCTATTTTTTAGATTCTTAATTTAGATGGACTTCAACTATTTAAAAATGATGATATTAAACACATCAGTTTATTTTTTTAATCGAGTATACGGTGATTAATTTTGAATACGATCGATTTATTCCATACAAAATTTACACCGAAAATGAAAATAATCGAAAATTACTGTCTATATGCTGTGGGCGTTTTTAAATTTATCATCTCAGAAAAAAAATTATTAAATCTTAATAGTTAGAATCTGGCTGACTGGTTAGAAAATAAATATGAGGTGTTTAATTGATATATATTATTTTAAAAATATAATTAATCATTAATTTGGAATAAATAATTTTTAAAAATTAAATATAAAAATAAATAAGAAAAAATATAATTGACTTATAAAATATGATATTATTTGGACATCCTCGTAAAAATTAGAAAAGAGTCCTATGTTATATTCTAGTTATTTAAAAAAGAGTCGATCCTAAAATATGATATACCATAATTAAAATTTAAACCTTAAATATTTACTAATCCCTTAGACACCATTTCTTTTCTTTACCAATAAAATGCTCTAGTAAATGGAATCCTATACTAATAAATACAAAGTAGAATAAGATCATTCAATATCAATCAATTAATTATAAATTTTATTTAAAATTAAATCTGTAAAAACTAAAATGAACACATAGATATGATAATTTAGATTGTGCCTTCATTTACGGGTCGAATAGAGGCCCATGCATAAAATCTAGTTTATATAGCACAAAGGTTGAGTGTGGCGCCTATGTGGTGGAGTTCCTCACGTACTTAGAGTTCAAGAAGAGGAAGGTGTGCGTAGTCGAGTGAACCCACTTTGGCCTCCTCCGGTCGTCAAGCCCCTACAGTTGCTCCACTCATGACACCTAGGGCTCTCTCAACAGGTTCATTGGCCTCTTTTGCACGACCTACTATGAGAACACAACAATCGCAAGCGGAGATCCCAACCTAATTTTTTACCATGAGAATTATGAAAAATGTTGAACAATTAAATGAGTGATGTTTAGATGAATAATAATTTTATTCTCAATGTAGAGAAACATATATTCCTTAATAGTTGGTAATAAAATTATTTACAAAGATTTACTAAAAATAATAATTGTAAAGTATTTTTTTACAGAGGTTTATGATTATAATTTTTTATTTTATTAATTATATTATTGTCTATACTAAACCAAGATCCTAGCTCCGCACTGAGCCCACAAACCAGCTCCGGAAGATCGTAGACAAGCTGGTTGTGTGCCCAATTAAGCACCTCAAGGTCGGCGAGGCAGAAGATGGAGCTCGGCACATAGTCTATCAAAGAACTGAAGCTCAAGCCGAGCACTTGGATGTCAGTGAGGAGGCATAGACCGTCGGGGATGCAACCAGTGAGGTCATTATTGAGGAGGGGAGTTCTTTGACGCCGGAGAAGTGGTTATTGTGCCTACCTAACCCAATGAGCCTTTCCAACTTGCTCAACTCGTGTAGTTCAATTGTTTAGAGAATTAAACTTGTTAATATTTTGACCAATTAATGCCTTCTGAGTATATATTCAAATTAATTTGTGGCAAATTGAATTGTTTGTCAGATTGTGTCTGATTGCAATCTTCTACGATTCACGTAACCATGAACAACGAGGATATGGCTTCTTCACCCGTGGGTTCTTCATGATAAATCAAGCCAAATAATGAGCCAATTGCAGTCATGGGAAGGCATCTCATGGTAGATGGTTCAGTTAATGTAAAGTTCTCAGAAAACTAAATACGGTTGATCAAGTATCATGCATTTGCTGAGCCAAACTTTAAATATGCTCTGAAAAAAGGGGGAAATATATCCAAATAAAATGATTCCTAATCAAAACATTAAACATCCACCACTGTGTGGCATCATGCGATTTCAACTTGCGATTTCTGGAGATACTGTTGTGTAGTATCGAATATTAAGGTTGAAATAATGTCACAGAGGCAGAGGTTATGCTACCGAAGGATGAATGAAGGCCCATGATTGCGACGTTCTAAGTGTCAAAGCTGCGGTCACCGGCATCTCCTAAACCGGGGACTATGAACCTGACAACGAAAAGTTCAAAAGAAAGTTAAAAGCATTCGAATAATGGCACACGACTATACGACATAAATTATGTTTGGATAAAGCATACCCTTTCTCGTTAAGAATGGGATCGATAACTGCAGTGTACACACTAAGCCTGGAAAGAAAACAGGTAGTCAGTAGGTAAATAAATCTATGCAATGTTACGGCAACAAATTTAGCCCTACCCTGGAAACCTCTCGCTAAGCTTCTGAAGTGCTGGAGGTGCGACGATAGCAGAAATCTAGAATGAAGTGAGCGAAGATAAACATGACGCAGATAATGCACATATGATCGGGAAAAAAAAAACAAAAGTAAGCCTTTTGAATTTACAAGTGTAATTTGTTTGTTGACAACACCACGGTCATTTAGCAGCTCGATTGCTGCGACTACGGTGCCACCTGAAAGAGATCAGAAACAGATAGAGGTGAGTGATAATGATTTGGTCTAGTATAATTCAGTAAACGTTAGTTTTGAATAATGAAGAGAATTTGAATAAAAGTTTAATCTCTTCTACTGCATATGCAGTTCACATATCAGTATGCCACTTTGTGAACCACTATTTCCCCTTTCTTTGGAATGCTTTTTCTCTAACAATAAGTGCCCAGAAATGGCTAATGGCCATGCTTGGTTGCAATCAAAGGAATGCAAAGATGAGTATCGGCATGGCAGAAAGTACAGCTGCCATAAACTATATGCTGACTAGATGTACAAAAAAAAAATGTTACAGTTATTGAATGCTATAAATGTTACTCGTATCATGAGTTAGCTTCAGTCAGACATGAAGTGGCACATGATTCCATTGCAAGGCAAGGCTTGGATCCACATCTAATCTATTAGCAACTTCAATAGTATAGGTTTAATAGTGGTTTCGACATGGAGAGAAATTTAGAGCTGGTATACCAACTACTAACTGGTATCACTGAAAATAAATAACAAGAAGTCATGAGCCCAGGTGTTGGGGTACCAACTACAACCCACTAGTTGCATTTTTTTACATACTAAACAAGAAAGTCTCCTTTTTATCCATAAAAAATTACAAACACAAAACAGTTGCTCTGAAAATGTTGGTGTGATAAGGGGCATAAACACAGGAGTGCAGCACAAAAATTACAAGATATAGTGATATACTTGCAACATTAAAAAGATACCAGTTGCAAGCATTGGGTCGACAAGAAGAATCTGTGCCCCTTCAGGAAATTTATCAGGTAACCTGTAAGAACAGAAGATTGTGGATCAGCAAATATATGCAAGATGGTGTCATCAGATTATGCAGTCAGGCTAACATTTGTTTGAAAAGAAAACAGGGCCACAACAAATCATTGAACATATCAAATATTCCCATTCAATAGAATAAACAAGCAAGTAGAGTTCCAAAAAAAGAGAATAAAATCAGTAATTGTCTCTCTTTTCTCCTCATAAATACTTAATTTTGAAAAAATATAAGAAATAATACTTAATTGATGAGGAATGCCAAACAATAGCTTAGATTGTTATTCTGATGAATAACTGTAATCAATTCATGGGTTTCATTGCACTTTAAGTCAAAAGAAGAGAATACAAATCTAAAAAAAAGTAAGGGATTGGGAAGTTCTCTTTCCATGTTACTCTGGAATGGATAAAAGAGACCTCAACTAAAAAAGGTCCATGAGAAGCTATGTCAAGCTTATGCGCCGGAAACAAAATCATGGAATTCTTTTGTTTGGTATATATATGCACATACATTGCAGAATAAACTTTCCTTGGCCCAGAAATATTTTAGAAAATGAACAGCCTTTTAAAAGCAATATCAGATGTTCCACTCTTCAAAATTAATTATGTTTATTTTTTAAAACTTTTTAAAAGTATCTTATGGTTAATGGCTCTAGAAAGTGAAGAGCAATGAATGGGTTAGGATAAGAGAAAAGCATCCATTACCAAGATAAGATATAAATTTGATCCAATAAACGGAATAAAATAACAAAAACATTCAGATATGAGAAATAAAAAGAGTAATTCTTACTTGTTGAGATACACAGATGGTTTTAGAGTCGTCTCATCTCTACACATGCCTTCAATTGCACAATGATTATGAATTAGTCAAAATAACCATGCAACTATAGAAACATAACATTCTAAAATTCTGTTCTGATTTTTTTTTGTTTTTTTGTATATTTTAGATTGGCTGAGTGATGAATCTACACAAAAAAATAGAAAGACTAATCTTTTGAAGGTTTACTGATACTCAATTGGGTTAAAACTTCAAATCATTTCATAGGGAAAATAGTTATACATTAAAAGGAAATTTGCTAATGATACTCAATCAGTCAAATTGCAAATGGAAGTCCACACACATTAAATTGAATCATGTTGACCACAAAACCTTGCACAAAGTACAAGGTGAAGGCATCATAAGGTACTTTCTCTTGAAACAAGAAGAAAAATAATAGGTTTCATAGTACAGACAATATGAAACATAGGAATTTGTCCTCACCCAGGTGATAGGTTTTTGTTGCAGGTAAAACTGATGAAGCATGCTCCGCTAGGGCAAGACCAGCTCTTAAGATGGGAACTATCTGCAATGTGAGAAGTGTCAGTTAAAAGATGAAATGACATATAATAGATCAAGGCAATTTTCTGTACAAACAACACTATGCAACAGCATGATGGTATATGTAATGAATAATATGAAAAAACATCAAAAATGCCATACCAGTATAGGATGATTTAGATTGACAAATTCAGCAGTAGCAACAGCCATTGGAGTTTGTATCTTACGATTGACAAGAGGCTGCAAATGAAGAAACAATTAGAACCATACATTGTAAATGGTTGGAGAAAAAAATAGCAGTGTCAAAATGAAGAAACAATTTGAACCATACACTGTAAATGGTTGGAGAAAAAAAATAACAGTGTCAAAATGAAGAACAAAAGTTACAAAATCGTGGCATTATTCTGATACAAAACAATAAGCTCTTGAGAACAAAATGCAATTTAACATTTTTCATATTTTTTCGCATTAAAATGATATGCATACCCATTGAATTTGTGATACCTGGATTTGGTTAGGAATTGAGCTAGTGCTATATTAATAGCTGTAGTCTAAATTTAAAAAGCATAAGTGACAATGTTTACATATTTTATTACACAATTAGCTGGACCCTCCTGGAGCTTCTCATAAGTGAAATGAAAGAAGTCACATTTATTAATTCCTTTATGCTTAAATTAGATGCATTCATACAGATTAAATAGAAATCGAATGATAGGCTGCTAAATAAAATCTCAATAATATTGTTTGTAGAATAAGTGAAAACCCTCTAGATTATTTACATTATTGAAAATAAATATTTAGAAGCTGTCAGGCATGGTGCTATGAATCCAAATTTAATTTGGCAGCATAAAGGACCAACACTGAGGGAAATTAGCAGAGACTCGTAGTATTGTCTGTCCCTGCCTTGCTAGAGTTGGAGCTCCTAGGAATGTAGACAGCTTAGATAATCTTTTTTGGCAGAGCACTGAAAATCATTATGGGCTACTGGCCCTGTTGCTCCTCAACAATTGCTATAGGAGAGTCATTGAATGTGAGGATTGATTTTCAAGACAATTAAAAATCTCATCTGTTGTGGATGTACAATATCACATGTTTATCATATATCTATTATATACATACCATTGATAGTTTACTAGTTAACTTACATAATAAATCCAAGTGCCTTAAATGTAACCACTAAAGAATTTCCATGTGTAACACAATTCAGTAAATGTGATATGTTTGTAAAAGTTTTCTTCATGAATAAGATCCAGCATTAGCATTTAATTAATTCATATCCACCATAGGTTGACCACCTCTTAACTTGATAAGACAAAGCCAACCACTTTTTTTGATTTTTTTTCAAAAAATAAGATTAGATATTTCAGGATCACCATAAGCATTTTCCTTAACCTACCAGCCAATCTCTAGAAGCTTCATAGATGAGTAGCCTACCAAGTTCAGCCATTGCGGTCCCTAGCAACAAGGAAGAGATACAAATAATAATCAATACATCAACATTATGAATCAACACAAACACGGCCTAAAAAGTGATGCTTGTCAAAATACAAATCCTGTGATGGACTGAAGGACAAAGGCTATAGGTCAAAAAATTGTATTGACCAATAGTGATGGCTGCATAGCAAATCCAATTGGCGAATTTGAGGACTCAAAATTAACTTAGAAAATTTAATCTAAATCATAGTATATGAAAAACAAATAACAAAATGCGTTTGAATATATTTTCTATCACTACCAACACCAATTCTCTTGTGTTTTTAATAATTTGTAACTTCTTATTGATATTCCGTAGTTTATTATAAATTTAGAGAACATGTGAGCTCTTCATTTCATTTCCAATGTTTGACTTTCTATTGGAAAATTTCTCCCAAAATTTTCGATGTCATTAAAATCTCCTCTGTACGTTCCAAACCCTAGTCAAGTTATTGCCTTTCTATGAATCATGGATGAAGATGATTAGAGTTTGTGAATCATTCAGGTATTTTGACAACAGAAAAACTAGAGAAATTTTACAGAAACTTGGTCAACTATAACATTGGCTAGGGTTTGCAAAGCATTAGAGTATTTTGACTGCTAAAACTAGAGAGATTTTATAAAAAGTTGGTCAACTATAGCAGCATTTCTGCATCATAGAAACTCTAGGAACACTCGGCAAAAAGGAAGAACTATAGGGCTACGAGGATCATATCCAGAGTGGAGAGTGTTAAATTTAGTTATCTTCACAATATAGAAAGGTATGCAATGAAGAAATAGTCCATATACAGATCACCGACGTAAAAAAGGAATCAACATTCCAACATATCAATCAAGAGAAACTCTGAATCTTCACATAGATATATCCAAAATGAAATTTGAGGACAACTCACTAAAGGCGGCACACGGAGTCTCCTCGTCCCTAAGCACGGATACCCAGTGCTTAATCAGGGGATGCGAAGGCACATGAACCTGCACCATTCTTCATCAAGACAAAGAAGAACAACATTCGAATTAAGATCGTAGGGAAGAAAAGGAGGCGATAACACGTACCATATCGGCGAACCCACTGGTAACGGCGTCCCTCTGCATCGGGTCGACGCCTCTGCTAGCGAGTGGAAGAAGCCGGGAGGAGATCTATGAAGGGGATAGGAATTGAGAGACTAGGGTTTCAGAGGAGGCGGCGGCGGCGGCGGCGGCGGCGGCGGCGTGAGGAGAAGGAGGAGGAGGAGGGGCGATCAAATCGCTGAGCTGAGCCCTCGCATTCGATTCGATCGCATCCCCGAATAAAAAGGGCGGCGAAAGAACCCAGGCCACAATAATAAAGGAGAGGGGGCGCGGGAGAGAATAATAAAGGGTACTTTTGAAAACCGCCCTTAATATTTACCATTTTTTTAATATATCCTTCAACAAAAATTATTTTATTATTAAAATATCTGTAAATTATCCTAAGATATCTTTTAATACACTTTCTCCTCAGTCTATGGACAAGGAAAAATTTATTCCCACTCCTTATAAATTTTTTTTTTAACTCCCTAATACACATCGATGTACCTAATTATCTTTATTTTTTATATAAAAAAAAATCTAAAATAAGATATAATTCCTCCTAAATACATTATATTTAAATTAAAATCTAGTATATTTTTATCAAATTGAGCACGATTTTTTTCCAACCTAATCAATCGATTGATATACTTGATTCTAGTTAAATTGTACTGAATTTAGAAAAAATTCTATCTCATTTTAGATTTTTTTTTTGTACCTATAAAAATTAATGAGTAATTATGTTCTATAAAAATAATGGTATAATTTCTTCTAAATTTATCATCATTTAACTAGAATTGAATATACCAATAGAATAGTTAAGTGAAAAAAAGAGTCGTGCTCAATTTGATAAAAAAAATATACTATATTCTGTTGGAGCAATCTAAGTGCGTCAGGTTTTGATGTTTGGGCAAAAGTTTAAGTTACATTTATTATTGTATTTGATATGCATTGTGAGTGTGCAGAATACATGTACAACAAGGAAAGTCCAAGTGCGATATTGGCAAAGAAGAAAAGTTCAAAAGGAGTCTTGACAGTGCAAGTCCAAGTATGTAGTCTTGACAATGTAAGTCCAAATGTGACTTAGCAAAGGTTGAAGTCCTAGAGGTGCGACCTCTTGGCAAAGGAATACCTGACAATAATGACAAGGTCAAAGGAAACTTTTAAAGGCAAAGTGTGAAGGATAAGGAAGCATTTGAAGGACGCAAGGCTAATGGAGGAGGCAAGAAGGCTAGATCTAGGTGGTCAGGCAAGGACGAGTGCTAAGTGAATGTACTCGAGGGTTAAAATCCTAAGTTTATGATTTTATTGTAGAGTTACTGTAGCAGGGTTGTAACAATTAGTGTAGCAGCTGATTGCTGTTTTCATCAATCTACTGGTAGCGAACGTAATACCTTTGTTCGCTCAATCCATGTGGAGAAGTCGACTGATACTTTTATCAGTCGACTGGTATCGAGTCGTTGGCCTGCAATGGTCGAATTCCACTTAGGATCAGTCGACTAGTATTTTTACCAGTCGACTAGTAGCAGGAAAACAACTTAATTCTCCCGATCTCTATTTAATAGAGCTTGGGGGTGCTTTGGTAAAGTTGACAAAATAGAGGTGATTAACCCCTATTAGTAGTCTTCCAAGTGCCCTAGCATCCCAAGTGTGCTTGTGTGAGTTGTGGTGAGGTTTCTCCACCCACAAGGAGCTACGTGATCTAGTCGGAGGTTTTCCGAGGAGTCATCCATCGACGAATCGGGATTGTCCACCTTACGGACAGCCGTGAAGTAGGAGCTTTATCTCCGAACCATGTTAAATCAACGTGTCATTGGGTTTGTCTTTGTATTTGTTAGTTTATTTTGTATTCCGCTACGTACTGACAATTGTAGGAAACGACGTTTTGGTGAGACGCTATTCACACCCCCCCCCCCTCTAATGGATGTCAAGGTCCCAACAAGTGATATCAGAGCAAGTCGCTCTTCTACGGATTAATCCCCGAGGGAGCAAGGCGCTAGAGGAAGATGAAGTCCGAAGGACCTCTTGGATGGGATATTCGGATCCCACCTCCATACAAGAAGGATGATTTCAAGTATTGGAGGAAGCGGTTGGAGATTTGGTTCCAAATGGAGTGAAATCATTGGATGGCTTTGGAAGAACCATTCAAGACTCCAACAGATAAGAAGAGGAAGTATTTTCGACCTTGGTATTTGACCGAGGAGCAAAGGGAGCAATCAGAGACGGATAATGAGGTAATGAAAATTATATTGAATTTATTGCCTCTTAACTTGTTCTTGAGTGTAGGTAATTACGAGAATGCAAGTGATCTTTGAAAAAAGATCATTGCATTTCATGAAGATCCTACAAAACTCCAAGAAGTGGAGGAGTCCAAGGAGAAGGGCTCATTGGTCTAAGAGGAGGAGGACTAATCGAATGTTGACACTTGTTCAACATCTGAGGAGGAGAAGGAAGATGAGGAAGTTGTTAGTATTATCTCTAGTACCAATTATGAGATGATTGTAAATGGCTCATTTTGTATCATATATCATTATTAAAAAAAGGCAAATTTAGTTATTATATTTATTTCAGTTCAGTGCCAATTGAATAAGTATAATAATGTTCTTGGGTAGCAGGTATCTACAGTATATCAATTGGTTGAATTGATAGTGAGATATTGTAGAGAACACTACTCTTAACTATTCCTAGTCGAGTATTAATATACAAGAACAATATTAATGCATTGAGACTAGCATGTAGGCCAACGGATGACTTGATCTCACAAGTCATGGATATGAGAAATCAGGTTGACACATGAGTATGTATTAGAGAATATATACTGAATGACCTGTTGGTTGCTACTCGGAAAGCCTATAGGTTCCATTGTACAAAAATTTTGTACAAAGGTCTGAACCTTTTCCTAGCTACCATGTGTTCTTTTAAATTAAATTTTGGATCTCCTGCGGAACTTAACACGTTTGATCCAAAACTTAATCTATTTGTTCTTTTAGGTTTTGACTTGGATCTCCTGCGGAACTTAACACGTTCGACCCAAGTCTCCTTAAGTTATTAATTCCATTAAATATCAATTTCCATAAAAGGTTCCCAGTACTGACATGGCGAGGCACATGGCCTTCTTGGATATGGGAGCAACCACCACCGACTAGACAAAACCTTTAATAGAAAGCTAATATTTAATTTCCTAAAATAACTTTAGGTTAACCAAAGAGAACAATCAAATCACAAGGAAAAGAAAGAAACAAAAGAACACAACTTCGAAAAACCATATTCGAAATACTAGAACGTAAGCCTCTTGTATTTGGTATTATTTCCATAAATAACTAGCATGATGCGGAAATAGAAATTACTAGTTATACCTTGTAGAAAAACCTCTTGATCTTCTACCGTATTCCTCTTCTAACCTCGGACGTTGTGTGGGCAACGATCTTCCAAGATGAGAAACCACCAACCACCTTCTTCTCCTCCAAGCAAGGTTCGGCCAAAAAGGGAAACTTCACCAAGGAGGAACAACAACATACTAACCAAGCTCCAAGATATGCTAGCTTTCTCCTTCTTCTTCTTCTTCTCCAAGTAGTATCCGCCACCACAAGAACTCCAAGGAGAGGGAGAGGTTCGCCACCACAAGAGGAAGAGAAGGAGATGATGGCCAGCCACAGGAGCAAAAGAGGAGAGGAATAATAGATGTTGTGTCTTGTGAAGGCACCCTCACCCTTCTTTTATATTCCTTGGCCTAGGTAAATTAGGAAATTTAATTACAACAAATTTTCCTTAATTTCCTTGACATGATTTAATTGAGAAAAATAAAATAATATTTCCCCAATTAAACAATGATGGCGGCACATCAAGAGGAAACAAATTGGACAAGTTTTAATCAACAATTAAAACTTTCCTTATTTGTTTCCAGAAATTTTAAAAAATAAAATTTTTCTTTAAAAATCTCTTCATGGTTAATAAAAGGAAATATCTATAATTTTAATTTTATTAACATGTGAATAATTTTAAAGAGAAAATAAAAACTCTCCAATCTACAAATAAGGAAAGAGATCTAATCTCTTTCTTTAATCTTTTGTAAAACTTTTACAAGAGAGATATTTTAATTTTAATTCTCTTTAAAATATATCTTCCACATAATAATAAAATCTAAAATTAAATTTCTTTTTTATTTAATTATGGCCGGCCCTACTAGCTTGGGTTCAAGCTAGGGCCGGCCACCTTAAACCCAAGCTTAGGCCGGCCCCCTTTAGGTGGGTATAAAAGGTGGGTATATGTGGGTATAGTACTCTATAAATAAGAGGCTACGATAGGGACCGAGAGGAGGAATTGGTTTTGGTCTCCCGATAAAATTAAGCATCCCGTGTTCGCCCCGAACACACAACTTAATTTTATCAATGATAATTCATTCCACTAGAGAACTATCATTGAACTACCGCACCAATCCCAAATTACATTTTTGGGCTCCTTCTTATTATGAGTGTGTTAGTCTCCCTGTGTTTAAGATATCGAATGTCCACTAATTAAGTGAGTTACTGACAACTCATTTAATTAATATCTAAGTCCAAGAGTAGTACCACTCAACCTTATTATCATGTCGGACTAAGTCCACCTGCAGGATTTAACATGACAATCTTTATGAGCTCCTCTTGAGGACATTATCAACCTAGTATCACTAGGACACAGTTTCCTTCTATAATCAACAACACACACTATGAGTGATACCATTTCCCAATTTATCGGGTTTATTGATTCATCGAACTAAATCTCACCCATTGATAAATTAAAGAAATAAATATCAAACATATGTGCTTGTTATTATATTAGGATTAAGAGCACACACTTCCATAATAACTGAGGTCTTTGTTCCTTTATAAAGTCAGTATAAAAGGAACGACCTCAAATGGTCCTACTCAATACACTCTGAGTGTACTAGTGTAATTATATAGTCAAGATAAACTAATACCTAATTACACTACGACTTTCTAATGGTTTGTTCCTTTCCATTCTGGTCGTGAGCTACTGTTTATAATTTATAAGGTACTGATAACATCATCTTCTATATGTGACACCACATACTATGTTATCTACAATATAAATTAAATGAACAACTACAAACAAATGTAGATAATTAGACCAAATGTGATTCTTTATTCATAATGAATGTTTACAAAGCTTAGGCTCTCAGTATACACTCCAACATGACCCGCTATGAGAATGTTTCATAGATTGTTATATGAGTGTCATAAACATTCTTATCTGACTATTGGTATGAATAGTCCTTAGACCTGAAGTCACTATAGTTCCCTACATAAGGAGTTATATACTTTGGTATCGACAAATGTCACCTGTAACAAGGCGGACAATAAAGTCGATCACTGAGTATGCAATGAATTATGCGGAGGGATGTGAGTGATGCAGATGGGATCTATCCCTTCCATATAACAGAAGCGATATTTGTGGGCCCCTTGATTAGTAGGATACAAGAAAAGCATGGTCATGTTCAAATGAGTCAATATGAGATATTGAGCTTATTTGATTGAGTGTGTCTACTTAGAGATCAAGAAACACAAAGGTTGATAAGAGGATGACACGGTTTATGCCTCATTGATCAATCTAGATATCAAGGATAGAGGGACCAAATCATACAAGATAATAGCCACAGACAGGTTAGGTCGGATCTTGACCTTCTCGTCACTTGGGTAGCAATGATGCCTTGCTAGATGTCACTCATTGCTTATGTATCTAAATGTTGATTTGGGTACATTGCCAATGTTATGAGAACCTATTGGGTCACATACACAAAGAACACACTACAACAAAAATGTTAAAAGACAACACCCCTACGACAATGGCTTTAGAAGGAAGTGTTGTTAATTTGGTTAAAGACAACAGTTTTTGACAAAACCGTTGTCTTTGAGCTTTCAAAAAAAACAAAAGACAACAGTTTTGTAAAAACTGTTGTCGTTGAGCGACTTTTTGTAAAATCAACAACACATTTTACAATGGTTTTCTAAAACTGTTGTCTTTAAGCGCTTTCTTAGGGGGTCAAAGATAACGGTTTATTAAAACCGTTGTCTTTGACTTTTTTCTTTCGCCGTTTTTTCCCTTCACAGTTTTTGTTGTGGCAGTGTTTTGCATTCCCTCCGAAAATTTTTTGGAACCCTATTTTCCCCCTTAGCCTTCCCGAACCCTAAACCCCTCTCCTCATACGATCTCTCTCTCTCTCCCCCCCCGACCTTCCTACCGAAACCTTCAGAAGAGGTGAGAGGAGGGATTTTAGGGGCTCCCTCCTCCTCTTTCCCCCTCTGCTCATCGCCATCGCCAGATTCCCGTTCGCACTGTCGTTTTGGTGCCCCGACTTCACCCTCAGCCCCAGCACTCTGTACGACGTGCTTGGCGTCGCCGCTGCCACATCGGGGCTCGAGATCATGGTGGCTTACTGGAGGCTCGCCGGCGTATGCCACTCGAACGCGGTGGTTGCCGCGGACCGGCTGACGAGTTCATGTAGATCCACGCGGCCTACGAGACGCTCTCCGACCCGGACAAGCGCACCGAGTATGATCGAGGGGTCCTCGTCGCCGATCGGAGATGGAGGTCGTTCCATTCTTCCTGATCGTCGTATTCCTTCTACGCCGACCGACGCCAGCCGCGGACGTGGGAGATGGACCAGTGCTGGTAACTAACAAGATGCATCAAAGGTGTTTGATTATATGCCGATCTCAAATTTTCTACCCCAAATTGCTTTATTGCTGTTCTTTGTGTTAGGATCGTTCGTACTCGGCTAGAGAGGGGGTGTGAATAGCCGACCCCAAATCTTCCGTTTCTTTCTACAAACTAGGGTTAGCGCAGCGGAAAATACAACAAAGAAACGAAAGAGAAGAAAACCAAACCTTAACACAAGGATGTAACGAGGTTCGGAGATTAGGGCTCCTACTCCTCGGCGTGTCCGTAAGGTGGACGAAGCCTATCAATCCGTCGGTGGATGAAACCCCGGAGAACCGACTAATGAAAACTCCTTCTGGGTGGAGAAACCTCACCACAAATCCTTTGCAACAGTAATAAGGAGTACAACAAAATAGAACAAGAAGAACAAGACTAACAGAAATGTGAACAACACTTGCTTGCCTTCTTGTCGGAGTTTGTTGATGAAGCAGCAGCTTCACGGCTCCTAGAATCGCTAGAAAACCAGCACAAAAGCTCACCCGAAGCTTCAGCACAATGAGAGCTCAGCAAAGCTCTAGAGAAACAGTAGCAGCAACCAGGAACAGAAAAAGGAAGAAGAGTTCACTGTAGAAACCCTTGAACTCCTTTTATAACCTGCGAAGAAGACACAGCAGAAACTAGCCGTTGCTACGCAACGGCTAGGACCTGGACCGATCAGGCTTCAGCCTGATCAGTCTGGGGCTTGCCTGATCGGTCGTGGGGACCGATCAGGCCCTGTGCTGATCGGTCCCCAGACCGATCAGTCAGTGCACAGATCCCTTCTGTGCGTACTCTGATCGGTCTGTGGACCGATCAGGCCACAGCTGGATCGGTCCACAGACCGATCCCAACTCTCTCTTCCTTCCGCGACATCGTCTCCTGATCGGTCGCCACGACCGATCAGGGAAGCTCCTGATCGGTCACCAGACCGATCAGATAACTAGTGACTTGGTTTTTGCCCAAACCAAATCCCAAGCCTTCCAAACCAACATTCGGTCAACCTCGACCTGTTGGTACTTCATTCCTAGCATCTGGTCACTCCCTTGACCTGCTAGAATTCCCCGCCAAGTGTCCGGTCAATCCCTTTGACCTACTTGGACTTTCCTCAACACCAGATGTCCGATCATCCCTGATCCATCTGGATTTTCCCTTGCCTGGCTTCACTCACCAGGATTTTCACACTGCCTAACATCCCAGTTAGAACTTTCTCACTGCCTGGCTTCACTCACCAGGACTTTCCAACTGCCTAACATCCCAGTTAGGACTTTCCTTCGTGCCAAGCTCCCTGCTTGGACTTCTCCGTGCCAAGTCTCCATACTTGGACTTTCCCCGTGCCAAGTCTCCATACTTGGACTTTTCCCGAATCAGGTCAACCTTGACCTAAGGTTGCACCTACAATCTCCCAAACACCTATTCTTGTCAAACATCAAGAATACAACTCTCTACTCGTCAAACATCGTCAAACATCAAAACACAACTCGAGTCAGGTCAACTCGAGTCAGGTCCTCGTCGCCGATCGGAGATGGAGGTCGTTCCATTCTTCCTGATCGTCGTATTCCTTCTACGCCGACCGACGCCAGCCGCGGACGTGGGAGATGGACCAGTGCTGGTAACTAACAAGATGCATCAAAGGTGTTTGATTATATGCCGATCTCAAATTTTCTACCCCAAATTGCTTTATTGCTGTTCTTTGTACATGTTCACAGATCGAATAATCTTTGATCTCGCCAAACAACCTCTTCCTATTTCAATTTTGTTTTCCCTTTTCCTTAGGCAATCGTATTAATCTAAGATTGCAATCAAAACTAAAGAAAACCTTTGACTTCATGTTCTGTTTGCTTTAAAAACAAGAAGTTCTGAGATTTCTTGGATCTCTATTTGATCTGTGAATTGATTAGCAACTCTTTGATTTTTTCAAGAAAGGTTTTTACTCAAGTTGCTACAATTAATTCATAGATGCAAACGGAGGAAGCATTTGATTGTGATGGTTTCGCTTCACCTTCCTTTAGAGGAACAGCTGAACAACTTTGTAACAAATGAATAAGCCTTCTTGTCTCATCTAACCTTAAAAAGTGTACCGGCTTCCTACTTCCTTGAGTTAGGACATGGAGGCAGTGAGGATGGCAACAATTATGAGTAAGAACATGGAGGCAATGAGGATGAGCGAAAGGTATGTCTCACCTAGGTTTTGTTTGGAAAAGTGATTTTTTTTAAAAAAATAATTTTATTAAACATATTTAAAATCATTGGGGTAAGTGACAAGGCTTGCAAAGATGAAATGTGAGTTTTTCCAGGTTGTGTTGTTTCATTATTTGTCAGCATTTTACAATCAATTGGTTTATAAGAATCTTTGAATTTTTGAAGCATATGTAATGAAGCATTATTTTAAGAACTAGGAGAAGCTGCTTTTATATAAATGTGAGTTTGCACAACTTCTGTGTTTCTTCCTTTGGCGATAAGAATTTATTGCTTGCAACTGCAGAATTCTCCTTTTTCTCTGCTTATGTTTGGAACTAATCTTGCTTTCTGAAAACCATTAGTGTTTGTATAATGGTGTTGTATCTGCCTCAAGATTGGAATTGGTCTTGCTTCCTTCCTTTGAGAAATGGAAATGAAAATTCATATACAATTGAAGTAATTGTTTATGATTATTTTCTGTGACAACAGAGAATTCAATTGTGTTACTCTGCTGATTTTCCTTGCTTAAATGTTGGAAAACCAAAAGGACCATCATATGTGCCCCTTGAGGTTTTTGAGCTCATTCTACTTCACTTTTTAAAATTTTTTTTTGAAATAACCTTTATTTTTATCCTGACAAATTTGGTAAACTATTCAGTTCTGCTCCTTAGTTTCACTGCAAAGATATGCCAAATCACTGTCAACATTTCAACAAGCTTCCCTGGTGGAAAAGTCAAGGCTGAAGCCTTATGAATGAATAAGTGTCCTCAGTGAGGTATGTGTCGATCTTTAAGATTGGTTTTGTTGGTATGACATGTATGTTGTTTTTTCATGCTTATCCTTGGATGATAGATAGGCTTTGAGATTCAATAATTATGATGCTCACCCACTCCTACATGCATGTAGCGTTAGCATTGCCACTGCTTTTACTCAAATAGAAGGCATAGTATTGCAACCTCCTCGGGTATGATTTTATGTTTTGTATTTATATTTTTACGTATTATTTGAGGTTATTTATGACAAAAGCAAATGCTACAGCTCAGAGTTGGCAATGGAGAGGACTTTATTCCATCAAGGGGGAGATGGAATTTTAACTAAAAGGTGTTTTTTTTTTTGCTTTCAATGAGTTTATTATTGTAGTTAAAATATATACCTCTTTCAGAAATTGATGGAGCCGTCTCAAATCACCCGTTGGGTTATTGTTAATTTTTTAGCTCGACGTGATGTTTCAAGCCTCATACATGACATGTGCAAATGCACAAATATGAAGCGCATTGTATGTTTTGACATTACTTTTTTCCCATGGATTTTTAAATGCAGGGACAATTATTTTTAACCAAATTTATCATCCAAGGAATTATGACTTCTACATGTGCTCTAATGCTGGCATGATTGTAAGCTCTGTGTTTCAAAAGTTGTACTCTATTTAAAGCCTTTACATTTATAAATTTTTAGCATTCTTGGTCGGTGTGGATTTTATTTGGGTGCTTTCTTTTTTACAAGTACCTGCTTTGTGAATTACTAGGTATATTTTCAAAATTAAATTATCAATGTTCTTGACAGGAACTTGCTTTGTGGATTAAATTCTGTCATTTGTCTAAATAAATTCAATATTTCAAGAGCTATAAGTAATTCAAGTTTTTCTTATATTGGTGTTTGTAATTTCATAGGGTACAACCCGACCCACTCATTACCATGTGCTAATGGATGAGAATGGATTTATTACTGATTTCCTGCAGGAGCTTGTTCATTCCCTTTCTCATGTGTAAGTACTTGTTTATATATACATAACTAATATTTTAGTTCTCCAATGATTAATATTGTAATTGAGATATCCTATTCTATGTCCAAATGTACAAATATAAGAGGAGTACAACTGCGATATCTGTGGGTAAGTTGGGCAGTGCTCTTAAGTTTTTTCGTGATTTGTGCCATACCTTATAAATTGTTAGGACCTCTGTATTGAAAAATCTGGACTTTGGTTTCATTTGAAGGTTTGACTATTCTTTCCAAGTTAAACTTGTGAAAATTTTAGGTTAACTAGAGTCCATCCAATCCTACCAGACAAGATTAGTGACTGGTTCCAGTTTTAACCTGCTGAAGTGAATTGCCCAAGATTTTGAAACTTGTCTCATTTGATCATAAATAACTTGCATGTTTTTACAAGATCTAATAAACATTTCTTTTATTTATATGATTGTTTTTACAAGATCTAATGATTTTTTTCTATAATTGTAGATTGTGCCTTGTCCATTGTTAGCACTTGCAATTTACTTGGAAGTTGTTTCGGTGTTGCCCTACATAAGGTCAACGACTGATGCAAAACATAAAGGTAAAACCTAAATTATCATATCTTTGCATATTCATAAATAAAATATGTTGTCTTTTAACATTTTAGCTTCTGTTGTGTTTTTTGTTTTTTTAACTCATGTAGTTCAATGAAATAATGGGTCAAGCTTCCGAATCCAGGTTCGGTCTGGAGAAGGACCATAGTGAGTACTTAACCAAATACCAAAGGTTTCATTGATTCAAATGAAACTTGAGGGACTAAATTTAAGTATTCAAACCTCTATCATGATCATGGATATTGGCTAAGTCTCAACTTATTAGGAGGTAAGAAATGACCCCTCTTTCTTCTTTAGAAATCTAGCACATCATATTAATATTTTTTTTCTTCTTTTCATCCTGAAGGAAAGTAATCTCCAGGACGTTTATTTTCAGAAAAGGGATAAAGCTGGGTTTGCAAGCTAAGTCTATGAAGTTTTGTATGCAGAAAAAGGACCAGTACGTGAAGATTGTTGCACATCCTGATCACTTGATCTATTCAGAAACGGATAAGTTAATTTGCATGGTTGTGGTTTGATAAACTTAATTTTGTGGTTGTCATGAACTTATGGTCATGTTTGGATAGCTTAGCTTGTAGTAATTGTAGAAGTTTATAAACTTAACTTAAGTGAATGTACATATATGTTGTACCAGTTTTTGGTTGAGACAAGATGTATAAAACGCAACTGAATGTATATATGTTGACAATGATTTTGTGAATGTATATATGTTGTACAGGTTTGTGTGCAAAAAATTATTTTATCTATTCGTGATGCATTTTCTAATCAACATAGACAACAATTTTTTAACCGTTGTGAAAAGTATGCAAAGACAATGGTTTAAAACTAAATTTGGAAGAAAGACAACAGTGTATTTGTTGTCAAAAGCATATCTGCAATCAAAATTATTGCAAAACTGGCAATTACAACGATTTTATATGTTGCAGAACTGTTGTCATTGGTATTAAAAGACAACGCTTTAAATCCGTTGCATGACTGTTGTCTAATGTGATCAAAGACAACGGTTTTAAACCATTGTCTTTTACCGCACATTTAACAACACTGCCAATTACAACGTTTTTAAATAGCCTACGACAACGATTTTTAACCGTTGTCTTTTAATATTTTTGTTGTAGTGACAAGTAGATTTAGAGATGGGTTTATATGATGAATCATTGGATTAAGTCTAATTCGAATTGGACTCAATTGGATCTAATTGTTGGATTAAGTCTAATTCAAATTAGACTCAAAGAGTCAATTTGAATTAATGAAATAGTGATTCATTGAATTTGAATTGCATGAGGATTAATTGAGTAAGACTTAATTGAATTAGACTTAAGTTAGACTCAAGTGAATTAGACTCAAGTGAGGAGACTTGAGTTAGACTCAAGTGAGATTTAATGAAGATAATTATTGAATTTTGAAATTCAATTATTCATTTCATTCAATTTTTGAAATTGAATTTGAAATGAAGAGTTACACTCATTTGAAATGAGGAGTTACAAGTTTGGTCCTTAATGGAGTGTAAATGCTCATTAAGGCTATTAATGCTAATTAAGTATTTTCATTGGATGAAAATACTTAAGCTTTTTGCTCTTCATTTTGGGATAGATTCTCTTTATTCTCCTTGCTCCTCTCCTCTTAGCCGAAATCCACTTTCAAGGTTGCTAGCACAACCTTTCTCCTTTTGTGAGTTTGTGAGACAAACGAACGTTTGTTCGTGTGGATATCGTAGAGGCACGCGCGAGATCGTGCTGTGATCCGAGCTGTCAGGAGTCCGTGAGCACGCTATAAAGGTATAATCTCTCATGCTATGTTAGAAAACTTAGTATATATAGGAATTTCTCTTTCTCTTCACATGAATCTTCTGGAGGAAATATGTTTTTCCGCTGCGCATTTGCGTGTTTAGCAACATATTTCCTTACAGAAGTATCATCCACATCTTCAAGAGAAGAGGAAGTGGAACCGTCCACATCTTGGAGTGAAGAGGAAGAGGAGTCATCCAAGGAAGAGGAGTCACCCAAGAAGTACCATCCACATCTTCAAGAGAAGAGGAAGTGAAACCGTCCACATCTTGGAGTGAAGAGGAAGAGGAGTCATCCAAGGAAGATGAGTCATCCAAGGAAGATGAGTCATCCAAGGAAGAGGAGATCTTAGAAGCTCAACCTTCCACCTTATCCACCAAGAAGAGTGCAAAGGACCACATCAAATATTTTGAGTGTGGTAAGATGGGACACTATAAGAGTAGGTGTCCTTCGCTCAAAAATGTATAGAAGGTAATTCCTAAACTCAGCAAGGTTGATTTAACTAATATGAGTTGTAAGAAGGAGAAGAAGCACATTTGTTGTTTCACATGTGGTGAGTATGGTCACTATCACACAAGTGCCCAAGAAGAGGAGAGGTCAAGAAATTGACGCACTTGAAGAAATGGGAGAAGAAGAGGAGCTCATGTCAAGGGGGATCTTCAAAGGTAAAAGGGAAGGTAATCCCTAACTTGAAGTTTAATCCAAGCTCTAATTCTTACATGCTTGTTAGAAATAATGTAGATTATTTACCCAAGCATAATCATAAATTTAAATATAATGATATGAATAGAATTAATGTAAATGATAACTCTAGGAGACCTATTGATGCTAAATCTAGTAAGAGTAGACATAATAAGACCCAAGGCACTTTACCTAAGGGAAGGAAAGTGAGTGAAAATCTAAACATTAATCCTAAGAAAGGGAGATATATGTCTAGAAAGGTAGGTAGGTCTAGGGATGTCCAAGATGGACATGTTGACTCTAGGGTTAGAACCCTAGAATTGGAAAATTAAGCCTTGAAGGTAAGGCTTGAAGAAATGGAGAAAGTCCTAGATAGGTTCATTATTGGACATCAAGGACTTGACATGTGTTTGGGTGGTCAAAGACCTAAAAGTGTCAAATTAGGTCCCTCCCATGCCAAGAGAAGGTTAGGTATTAGATGGCACATGACAATGGCAAGGGAGAATCATCCAAGGTCCATGATAAAAAATATTCAAGGGTTGCATATGATTATGGAAAGGATGAGGTGCTCAAGGTTAAGAAAAAGTATTCTACTAAGGTACACCATGTGGGTGTAGCCATAGTAGATGAGTCACCTAGGGAGATGACTAAGGTTAAGAGTCCTAAGGTTAGGAAGAGGCTTTGGTACCCATGGTAAATGGGTTATCAAATGTGCCAAGTGATTTAGAGACGGACTTGAGTCTTAAATCTAAGAAATTGACACAATTGGGTTGAGTTTCATACATGAAAATATGAATTGAGTTCATATTGCATGAAAATTAGTTTTTGATGTATAGATATCATATAAACTAATGCTACGGATGCATTATAATTTAGTATAGGCAGATACATCAAGAGGAAGTCAAAACTAGGACTTTAAGTCAACATTTAAATAAATCATTTAGCTAGTTTTGGATTTTATATCAATATTGGGATTCGTGATCAATATATTTTTTTTAAGTAGACATTGGTAAAATAGACCTCTCCACAAAATTTGATAATTTTTAGAGATCTGTAAAATTTTTGGTGCATTTCTGAAGTTGGGTCAGAAATGCTAATTTTGGCTAAAATAATGTACCAATCGATTGATACTTTTACCAGTCGATTGGTAATATTGTTCACAAGCACAGAATGTCTCTATAACATCGTTTTAAAGAGGATAGTCGACTAAGATTAATAGCAGTCGACTGGGGTTAATAACAGTCCACTGATACAGTCTGAAAATATATTTTAGCAATAGAAAATAACCAAAAGGATAGTGAATATGTATCTAATCTTATAGAAGATTAATACATGATGTTTATGATTATTAGAGGTCAAAGAGTCTAATAATTGAGATATTGTTGGAGCTTTTTTTATGTATGGCAAAGGAGAAGAAGTATTGGGTTTAAGTGGAAAACCTACATACCCTTGCAAGAAAACCTAGCTCAAGGGGGAGCTTAGGTGAAGGGGGAGCAATTGCTCACTTGTTGGCAAAGGTGGAGAAGTTTAACTTTACAAGAAATCCTATCTAAAATGAGAGCTTAGGTGAAGGGGGAGCCTAGGGTTATAGGTTCCATGTTTATGCATGAGTAGATATGCATGTTTATTTATATTTTTATTGTATTTATGTTTCCCTAACTTAAAGAGGTTGCCAAACATCAAAAAGGAGGATATTGTTAGAGCAATCTAGGTGCTCTGGGTTTTGATGTTTAGGCAAATATTTAAGTTAGATTTATTGTTGTATTTGATATGCATTGTGAGTGTGCAGGATACAGGTGCTTGAACCAGGTCTAGGTGCTTGGACTAGGTCCAAGCGTGATGTCCCGATCACGTCAGCGATCCGTTGCGATGAGGATCAAAGCTAGAGTTCACGTTAGTAGACTCCAGGTGCCCATACCGGGTCCAAGCTCCCGAAATATGATAAGTCATTAACTAAGAGCTATTGCGGAGTGGATTGAGGTGACCACATCCAGGCTCCCGGACCGGGTCCAGGCGCCCAAGAGCTACAACGTCAGCCAACGGTAAAAAGTGTTCTGAGCACCATTAAAAGAGGGGATGTCCTCTAGCTCAATGACATCACTTGTATTTGATTTTCAAGTCTGTTTTGATATTTTCTGAGCTGTAAATTACTGTATGAGACTTCTCCACCTCCGACCTTGTCGAAGAAGGATATTCTTGCTAGTGCTTACTTTTGTCTTAGATTAGCCACCTCCCCGTTTACAAACCAAGTAAATTGGTAGTCTCGTATTTCTTTTATGCATTTGTTTTATTTTAATTTACAAGTGTGTGTTAACTAAAGCCTAAAGATTGAGAAAGGTGCAATCTTGTTTTGCAGGCAATTCACCCCCCCCCCCCTCCCTCGCCCCTCTCTTTCTGATTTACATAACTACACCGTTCAACTACACCATAACACCACCGAACAATGACACGACTATAGGGAACATGACGAGGTTGGTGGTGTTTCCGTTCAACGCCACCGTCAAGTTGGTGATTCAGGACACGAGCATTCTCGAGGCAAAGAGCCACCTGCTTCACCTCCATGGCTTCAACTTCTTCGTCGTCGGGTAGGGCTCCAGAAATTTTGACTTGGTTAAAGATCCGCTGAGATTCAACTTTGTGGATCTGGTGGAGAGGATCACTATCGGCGTGCCGATGGGCATGTGGGTGGTTATAAGATTTTTAGCCAACAATCCTGGTACGAATTTGAAATTACTGAAATTCAAAAGACTATTTGATAAATCTACTAATTTTTTCAGCAAATTAGTGAACCACATAGCTGAAGTTCCATAATACCCAAATCATGCTCCCCGGGGCTATGGTGTAGCGGAAGGGTGCCAAGTTGTCACCCAGACACCCGCGGTTCGATCCCCAGCTACGACACATTTGTAAGGATTTTTTCTCCAAATGGGATGCACAACCATGAGATGTTGAGCTTATGGACCGTCTGCCGCTTTCCAATTTACCTAGCAACCGGTGGAAAACTTCTGTGGGACCGAGCCGATTACCCCAGGTTCAGTGTTATTTGCTTCATCATTTTTTTCAGAATACCCAAATTTGTAAGTACCCCGGATGAGTTTTGATGTGATCAACCGAGTTAAGTTAGGTTTTGCGATTTGATGTCTTGTGTCTACAAGGACTTAGGGACATAAAAAGTCGAGCGGATGACATAGCTAGCGAGAAGGATAGCACGAGAATCGAGTCAACATGCTCGGTGTATCCGAGGGGTGAAGTACTGCGAAAGAGTACACTTATGGACGAGAAGGATGCGCATAATATTTCCAAGGGACGAGAAGCCAGGGAGAAAGGCTGCTCAAGGAGAAGGCCAGAGTTGGGTTCGGGTGAGCTCAACTCTGGATGGACAGAGAATCACCCAAGCAACTGGCGAAGCAGTCAGACAAGTCAACATGAAGTTGACTTTGTCCAGATGCCTGGACCAGATCTAGGTGCTCAGACCAGGTCCAAGAACTCGGATCAGCTCGGGCCAAGTTCAGCACCTATTCGAGCCATTGTAATGAGGATCAACTTTGGAGTCCATGTCAGCAAGACTCCAGACAACTGGATGCCGATAACTTCGTTGACGAAGAGCCTTTGTAGAGTGAATTGAGGCGACCATGTCCAGGCACCCGAGAGTTGTCATGTCAACAAACGACTATTTTGATCAGTAGGTTATAAAATAATGTCCTAATCCTCATAGTTCAATACAACACTCTGTATTTCATTTTTTTTACTTTGTTCTAAGTTTTCAACACTTGTAAGAGCCTATTCCGCCTTCCTCAAAGGAGATCTTAGTGGACTTTTCATCGCCTTGGATTAACAACCTTTCTGGTTGTAAACTAAGTAAAATTCGGAGTATTCTCTTACTTTCTTTTATGTTTATTTTTTCTAATTAACGAGTGTTTGTGCTTGGAGAGAGTGAATTCTGATTTGCAGGCTATTCACCCCTCTCAGCCTATTCTCTAAATTTTAAAATTACCAAATCATGTATTCAATTTCATTTCTACCTCTCTCAATCGATTGTTACAATGCAATAATCGATTTAGAGTTTATCAACATAGTAATGTTCTAAATCGATTGTTATAGTGTAACAATCGATTTAGAGTTCATCAACATAATAATGTTCTAAATTGATTGTTACACTGTAGCAATCGATTAAAAAATATGATTCGTGTTCAAAAAATTATTACTCTTAATTAGTAGTATGAAAATGATATTTGAAAGCATGAATATAATCATGAGAACTAGACGAATACATAGTACTTGATTCTGATTATATCTATACCCTCAAAAATAAATTTGACACGTTATATTAAGAACAATATTTTTTTAACTCATTTTTGATCGAGTTAAATTCCACCAATAGATTGTTATATTATAGCAATCAATTGGTGGAATGTTATATGACCACAAAACCATTCTCAAGACAGATTTACCAATTCATTACTATACTGGTTGGGAATAGTAGAATGGGTAAAATGAGTATTGACTATTGAGTATGTGATTTGATAATCTTAAAATTTAGATTCGTGATTTAGGTATTGCGGAACAAAATAAATACATATAAATTTTTATTTTTCCACCTAAACTTTTTATCCCTTTTTTTAACGTAACAGTTCAAGTGAAATAACAAAAAATAAAATTACTACAATAGGAATGAAAATTATTTTTTTTCCTTTAAAAATTTTAAAATTCATACAAGGTTTAATAATTCTCCTTCGACTAACTAAATAATCAATATTAAATATAATTTTAGGAGTGTGGTTCATGCATTGTCACATTGAGGTGCACTTGGGGTTTGAAGATGGGGTGGTTGGTACTCGATGGGAATCGTTCAAACCAAAAACTGCCTCCTCCACCGTCGGATCTACGAAAGTGTTAATCTCGATCAATGGAGTAATTAATCATTAATTCTTGATTAATTGATCCATCACTAATTTGGCATTCAATTTTTTTTTCTTTTTTTATTTTTTTTCCCTTTTGTATGATGTTACTTTCATTTTCCACGTTTTACAAATTTAAGAAGAATTGAAGAGCCCAAGAGTTCTCTTAGTTATCAAATAATATGGCAAATTTAGCAGCAAATATGTGTGTGTTCGTTAGTAGTCAATTGTTCGATATACTAACAAATGGAACCTAAAAGTTTTCGATACAGACTTTTCTTTTGATATATCTATGATCCAAATCGATAATACCAACATGTTTCACAACATCACCATTATTCCTTGCTCCAATAATAAAATGAATTTAATACATTTTCCAAAAAAAAAAAAAATAAACAAATGAACTAAACAAATTTAATTCAATTTCAACAACAAATCAAATAATTGGTCAGCTAACTAAGGAGATCACTATCTATCTATTCTTCGAGCACTTGCATAATCCATAAATCCAAACTCCTTTTTTCACTCCATCACATCTACAAGAACACAACAACAAAGTTTGTTCTACAATTAGAGGAATTTCATTTTAAAATAATACAAAAAGATTAATAGCATTTGCATTAATTGTTTAATTAATTACCTTGGTTAAATTAATTAATTTGAAGGTGACACCAACTCTTATCTCGCCGTGATATCTCTTATCGGAAAGCACAACCCGATACTTGCAAGGGTTCACTTCCATAAACCCCTTCTCCAACCCCATCGCAATCACATCTCCAACATTAATCCTATTCATCATCAAAACCACACAATTAGTGATAAGCTCCTATGTAATTAGGGAGAAATATTACTAACAAGAGTTTAAATTTTTTAGGGCGTGTATTACTCACGTTGCTTCTCCGACAAAATCATCGGCCGAGAAGGTGTCACGGTCCATGACTCGAAGCACAAGCTTGTGTCGAATGGGGTTGTTCTCGAGTGGATGGTGAACCTTGAACTTGAATTTCTGATTCCACCGTGGATTTCCTCCTTCCTCTGCTTAATTAATTTCACATTTAATTACATTTTATAATTTTATTTTATGGGATATTAAATAATCTTATAAAATCACACATATATAAATTATTTAATTAGAAATAACTCACTATATGCAACTTTGCTCTTCTGTTGCTGATCCCTGTATTGAATCTCCACATAAGGATCCATCTTGCCTGCTTATATCAAGTAAATTAAATACATAAAATTACAATTAAAATTTCACAAAAATAAACCAATTAATACCTATTAGATCAGTGTCCTTGAGGCCTTTGGCATCCACCAGTAACACTTCTAATTCCCCAAAACTCATCTTTAAGTAATTAATTGTATGATCTCTTCTTCCTTGTCTTTCTCTTTGTTTCTTCTCTGATCTCTTTGTATCTTTTCTTCTCTGTTCGCTTGTTCAGCAGCAGCTAGATATATATAGAGGAAGCAGGGAGATGGATGATTAATTAATTTATTAAATTTCAAGTCAAATGATTAATTGATACAGTCAATGATTTGAACACTATTGACCAGGAGCAGCTCAGCAAGAAGCGGTCAAATTGTACTCGTGTTGTATCATTTTGATTAATTGAATTTGTACCCGGTCAAATTGTACTCGGGTCATATTCGACCACAAGTTATATAATTCAGGTCTTGAATTTGTACTTTTGTACATCCACATATGAAAACAAATCTCTCCTCAATATAAAATAACCAATATATTTTGAAAATTTTAACGGACTAAAATTTCATTCACAATAGAATCTCTTTCCTTTTCTCTCTTTTCCATTTACATATAACCAATAAATGAACTTTTTCATTGATATAAATGTGAGAAAATAAAATTAAATTACAGATATGAAAAAAAATCTTACATTGCATGTAGTTAAATCATACTTGAATTTAAAGACATCGTCTCTAAGCTATCTCTATGAAGTCCAAGTCGAAGTCGAAACATGATCTTCCAAAGGGTTAGGGCTTCGACACTGTACATCCTCACTAAATGGGAAGTAAGGAATAATATTTTGATGTCTAACCATGCGGGAAGTACACCCTATATATAATCCAATACCCACTATCGGTTATCAACCCATTAATAAAAACGAATGACGAGTACGTTTAAGATAAATGAGTCTACACATATAATATACATACCCAAAAATAAATCCAATAAACACAACAATTAGATCACTGTAATGAGTTTGAATTTAAATGACAAAATAATAGGTTATAAATTCATGGTAAGTCCACTAACAAATTATTAGATATTTAAAATATCTAACAATCTCCCACTTGCATTACATGTGAAAATAACACAAAACAATATATTCCTTAGTTACATGTGTAGCAATGCCAATTTTTATGGGTAAAAATACCCCTTAAAGAATGTGACCCATCAAGTCCATTAGTAAGGACCAAAAGGACAAAGAAGTCATAACCACTATAACTATAGTAAATCTCACAGTAATCATAATACGAACTTATTGATGGAATAGATTTGATGTGTATATGTAGCATGAAAATTATATGAAAAGTAATATGTCATGCACATCCTCAACTATGTGAGAAAAAAGTGGGGTCATTTCGAAGAGAATTAGAGGCACAGTTCTTAGAACTTCTCACAGAACCAGGTGTGTTCATGGTGAAGAATGAACACATTCACGAGAACTGAGTTGTATCAGGAAGAGTCTTGGGTGAGATATATCAATGCTTACACAGATGGCAGAACAGTTCAAGGACATCACGTCTACTTTCAGCCAGTAAGTAAACAGATCTTCATAAGGGAAGATTCAAAGGGTAAAACCTACTTGTCCTTTACTGGACTCAACTGCTGAATGCTATCACATACCCTATTTCCATTCATGTGGGGGATTGTTGGATATATGTGATGTGAATGGAGAAGAGGTGGAAGAGGAAAGAGGCTTCATTGTGAATGAGACTTTAGTCTCACATTGAAAGTTTCAAGGCATATTGGTGGATTTATATTGATTCATATGCATTGATAATGTGAACAGATGCATGGGGAGAGACTTTCTCTCACACGTGGGTGCGTAGGGGGGGGGGGTGTCACTACAACATTTTTCACCAATGGAAACGTCCAACAAATGTGGCCTAAAGTATAAAAACCGTTGCCTTTTCTTTAGACAACAGTTTTTAAACCGTGGTATAGTCAGCCGTTGCCTTTTGTTTAGGCAACGGTTTTACTAATAATTCGCAACACTATAAAAAAAACCGTAGCCTTTGATGAATATAGCCAACGGTTTTTTAATCATTCTATGGCAACGGTTTATGACCATTATCTATGATAGCAACAGAAAAAACCGTTGCCTTTGATTGCAACACAAGAAAAACCGTTGCCTTTGATTGCAACACAGGAAAACCGTTGTTATTGATAACAACAGAGGAAAACTGTTGTCGTTGATAGCAACAGAAAAAATTAATACTGAAAATATACCAATTGAAAAAATTATACCAATTAAAGAAAAACATGCTCAAAATATATTAATCATCCACATACATATTGAAGAAAATTAATTACGTTGTTATCCAAAACAAAATATTATAATACTCAAACAAATATACTAATTAACAAAGTATGCACATCTTGATCCACATTTGTCTTAATATTTCTCTACCTTAAACTTAAATCTTTGCACACAAAATATAAAATCATTTGTCATCTATCATTACTGATCAAAACATTTGATCTGCATCCACATTTGACCTTCATCCACTATCAGTACTTGTACTAAAAAATCAAGCTATATAGCATCATCTTCTTCCGCTTCTATGTCCAACATTTGATCTTCATCCACATGATCACCATCCATATTAGGATCCTGTATATAAAATTTAAAATATTAAGACCTCACCAATCATCATAAATAATAATTGAAAAATCATAGCTACTAGAGAGTTATAAATGTTGAATAAATTATTACATAAATGTTGACTCATGGTGATGACATGACTCATGTTGAATGACATAATTGGATTCATACTGATAACTGAGAAAAATACACAGAAACTAAAATGCATAAAAGCAACAATCCGATATCACAGGGGTAACTGAGAAAAATATTGATGACATAACTCATGTTGAGTGAGCACAAAAGTGTTGTCAATAAGAAAAAATAGGCGTGATATCATATCATAAAAGCAATATTCTTTTGGCATCGAGTTATAGATTAGGTCCATTTGAGTTCTTGATACCATCATCTGCATTGGATAGGGGTCAAACATTGGAGGTAGTAGCGAAGTGAATAGTATACAGACAAATCGGATAAGAAACAACAGATTGGTGCTTGCCATCATCAGGGAGGAAAAAAAAATCAATCCTAGAGGGAAGTAGTGGTTAATGGAGTCTGGAATCAAATAGCGAAATAGAGAATATTAAACTACAATTGCAGACCTTAGATTAGCTGACTACCACAAAAGATTGTATTCCTCAAACTCGAGTTGGCCACTGTTAAGTTACTAAAGTCTCTGGGTGCATCAATGTCTTTGGCAAAGCATTAGACATTCGCACACCACAAAGCCTTGCTCAAGTCTAAGAAAAGGCATTTAATTATAGAAAATATTAAAAAAAACATATGTATAGCACAAAAAAATAGGAATATTATAGAATTACAAAGAAAACATAAGGTGCATAATGAGAACTGATATTATCTAACCCACTACAGATGTTAGTTTGGTGCATATTCAATACTTGTAATGTGACACTCATAGCATGACCAACCAAATCTGTTTATATATTACTGGTTATAATTTGCATGTCTCCTTGCATTGCTTCTTCTAGGCCTGTGCTACTGTAAGTGAGTCTTTAAACCAATTCAGAGCCTAAAATGATACCTAAGGTCAGAGGTAGAATATCACACACATACTAGGGCATCCATAATATGGTCCGCTGATGATGCCTTGCATCATGAAGATTCAGACTCAAATCCTAGTACGTGAATGAGTTCTTAGCCCAAACCTAAATTTCTATTTGACAAACCCTGAGCAGGTGTCTTTGTTTGATTACACACATTAATTACCAGGCAAGAATAGGTGACTCCTAGAGGAAAAGATGTGTCAGTATAGGTTAATACCCACAACTGAATTTGACTATTTACATTTGAAATTTATCACGTGATTATGTATAAAAACAGCCTAAAATCAGTACAAAGTAATTATCACAAATGTAGGGGTGGTAAAAGATGTAACATTTTGCAAAATAGATCCAGCTATTTGTTCCAATTTTCAAACACAGTGAAAGTCGAGACCCCAAGTTAGTCAAGTATATGAAGGACAAGATATGGATATAAATTTGCAACAAGAGACTGATAAATAACAATTAATCTTACCATACAAGACTAAGGCTTAAGGGAACGTATTCAATTCTCATGGCAACTATTACTTTACCAGTGTTACCAGTAATCAATTCAACTAAATTCCTACCCCCAAATGAAAATTTGCCACAGCAACAAATCATTCTATTGAATCACTACAAACCGTAGCCTCACAAAAGTTCCAACAGCGATAAATCTCCAAGGAAAACAAACTTACTAACAAGATTATTAAATCTCTTACCCAACACGAAGAGCACCTTCACCAAATGAGTCAACTAAAATTTTTCTACTTCATTATAGAAATTGAACCAACAATATAGCAAGATCTACACAAAATCTTCAATTCAAAACCCGTAAAAGAAATCATACAACGGAGTAGGCGTTTTGAGAGGAACTACACAAAGATTTCAAAGCGAAATTCATGGAACCCACAAGCCACAAAACCAAGTTCAAAACCAACTCATCCAACGAGATGTAAATTTGTCCGCAACGAGGAAAACTACCTTCAAATCCAGAGCTTCCCAAAAGAAAAACCAAGACGTAGCTTATTCCACCTCTAACATCTCAAGTCGACATTTAATCAAACAGTTAACCTACATAGAACTCACGGCATCAACAAATCTGAAGGAAAAATCGAAGTTCAAACCCATCTTATGCCAATAAAACCCATAAATCCCAAACAGAACAATCCCCTAGCAAATTCGCACCATCTATAATAGATTGCTCCGACATGAGGAAACCAGAAACCATATGAGCCAAGCGAGAGATAAATGAAACCTCAAATCGGAATGAAAGAACTTGAAATCCTCGGTTAAATCCAAAGAAAAATGTCGCCGGAACCTACATAGAGTTCCATTCAACCAACCAGTAACCAAAGCTCCATTCGGCACACAATCAAAAACCGGCACCTCGATCAGACATTTAAGCGAACAGAATACAGGAATTGAAACCTCGACATCACGGAAGAAACCGAACCTCAACTCACACACACTGTTCGACGGACGCCAGTAGGAACACAAGAAAGGCACTCCAAGGAAATCGAACACTTTCAATGCAGACCTCACCGATCAATAATCCGAAACATATGCAAACCAAATGACCGAATGAAAACTCAACAAAGAAGAAGCTCTAACAGGAACGAACACACAACAAACATCTTCTCCGTTCTAGGTTTCGACCCCTCTATACCTCACAGATCTTATGCTATCACCGTGAGATATACTTGCCTTCCCTTCCGCGATTCTCTGTTGAAGCCCCTTCCCCTAGCCATAGCTGCCGGTGGTCGTCACTGGACTCCATACCCGCTTGCGATGCTCCCACGAAGTCGCCGAGGTGGTGAAATACCGGAGCAGGGATCTAAGCTCGGTGACAAGCTTGATCGGTCCAGCGAGGGGTTGAGGAGGGGATGAAGCGGCGATTTGGGCACAGTGGCTGGGTGTGGGAAAAATGGTTGAGAAGCTTTTATACCTAGGTCTTAATACCTAGGGCAATTTAATCCCTAACCTAGGGTAACTATAATTCATCAATCCCCATTTTAATCCCTCTATTAAATAATTTCATGATGTCGTACCAGTTCGTTTAACTTTCCTACATTTCGTAGAAAATTTAGTGGATGATTTTCTTTATTGTTGCTCATGAGATCTTAATTTATCAATTTTATTTTACCTTATTCAAATTCCATATCCTTACTTTATTTGCAAAAAATAAAGAATATTGTAGTTTAAACCGTTGCCTAATGTAGCGCAACAATATTTAAAATAAAATATTAAAAACCGTTGCCTAATCTATTTAGTATAATTTTTTTTAATAAATGTATTTTAGAGAACGGTTTTTAATCGTTGCATATTAAAAAAATTTATTAAACCAACACTATTAAAAACCGTTGCCTAATGTACTTTAAGAGAACGGTTTTAAAACCGTTGCAATGAGAGGCGTTGCCAAAAATAAAAAAATGTTGTAGTGTGTTCAAGTGGAACAACCAATATTTTACCACATAAACTTTTTTACTGCTTGTGTAACAAATGTATTAAATTAAGGATTAATGCAAAATTTAAACGGCTGAGCGAAAAGTTGGCGTTTCATAGCTCGGCGAGTAATGATATTAATCGATCATCGATGTTGTCATTGATCTGAGCTCCTATATAAGGAGGCTACGAGCAAAAGATTGGCACACACAAACAGAAGCTCTCCACCACCGTACCCCTCCTCGTCTGTCATACATCTCTTGCTCGACGGTATACCCGTGATAGCAGTAGGGTACCTCTCAGTTCACAGTGACCATCAGTGCTTGGTGGGAATCACAGTTCACCGTTGTATCCTGAGAAACAGACGACCCGAGGAAACCTCAAAACATAGCAGAGGCGGAGCGAATATGTTTCAAGAAAACTATGAATTTCGCAGGCCTCGGTCCCTTCACCTACTAGGGAGGATTGCGTGCTCAGCCTATCGGATTGCTCAGCTCTCCTGACTGTTTGCACGCTCGACCACTCGATTTCTCTGCTCGGACGGTCGCAAGCTCGCTCGATCGCTCACCCGTTTGGACTCTTTGTCCGGCCGCACACTTAATCGGCCGCTCACTAGCTCAGCCTCTTCGTCCACTCAACTGCACGCTCATCTCGTCGCTCGCTCACCCGACCGCTTAGTTTTCGTCTCGAATGATCGAATACTCGATCGATCGGTCGCTCGCTCGATCGGTCGCTCACTAGTTCGCTTAGACTAGCTCGCTCGCCCGCTTAGACTAGCTCGCACGGCTTCTTGTCCGTACAGACTTGGCCTCTCGGACTTTGCTGCTTGGACGCTCTGCGGTCAGCACTTGACAATAACCAACCCTTACTAGTAGTCTGAGATTATCTACTTAGGTCATCTTGACATATAAATAAATTTAATTCGATGTATTTAAATTCTACTAATTCCTTAGAATATTCGGCGGACTGTTTGTCAACCCTAACAAATGGACCCTACAAGTTATCTTAATATGAGAGTAAATAGGTGCAAGCATCTCGTTCGATATGGATTATTCTTTTGATCAACCAATATGTTTCACAAATTGCACTACTTAGACATCACCATTATTCCTTACTCCAATAATAAAATGAAATTAATACATTTCCAAAAATAAAAATTAAACAAATTTAATTCCAACAACAAATCAAATAATTGGTCAGCTAACTAAGGAGATCACTATCTATGTATTCTTCGAGCACTTGCATAATCCATAAATCCAAAGCTCCTTTTTTCCACTCCATCACATCTACAAGAACACAACAACAAAGTTTGTTCTACAATTAGAGGAATTTCATTTTAAAATAATACAAAAAGATTAATAGCATTTGCATTAATTATTTAATCAATTACCTTGGTTAAATTTGAAGGTGATACGAACTCTTATCTCGCCGTGATATCTCTTATCGGAAAGCACAACCCGATACTTGCAAGGGTTCACTTCCATAAACCCCTTCTCCAACCCCATCGCAATCACATCTCCAACATTAATCCTATTCATCATCAAAACCACACAATAAGTAATAAGCTCCTATGTAATTAGGGAGAAATATTACTAACAAGAGTTTAAATTTTTTAGGGCGTGTATTACTCACGTTGCTTCTCCGACAAAATCATCGGCCGAGAAGGTGTCACGGTCCATGACTCGAAGCACAAGCTTGTGTCGAATCGAGTTGTTCTCGAGTGGATGGTGAACCTTGAACTTGAATTTCTGATTCCACCGTGGATTTCCTCCTTCCTCTGCTTAATTAATTTCACATTTAATTACATTTTATAATTTTATTTTATGGGATATTAAATAATCTTATAAAATCACACATATATAAATGATTTAATTAGAACTAACTCACTATATGCAACTTTGCTCTTCTGTTGCTGATCCCTGTATTGAATCTCCACATAAGGATCCAACTTGCCTGCTTACATCAAGTAAATTAAATACATAAAATTACAATTAAAATTTCACAAAAATAAACTAATTAATTAATACCTATTAGATCAGTGTCCTTGAGGCCTTTGGCATCCACAAGTAACACTTCTAATTCTCCAAAACTCATCTTTAAGTAATTAATTGTATGATCTCTTCTTCCTTGTCTTTCTCTTTGTTTCTTCTCTGATCTCTTTGTATCTTTTCTTCTCTGTTCGCTTGTTCAGCAGCAGCTAGATATATATAGAGGAAGCAGGGGGATGGATGATTAATTAATTTATTAAATTTCAAGTCAAATGATTAATTGATCCAGTCAATGATTTGAACATTATTGACCAGGAACAGCTCAGCAAGAAGCGGTCAAATTGTACTCGTGTTGTATCATTTTGATTAATTAATTGTACTCGGTCAAATTATATTAAATTAAATTTATATGTTGAGACTATCTTAATAGATAATTTATCAAGTATTGAGTGTAGACTATAGAGTGAGCGTAGAGCAGCCGAGTAAATTGAGGGATTCATCTGTTCACACGCGAGTTAACTTATTTTATTATAATTCGAACCCTAAATTTGCACCTCCCTGTAAATCCATATATGAGAAAGAGTCTCTCCTCAATATAAACTAATCAATATATCTTGAAACTTCTAATATGGAACTAAAATCACATTCAAATCTTTTACCATTCCGTCTCTTTTTGATTCACATATAACCAACAAATAATAATCTAACAAAGAATCTTTTCATCATATAAATGTAAGAAAATCAAATTAAATTACAGTAGGATATGGAAAAAATCTTATACTGCACGTAGTTAAAGCATACTTGAATTTAGAGACACCATCTCTAAGCTACCTCTAAATTATGAAGTGGAAGTCGAAACAAGATCTTCCAAAGGGTTAGGGCTTCGACATCGTACATTCTCACTAAATGGGAAGTAAGAAATAATCTTTCGGTGTCTAATCCTACGGAGATCACACCCTATATATAATCCAATATCCACTATCGGTTATCAACCCATTAATGATAATGGATATCAGGTACGTTTAAGATAAATGAGTCTACACATATAATATACATACCCAAAAATAAATCTAATAACACAACAATTAGATCACTTTAATGAGTTTGAATTTAAGTGGCAAAATAAAGGGTTATAAATTCATGGTAAGTCCATTAACAAGTTATTGGATATTTAAAATATCTAACAATCTCCCACTTACATTACATGTGAAAATAATACAAAACAATATGTCCTTAGTTACATGTAACAATGTCAATCTTTATGAGTAAAAATACCCTCTTAAAGAATGTGGTCCATCAATTCCATTAGTAAGGGCCAAAGGGACTAAAGAAGTCATAACTACTATAACTATAGTAAGTCTCACAGTAATCATAATACGAACTTATTGATAGAATAGATTTGATGTGTATATGTAGCATGAAAATTATATGAAAAGTAATATGTCATGCACATCCTCAACTAATCCTCCTAATGACCCAAAGAGTCTAGGTCATGTTTACAAATACCTTAAACTAAACTACAGTTGTAAATCATAACCTAGACTTTATGACTCAAACTAGAGTCCATATCATATTTATGTACCAAATGCTAATTTGCATTAATAAATTATGATATCTTTATTTTAGAATGATAATTAAAATCCATTACTATTACAACAAATAAGAAGTATATGAAAAATGAACATACATACGTAATAACAAAAGTGTTCATTGTTAGATCACTTCGAAACTAGGGGTGAATAGCTTCTCGCGCTTTGTTGATTATGATGTGCAGTGGATAAACTCGACGTAAAGCTCTTTAATGCTAACAAGATGGATTTATTTGGTATCCACCTCAAGAAGAGGTGCCTGATCTAAGGATTCGGCCCTCATGCACACTCTCCACTATGAAACACTCATCCTCGGAAATAATCCAAAGGCAGAGAAGCCTTGTACATACTCTCAATACAACAAAAAGAAAAGAAAAATAAATACAAATGAAATCTTACAAGATTTACAATAATTAAGCTCTAGCTTGCTCTCTTCTTGTTTGGAGACACCTATTGATACTTAGAAAATGCAGCAGTACTTTTTCTCCAAGAGCCTTCAAGAATCGTCGGCGGTCGGCTTGAGAGGAATCAAGAGAGTTGTTGTGAATAATGTCGCTAAAACCCTTTTAACGGGTGCACAACAACTATATTTTCAACCTTAAGTGATTACTCTAATCGCTTAAGTATTCTTAATCGATTAGCTGAGTCAATTAAGAACCTTTCTATTTGCGTGAGAATCAGTCGTAGGCGATTAAATTTCCCTGCTTAATTGCCTATCGTAGCTACTGTTTACTTGCAGAAAACCTTAATTGCTTAGCCTAAGCGATTAAGCCATGCTGAATTGCTTAGGCTAAGCAATTAAGCTAGCTTATGTTTGCTCACGTCAAACAACTCCTAAGCGATCACCTTAATCGATTGGGCTATGGTAATCGATTAGCCCAATCGATTACTAAACCCTAACTTCTAGTGTTCTCTTACCCAATATCCGGTCAACCGTGACATGTTGAGACTTCTTATTGCCTAGCATCTGGTCAACCTTGACCTGTTAGGACTTTTTCACCAAGTGTCCGATCAATCCTTTAATCCACTTAGACTTTTCTCCTTGTGCCAAGTATCTAGTTAATCCTTTGACCCGCTTGGACTTTTCTCCTTGTTCTAAGTATATGGTTAATCCTTTGACATACTTGGACTTCCAATCACCAGGTGTCTGGTCAACCATGACCCACCTGAATTTCCACATGCCTAACTTCACTCATCAGGACTTTCTCACTATCTAGCTTCACCCACTATGACTTTCACCTGGCTTCACTCACCAGAACTTTCCACACTAAATGTCCGGTCAACACTGACACACTTAGATTTTCTTCTTCTACCAACCTTTCCGTTGGACTTTCCAATCAAGTATCCAGTCAACCTTGACCTACTTGACTCTTCTTCACATCAAACTGGTTAAATCTCGACCAATCTTCTCATAACGGACAATTGCACTTGCAATCTTCATATATTGTCAAACATCAAAACTCAAATATCAAGATTCAAACTTGAGCCAACTCAAGCTTAGTCAAACTAGTCAACCTTGACTTAAGAAAATTATACCAACAATCTCCCCCTTTTTGATGTTTGACAATACATTTAAGTTAGGCTAATCTCATAGCCTCAACTTCTTCTTCATGCCAAAACATGAATGAGAGTTTCCGTCATTCTCCCCCTTTCCAAGAGGGTAGCCTCCTCCTTTGGGTAATGAAGGTTTTCCTAACTTAAATCCTACATTCATTACATAATGTAACAAAATAACAAACATAAATACGAACTTCCACTAAATAAGATTTTCATCCAACAGAAGCACCTCCATATGTGCAACATATACATGAAACACTTTGAGTTGCAAGCTCTTGGTGAGTGGATCTACAATCATAAAGTTTGTACTTAAAGGATCATAGCGCACATGAGAGGGTGAGAGTGAATCACATGGTTATAAAAACTCTATTTTTTAATTTCACAAAAATAAGTATGCGGCGGAAAAGATAGAAACAGAAACAAAAAGAAACAAGAAGTTGATCGGTTACTTGGTTTGAAGCCTTCAGCGACTCCTACTCCAAGACTCACAATCCCTCAGACCATATCGATGGGTAATCGACTATAATCCTCTTCTGGAACTGCCAAAAGAGGGAAACGAGTATAATAGAAAAATTAGAACAAGTATAACAATCTACACTTTCCTTTATGCAGTAATTAAGTATAAATTAAACTTTTGTTACCCAATACTTTTGAAGATGATCGATCGAGCTCGGTGTTGGATGGATTCTTAGTGGTAGTTGGGCATAGAAGCTTTGTAGCACAGTGGACGGATGAAGTCGGAGCAACTAGAAACTCGAAAGGTTGTGTATTGAAGTTGTGATTGAGTTATCTTGAAAGCTAGGTGACCATCAATGCTTGGTGGGAATCATGGTTCACCGTTGTATTCTGGGAAACAGACAACCCAAGGAAACCTCGAAGCATAGCCAGAGGTGGGGCGAATCTATTTCAAGGAAATTGCGACTTTTGGAGGCCTCAATCCCTTCACCTGATTGGGAGCATTGTCGCTCGACCTTTCGGACCGCTTATCACTCCCGACAGTTCGCACGCCTGGCCACTCGGTTTCTCTGCCCGATCGACCGCAATCTCGCTTGACCGCTCACTCGTTCGGACTCTTTGTCTGGCCGAACACTCACTCGGTCGTTCACTTGCTCAACCTCTTTGTTCACTCAACTGCACGCCCGTCTGATCGCACGCTCACCCAACAACCCGATATTTTGCCCGAACGATCGAATACTCACTCGGCCGTTCGGCCGCTTGCTCGGTCGGCCACTCACACATCCGATTGTACACTCTCTCGGCCAGTCTGTCCTCAGCCAATCTACCCGATCGACCACTCTTCCCAGTCAGCCACTCTACTTCTTGCCCGCCCGACCCTATAGTTCGCCCAGCCGCTCTGCTCCACTCATTTAGAGACTCGGTGTTCGGTAGTCTCCGCTTCTCGACCTGTCAGCCACCTTAGACATTAGGCCACTTGGCTTATTCGTCCACTTGCCCGCTCAGCACTCGTCCGCTCGGACTAGATCGTACGGCTTCTCGGACTAGTTCACATGGCGTCTCATCCATATGGACTCGACCGCTCGGACTTTGTTGCTCGGACGCTATGCTTGCTTAGCCACTCCGCGGTCAACACTTGGTAATTGTTAGGATCTCTTCGTACTCGGCTAGAGAGGGGGGGTGTGAATAGCCGCCCCAATTCGCTCGTTTCTTCCTACAATTCGTTAGCGCAGCGGAAAAATAAACTAGAAACGAAAGGAAGAATATCAAACCTTAACACAGCGATGTACGAGGTTCGGAGATGATGCTCCTACTCCTCGGCGTGTCCGTAAGGTGGACGAACCCAATCAATCCGTCGGTGGATGAGTCCCCGGAAAACCGGCTAATAAAAACTCCTTCTGGGTGGAGAAACCTCGCCACACTTGTTTGCAACAGCAAACAGGAGTACAAGTACAAAGAATAAGCAAGAAATACAATAAGATTACACAAGCACTCTACCAATCTTGCTTTCTCGTCGACTGGAGTCCGGATGAAGCAGCAGCAGCTGTTCTAGTCGGGGAAGCTCACGCGAAGCTTTCGGGAGGAACTCAACAGAGCTCTTATCGCAGCCCACAAATCTTCAGCAGAAGAGAAGAAAGAAGGAAGAAGAAGTAGTTGCACCAAAGCCTTGATCTCCTTTTATATCCTGCGAACCTGCACAGCGAAGACAGAAGCCAGCGGAGAAGACGGAGCGACCCGTTGTGACTCAACGGTCGAATCGTGGACCGATCAGGCTCCACCCTGATCGGTCCAGAACCCTTCTGATCGGTCCCTAGACCGATCAGATTGCTCCACAGAAAGTGCCCAACTTTCTGTTCGTTTCCTGATCGGTCTGTGGACCGATCAGGCCACAGCTGGATCGGTCCACAGACCGATCCCACCTCTCTCGGCTGCGTCTCTGATCGGTCGTGGAGACCGATCAGGCTTCATGCTGATCGGTCCCCAGACCGATCAGGCTTCATGCTGATCGGTCCCCAGACCGATCAGTAAGCTCACAGAACTGCGCTTTGCCTTCTGTTTGTTATCTGATCGATCAGATACACAAACGTATCGCTGGATCGGTCTGCAGACCGATCCAGAGCTTGGTTTTTGCCCAAACCAAGTCCCAAACCTTTCAAACCAATATCCGGTCAACCTTGACCTGTTGGTACATCATGCTTAGCATCCGGTCACTCCCTTGACCTGCTAAGACTCCCCACCAAGTGTCCGGTCAATCCCTTTGACCCACTTGGACTTTCCTCTTCGTGCCAAGTATCCGGTCACTCCTATGACCTACTTGGACTTGCCATCACCAGATGTCCGATCACCCTTGATCTATCTGGATTTTCCCTTGCCCGGCTTCACTCACCAGGACTTTCACCTAGCTTCACTCACTAGGGTTTTCACACTGCCTAACATCCCAGTTAGGACTTTCTCACTGCCTGGCTTTACTCACCAGGACTTTCCAACTGCCTAACATCCCAGTTAGGACTTTCCCACTGCCTGGCTTCACTCACCAGGACTTTCCACACTGCCTAACATCCCAGTTAGGACTTTCCCACTGCCTGGCTTCACTCACCAGGACTTTCCAACTGCCTAACATCCCAGTTAGGACTTTCCCACTGCCTGGCTTCACTCACCAGGACTTTCCACACTGCCTAACATCCCAGTTAGGACTTTTCCGTGCCAAGTCTCCATACTTGGACTTTTCCAGTGCCAAGTCTCCATACTTGGACTTTTCCCGTGCCAAGTCTCCATACTTGGACTTTTCGCCAATCCCTGCTTGGACTTTTCCGTTGCCAAGTCTCCATACTTGGACTTTTTCCCGAATCAGGTCAACCAGGTCAACCTTGACCTACGGTTGCCCCAATAATCTCCCAAACATCTATTCTTTTCCCATATCAAGAATACAACTCTTCCACGAGTGTCAAACATCAACATGCAACTCAACTAGGTCAACCTTGACCTAAGGTTGCACCGACAATCTTCCTAAGTCAAACATCAAAATACAACTCGAGTCAGGTCAACCAGGTCAACCTTGACCTAAGGTTGCACCAACAATCTCCCCCTTTTTGATGTTTGACAAAACCCATAATCAAGTTAGGTTAACCCGATAACCTAACTTAGGTTTTCCAATCATCTTCCAATGTCCAATGTTCTTTCCTTGAAGATTCTCTGGACATTCTCCCCTTAGGTTAACCCGATAACCTAACTTGAGTTCTCCAATAATTCTCCCCCTTTTTGACACACATCAAAAAGAATTCCAATGTTCTTCCTTGAACATTCCTTGACATTCTTCCCCTAGCTTAGGTTAACCCGATAACCTAACTTGGGTTCTCCGATAATTCTCCAATGAACACTCTCCCCTTTTTGACACACATCAAAAAGAAAAAGGAGGGTATCAAGGTCAAGAGTTTCTTCCTAATGAAAGTCTCATACCTTTCATTGAAACTCTTAATTTCCCCCTTGATACTAAACTCAACAATCAACTTAGTGATAATCCCATATCACTAATCCTCAAAAGTCTTAAGGAGTAAAAACTCCCCCTAAAAGTCAACTCCCCCTTGACAATCAGGTAAAACTCCCCCTAAAGGTCAACTCCCCTTTTGACCATTGCACCAACAATGTCTTGAGTTTCAAATCTTTAGAAATCCACAAAACCCAACTTCCAGCTGAAATTTCATACCAATAGCTGAGAATCAGAAACTGGCACGCTCTGATCGGTCCCCAGACCGATCATCCCTTCACCAGATCGCACTCGTGCTACTGGAACTCACTGGATCGGTCTGCAGACCGATCCACAATACTCTGGATCGGTCCGCAGACCGATCAGATCTTCTCTGGATCGGTCCCCGGACCGATCCAGCCACTGAAATCAGAACTTCTGATTTTCTCCCCGGGAGAAGTTCAGAAACTCACAGAAAATTACAGAAAATTCAAAAAATTGTGAAATTTTGAGGATACATTCCTCATAACATATACTATCATGGAAAAATAGTTTTCTATGAAAATAACTTCCATTTTTCAATCTTGATACAAAGTTCAAAAACTTTGAAATCGTTCAAGTTTAACTCAACTTTGTATCACAATGTTCAATGATAAATGCTATCACTAGGAAAGCTTCATCAAGATTTTTCAAATCAATTTTAAAATACTTTTAAAACCATTTGAATTTAGGACCATAATCTTAGGGCTAGATGTACATGACTTGTACACAAGCTTTCCCTATAATCCTTAATTTCTTGAATTAGGGTCATCTAGGTACAAGGACAATGCACCTTGATCCTAACTCATGATCCTAATATCTCACACACATCTAAGGTGTATCAAACCACATTCAAGTCAATTTGATGTGAGATATGGGTTAAGGTCAACTTAGGCTAAGTTCTCATGCATTTTCTAAACACCAATTTGATCTCAATATCAAATTATATGTTTGTCCTTAAATCAATTTCATTGATTATAATGCAAGAGATGATGACATGGCATATAATGATATCATAAGTAAAAATATGTGCCAATGTCATGATGTCATGGCATAAAGTTTGAAAACTTAAATAAAGCATGACATATAAACTAGCCTAAGCATTATCATGACATTTCAAATGATAATAAACTAAATATGATGTCATGGCATGACATATGGCAACCAATCATGGCAAGTTAGCACAAATAAAATACCTAAATTCCCTATCTAAGTATCCTTAGCCTTAGCTAACTTAAAGTCTAACCCTAGATTGCCCATATATCCCTAAGAGAAAACCAAAATCCCAATTATGGTATTTCTCTAGGTTTTCTTAAATTGTGCCAAATAAGATTAAAATCGATATTTTTCAAATATGGCACAATTTACTCTTCAAGGAGTAAATAATAATTCTTTTTCATTTTCAAAGGTTATCAAAACCTTGAAAATGCTCCTTGAGTGTCAATTTCCTCAAAGTTGGGTTAACTACCCTTCTAATTGGAGTTGACATCTATGGGATAGAGAATATGCTCCTAGGAACCCAATATCTATTTGAGCTCATTGGGTTCACTAAATATTCACTAGGGATGACTTCCCTAGCAACCCTCCTAATGACCCTCTTAGGCTTTAAAGCCTTGGTCATTTGGAACTCATCAAGATCAACTCTAGGGGTGACTCCCCTTGTGACCTTGGTGGAGGTCTTCCTAGCCCTAGGTTTTGTTCCATAATCGAATGGAACACTATGATAAGTGGGCTTGACCACTTGGGACTTAGGTTTGTGTCCCAAACCTTTCTTGTCCTTGGACTTGGGTTTTTGACTCTTAAACCCTAGAGATGACTTCTCCATGTTTTTAAGAGCCTTTTCTAAATTATCAAGTCTTGACCTCAAGACTTGATTTTCCCTCACTAATACCTCAAGTGTTAATTTGTCATTTTCTCTTGAGATATTCCTAGGCATGTGTCTAGTCTTCTTGGGATTTCTACCTAGGTTTTCCTTAACTTTAGAAACGTTAATCCTAGGGTTGGTATTTCTAGTGTTATCCTTACCTAGGCTAACATGTTTAGCTCCTAAGCACATGTATTGATTCCTAAGGTTATCATGCTTGTTATTATCGACAAGTGCAATAAAATTCCTAGCATGCATTTTATTAGAATTGCAAAAATGAACCTTAGAGGTTACCTTAGGGTTTGTCTTAGCTCCCCCTATCGATGTGCCCGGTCTCTTGCCCTTGTGAGGTTGCCTCTCCCTCGGACAATGACTCCTATAGTGTCCCCTTTGCTTGCATTGGAAGCACACGATGTGCTCCTTGCCCTTGCGTTTCGGGACTCCGGCTTCCTTGACCTTTGGCGCCGGTGGAGTCTTTCTTACCCTCTTCGGACACTTACTCTTGTAATGTCCATGTTCCCTACACTCAAAGCACATAATGTGTAATTTAATTGAACTTAAATTGCTTGAGTTACCTAGGGTTGAGGGTGGATGCGAGCTCTCTTCTTCATCCCTTTCGGAGGTAGAAGCTTCTTCTTTCTCCGATCTTGAACAAGAGGAACTCTCCTCCTCTTCTTCCTTACATGTTGAGTAGCCCTCAACTCCCAATTCGCTCTCTCCATGATGTGAGCTACTTGGCTCACTAGGCTCCTCTTCATGGCTTGAAGTGGAGCTCTCCTCATGGTACTTGGCCAAGTTATCCCATAATTCCTTGGCATTGTTGTAACCTATCTTACACAAGATGTTAGTAGGCAATGAAAATTCAATTATTCTCGTTACCTCTTCGTTGATTTCGGATTTGTGAATTTGTTCTCTTGTCCACTCTTTCTTCTCAAGTGGTTTTCCTTCCTTATCCACCGGAGGAATAAAACCTTCTTGTACACAAAACCAATTCATTATGTTAGTCATAAGAAAGTACTTCATCCTTACCTTCCAATACGCGAAGTCACCGCATTCGTAGAAGGGTGGAATGGTGACATCTTCTCCGAGTAGATCCATCCTCTAGCTCGTGCTCCCCGGGTGTTAATCCGATGAAGAGCGAACCTCACTCTAATACCACTTGTTAGGATCTCTTTGTACTCGGCTAGAGAGGGGGGGTGTGAATAGCCGCCCCAATTCGCTCGTTTCTTCCTACAATTCGTTAGCGCAGCGGAAAAATAAACTAGAAACGAAAGGAAGAATATCAAACCTTAACACAGCGATGTACGAGGTTCGGAGATGATGCTCCTACTCCTCGGCGTGTCCGTAAGGTGGACGAACCCAATCAATCCGTCGGTGGATGAGTCCCCGGAAAACCGGCTAATAAAAACTCCTTCTGGGTGGAGAAACCTCGCCACACTTGTTTGCAACAGCAAACAGGAGTACAAGTACAAAGAATAAGCAAGAAATACAATAAGATTACACAAGCACTCTACCAATCTTGCTTTCTCGTCGACTGGAGTCCGGATGAAGCAGCAGCAGTTGTTCCAGTCGGGGAAGCTCACGCGAAGCTTTCGGGAGGAACTCAACAGAGCTCTTATCGCAGCCCACAAATCTTCAGCAGAAGAGAAGAAAGAAGGAAGAAGAAGCAGTTGCACCAAAGCCTTGATCTCCTTTTATAACCTGCGAAACTGCACAGCGAAGACAGAAGCCAGCGGAGAAGACGGAGCGACCCGTTGTGACTCAACGGCCGATCGGGCTCCACCCCGATCGGTCCAGAACCCTTCGATCGGTCCGGGACCGATCAGGCTCTGATCGGTCCCTAGACCGATCAGATTGCTCCACGTAGTGACCAACTGTTCATTTCTGATCGGCGGACCGATCAGGCCACAGCTGGATCGGTCCACAAACCGATCCCACCTCTCTCGGCTGCGTCTCTGATCGGTCATGGAGACCGATCAGGCTTCATGCTGATCGGTCCCCAGACCGATCAGTAAGCTCACAGAATTACGCTTTGCCTTCTGTTTGTTATCTGATCGGTCACCAGATCGATCGGATACACAACCGTATCGCTGGATCGGTCTGCAGACCGATCCAGAACTTGGTTTTTGCCCAAACCAAGTCCCAAACCTTTCAAACCAATATCCGGTCAACCTTGACCTATTGGTACATCATGCTTAGTATCCGGTCACTCCCTTGACCTGCTAAGACTCCCCACCAAGTGTCCGGTCAATCCCTTTGACCCACTTGGACTTTCCTCTTCGTGCCAAGTATCCGGTCACTCCTATGACCTACTTGGACTTCCCATCACCAGATGTCCGATCACCCTTGATCTATCTGGATTTTCCCTTGCCCGGCTTCACTCACCAGGACTTTCACCTAGCTTCACTCACTAGGGTTTTCACACTGCCTAACATCCCAGTTAGGACTTTCTCACTGCCTGGCTTTACTCACCAGGACTTTCCAACTGCCTAACATCCCAGTTAGGACTTTCCCACTGCCTGGCTTCACTCACCAGGACTTTCCACACTGCCTAACATCCCAGTTAGGACTTTCCCACTGCCTGGCTTCACTCACCAGGACTTTCCAACTGCCTAACATCCCAGTTAGGACTTTCCCACAGCCTGGCTTCACTCACCAGGACTTTCCACACTGCCTAACATCCCAGTTAGGACTTTTCCGTGCCAAGTCTCCATACTTGGACTTTTCCAGTGCCAAGTCTCCATACTTGGATTTTTCCCGTGCCAAGCTCCCTGCTTGGACTTTTCCGTTGCCAAGTCTCCATACTTGGACTTTTTCCCGAATCAGGTCAACCAGGTCAACCTTAACCTACGGTTGCCCCAATAATCTCTCAAACATCTATTCTTGTCCCATATCAAGAATACAACTCTTCCACGAGTGTCAAACATCAACATGCAACTCAACTAGGTCAACCTTGACCTAAGGTTGCACCGACAATCTTCCTAAGTCAAACATCAAAATACAACTCGAGTCAGGTCAACCAGGTCAACCTTGACCTAAGGTTGCACCAACAGTAATAACTAGCCCTTGCTAGTAGCTTGAGATTATCTACTCAGGTCATCTTGACAGATAAGTGAATTTAATTTGGTGTATTTAAATTCCACTAATTCCCTAGAATCTCTAGCAAATTGTTTGTCAAACAAACTTGAAACGGACTCAATTCTGTTGAGTTGGCCATAAAATAAAGTATTGAGGTGCAATAGACTCAACACATGAGGCCCCCTCCACCCTAATTAGAATTATGTCAATTAATCATAGGGAAAAGCCAGAGAAGTTCAGTGGACTAAACTTCAAGAGGTGGTAGTAGAAGATGCTCTTCTACTTGACCACACTCAATCTGGCTCGGTTCTTGACCGAGGATCCTCCTAAGCATACTGAGGATATTGATGCGCAGACCGTCAATAAAGTGGAGGGACAGACTCCTTCTGAGTTTTTTTTACCGAAACTACATCCTCAACTGTCTTGCCGACTCGTTGTACGCTGTGTATAACATGAAGAGAATAGGTAAGGAGCTGTGGGAGTTCTTGGACAAGAAGTGCAAATCAGAGGATGCAGGGGCCTATAAATTCATTGTGGGTCAATTCCTAGACTACAAGATGGTTGACTCCAAGACGGTGATCAGCTAATTCTAGAAGCTTCAGGTGATCTTGCACGAGATCCACTAAGAAGGGATGGTTCTAAGTGAAACATTCCAAGTGGCTGCAATCATTGAGAAGTTGCCTCCCGGCTGGAAGGACTTCAAGAACTACCTAAAGCACAAGTGGAGGAACTCATTGTTACACTCCCCATCGAAGAATATAATAAGAGTCCAGAGAGAAAGCTGTTCTCTCAGGCTACTATGAAAGCAACGTGGTCGAGCACGGTTAAAACTCGAAATGAAAGAACCTCAAATATTCTAAAATAGGACCCAGAGGAGGTATCAACAAGAAGAAGTTCTCTGGGAAATGCTTCAATTGTGTCTGAGTCGGTCACAAATCTTCGGAGTGTAGAAAACTGAAGAAGAAGCAGGAGGCCAACCTGAATGAGGGACCATAAATAGATGACCTCTGCACTGTGGTCTCTAAGTTGAACCTGATTGGTTCAAACCCATGGCAATGGTGGATCGATATAGGAGCCACCAGACATATCTGCTGTGTTGGGATATGTCCAATGCGGGTGTGTGCTAGAACATGTTTCGTAAACATGCATTGTGAAAAATAAAACAATAATAATTCTAATTATTACATCACACACACCATACACATGTTGGTTGCTACTCGGAAAACCTAGAGGTTCCACTGTACAAAAATTTTGTACAAAGGTCTGAACCTTTTCCTAGCTACCATGTGTGTTGGTTGCTACTCGGAAAACCTAGAGGTTCCACTGTACAAAAATTTTGTACAAAGGTCTGAACCTTTTCCTAGCTACCATGTGTTCTTTTAAATTAAATTTTGGATCGCCTGCGGAACTTAACACGTTTGATCCAAAACTTAATCTATTCGTTCTTTTAGGTTTTGACTTGGGTCTCCTGCGGAACTTAACACGTTCGACCCAAATCACCTTAAGTTATTAATTCCATTAAATATTAATTTCCATAATTGGTTCCCAGTACTGACGTGGCGAGGCACATGACCTTCTTGGATATGGGAGCAACCACCACCGACTAGACAAAACCTTTTATAGAAAGCTAATATTTAATTTCCTAAAATAACTTTAGGTTAACCGAAAAGAACAATCAAATCACAAGAAAAAGAAAAAACAAAAGAACACAACATCGAAAAACATATTCGAAATTCTAGAATCGTAAGCCTCTTGTATTTGGTATTATTTCCATAAATAACTAGTATGATGCGGAAAGAAAAATTACTAGTTATACCTTGTAGAAAAACCTCTTGATCTTCTACCGTATTCCTCTTCTAACCTCGGACATTGTGTGGGCAACGATCTTCCGAGATGAGAACCACCAAGCACCTTCTTCTTCCTTACAAGTTTCGGCCATCAAAACTTCTCCTAGGATGAAGAGGTTCGGCCACCACCACCATGCTCCAAGGGATGCTAGAAAAGAGGCTTCTTTTCTCTCCTTCTTCTCCTTCTTAGATCCGGCCACCAAAGCTATCTCCACCATGAGAAGGTTTCGGCCACACAAAGGAGAGGAGAGGAAAGAAAGGGCCGGCCACACCCAAGGAGAAAAGAGAGGAAAAATAGAATAGAGTCGTTAGCATTGAAGCCTCCTCTACCCCCTCTTTTATAATCCTTGGTCTTGGCAAATAAGGAAAATTTAATAAAAACTTCCTTAATTCTTTTGCCATTGAAAAGGAAAATTTATTTAATTAAAATAATTTTCTCTTTTCAAATTATAATGGCCACCTCTTTCCCAAAAACAAGGAGAGTTTTAATTAAAACAAAAATTAAAACTTCCTAATTTGTTTCTAGAAATTTATAAAAATTTCTCCAATAATTTTAATCCCTTCATGATTGGTTAATAAAAATAAATTTTATAAATTAAAATCTTTCTTTTAAACATGTGGATAATTTTCAAAAAGGAAAGTTATCTCTAAAAATTAAAATCTCCTTTCAATCTACAAATAAGGAAAGATATTAAATCTTTTCTTAATATTTTGTAGAAACTAATAAAAGAGAATTTTTAATTTTTAAACTTTCTTTTAAATCATGAATATAATTAAAAGGAAAGTTTTTACCAAAATTAAAATCAACCTTTTAATCTACAAATAAGGAAAGAGATTTTAACTCTTCTCTTAATCTTTTGTAGAATTTTATAAAAGGAAAGATTTAAATTTTTAAACTCTTTTAAATTATATTATCCACATAAGAAAAATTTTAAAATTAAAATTCCTTTTTATTTTAATAGGGCCGGCCACATGAATTCACCCATGAACATACCCATGGCCGGCCCTAGCTTGGTCTCCAAGCTAGCTTGGCCGGCCCCTATAGGATGGGTAAGAAGGTGGGTATAGGTGGGTATAGTACTCTATAATTAAGAGGCTACGATAGGGACCGAGAGGAGGAATTGGTTTTGGTCTCCCGATAAAATTAAGCATCCAGTGCTCGCCCCGAACACACAACTTAATTTTATCAATAATAATTCATTCCACTAGAGAACTATTATTGAATTACCGCACCAATCCCAAATTACATTTTGGGCTCCTTCTTATCATGAGTGTGTTAGTCTCCCTGTGTTTAAGATATCGAATGTCCACTAATTAAGTGAGTTACTGACAACTCATTTAATTAATATCTTAGTCCAAGAGTAGTACCACTCAACCTTATCATCATGTCGGACTAGGCCCACCTGCAGGGTTTAACATGACAATTCTTATGAGCTCCTCTTGAGGACATTATCAACCTAGTATCTCTAGGACACAGTTTCCTTCTATAATCAACAACACACACTATAAGTGATATCATTTCCCAACTTATCGGGCTTATTGATTCATCGAACTAAATCTCACCCATTGATAAATTAAAGAAATAAATATCAAATATATGTGCTTGTTATTATATTAGGATTAAGAGCACACACTTCCATAATAACCGAGGTCTTTGTTTCTTTATAAAATCAGTATAAAAGAAATGACCTCAAATGGTCCTACTCAATACACTCTAAGTGTACTAGTGTAATTATACAGTCAAGATAAACTGATACCTAATTACACTACGACCTTCTAATGGTTTGTTCCTTTCCATTTTGGTCGTGAGCTACTGTTTATAATTTATAAGGTACTGATAACATGATCTTCTGTGTGTGACACCACACACCATGTTATCTACAATATAAATTAATTGAACAACTACATTTATCACAAATGTAGACATTTGACCAATGCGATTCTTATTTATAGATAAATATTTTATACCAAAAGCTAGGCTTTTAGTATACATTCTAACAATGTGTTCTTTTAAATTAAATTTTGGATCTCCTGCGGAACTTAACACGTTTGATCCAAAACTTAATCTATTTGTTCTTTTAGGTTTTGACTTGGATCTCCTGCGGAACTTAACACGTTCGACCCAAGTCACCTTAAGTTATTAATTCCATTAAATATTAATTTCCATAATTGGTTCCCAATACTGACGTGGCGAGGCACATGGCCTTCTTGGATATGGGAGCAACCACCACCGACTAGACAAAACCTTTTATGGAAAGCTAATATTTAATTTCCTAAAATAACTTTAGGTTAACCGAAAGGAACAATCAAATCACAAGGAAAAGAAAAAACAAAAGAACACAACATCGAAAAACATATTTGAAAACCTAGAATCGTAAGCCTCTTGTATTTGGTATTATTTCAAAAAATAATTAGTATGATGCGGAAAGAAAAATTACTAGTTATACCTTTTAGAAAGACCTCTTGATCTTCTACCGTATTCCTCTTCTAATCTCGGACGTTGTGTGGGCAACGATCTTCCGAGATGAGAAAGCACCAAACACCTTCTTCTCCTCCTAGCTAGGTTCGGCCAAAACAAGAAAGCTTCACCAAGGAAGAAGAAAATCACCAACCAAGCTCCAAGGGATGCAAGCTTTCTCTCCTTCTTCTTCTTCTTCTCCAAGTAGTATCCGGCCACCACAAGAGCTTCAAGAGAGATGAAGAATTCGGCCACCACAAAGAGGAAGAGAGAAAGAGAGGATGGTCGGCCACAACACCAAGGAAAAGAGGGAGAGAACAATAGAAGTTGTAACCCATGAAGGCACCCCTACCCCTTCTTTTATATTCCTTGGCTTTGGCAAATAAGGAAATTTATTTATAATAAAATTTCCTTAACTTTCCTTGACAACAATTAATTAAGAAAAATTAAATAAATTTTCCTAATTAATTGTATGTGGCCGGCCACCTCATATAGAGCAAATAGTGTTGGAACCCCAAGGTTGTTTTGGTGTGATCAACAAGTTAGGTTAGGTCCTGCGTTGTTTCTAACCTTGTGGCCGACCAAGGTTGTTTCTAACAAGTTAAGTTAAGTTAGGTCCGAGGGACGAGGTGCTGCGGAAGAGTACACCGGCGGACGAGAAGGAAGTGCGCGCGGTGGTTCCGAGGTACGAAAGCCGGAGCGGAAGATTGCTTGGGGAGCAAGAGACGCAGCTAGCGCAAAGGTCGGCACGGGGTGCGACCGAGGGACGAAGTCTGCGGATGAGTACGCTGGTGGACGAGAAGGGACACGCGGCAATTCTGAGGGACGAGAAGCAGGAGGGAAGCACGCTCGAGAAGACTGGAAGATGGGTTCGGGTCAGCCCTATTCTGGATGGCAGAGATCACCCAAGTAAGCGGATCCGGAGCGAAAGACCCGGACCGAGGCGGGACTGAAACGGAGCAGAGGTCCCGGACGCAAAAGTCAACCAGAGTTGACTTTTGCTCCGGGGCGCCCGGAGCAGCCCGGGGCGCCCGGAACAGCCCGGGGCGCCCGGAACCTGAAGTTTGACTAGAACGCGTCTTTCACGTTCTGGACGTTGGGGGATAAAGTTTTATCCCCCCAGGGCGCCCGGAACCCTTCCAGGCGCCCCGACCAAGGCTATAAATATAGCCTTGGTCCAGAAGCTTTTCAATAATCACGATCATTCTATTTCCAAACACTTGTATGCTTTAGTTGTAGTTAAGCTTCTGTTTTCTGTGCCTAAACGCTGTAAGAGGCTTCTCCGCCTGAAGGAGTTTTTGAGCTTAATCTTCCTTGGATTAACAACCACATCGGTTGTAACCAAGTAAACATCTGGTGCCTCGTCTTTTCTTTTATGCTTCTATTTATCTGCTTAATTCATTTTACAAGTGTTAGCTTAATCGTTCGAGGAAGGGTTGTCTATTTTTAATTGACAGGTTATTTACCAATCCTTCTAGCCGACCAAACGGTCCTACAAATAGGATAATTTTAATCAACAATTAAAACTTCCTTATTTGTCTTTGGAAATTTTAAAAAATAAAATTTCCTTTTAAAATCCCTTCATGGTTGATAAAAAGAAATTTCTATAATTTTAATTTTCAACATGTGAATAATTTTTCAAAGAGAAAAAATAAAATATCTTTCCAATCTGCAAATAAGGAAAGAGATCTAATCTCTTTCTTTTAATCTTTTGTAGATCTTTTAAAGAGAGATATTTTAATTTTAATTCTCTGTAATAAATTATATCTTCCACATAATAAAAATTAAAATTTAAATTCTTTTTAATTTAATGGGGGTCGGCCACCTAAGCTTGGGTTCAAGCTAGGCTCGGCCACCCATGAACCAAGGCTTGGCCGGCCCTAGCTTGAACCACAAGCTAGCTTGGCCGGCCCCCTTCTCATGGGTATGAAGGTGGGTATAGGTGGGTATAGTACTCTATAAATAAGAGGCTACGATAGGGACCGAGAGGAGAAATTGGTTTTGGTCTCCCGATAAAATTAAGCATCCCGTGTTCGCCCCGAACACACAACTTAATTTTATCAATAATAATTCATTCCACTAGAGAACTATTATTGAACTACCGCACCAATCCCAAATTACATTTTTGGGCTCCTTCTTATTATGAGTGTATTAGTCTCCCTGTGTTTAAGATGTCGAATGTCCACTAATTAAGTGAGTTACTGACAACTCAGTTAATCAATATCTTAATCCAAGAATAGTACCACTCAACCTTATCGTCATGTCGGACTAAGTCCACCTGCAGGGTTTAACATGACAATCTTTATGAGCTCATCTTGGGGACATTATCAACCTAGATTACAAGGACACAGTTTCCTTCTATAATCAACAACACACACTATAAGTAATATCATTTCCCAACTTATCGAGCTTATTGATTCATCAAACTAAATCTCACCCATTGATAAATTAAAGAAATAAATATCAAATATATGTGCTTGTTATTATATTAGGATTAAGAGCACACACTTCCATAATAACTGAGGTATTTGTTCCTTTATAAAGTCAGTATAAAAGAAACGACCTCAAATGGTCCTACTCAATACACTCTAAGTGTACTAGTGTAATTATATAGTCAAGATAAACTAATTCCTAATTCCACTATGACCTTCCAATGGTTTGTTCCTTTCCATTTTGGTCATGAGCTACTGTTTATAATTTATAAGGTATTGATAACATCATTTTCTGTATGTGACACCACATTCTATGTTATCTACAATATAAATTAATTGAACAACTACAACAAATGTAGATGATTTGACCAAATGTGATTCTTTATTCGAAATAAATGTTTACAAAAGCTTAGACTTTCAGTATACACTCTAACAACACATACAAGGATACAACATGTCAAACACTATAGCATAATTAAAATTCTACAAGAAGTAAATTTACGCTAGGTATACCTTACGGATGACCTGTAACGAGAAGAGCATCAACCGTAGCGATGTTGTCGAACCTCGCCTCTATTTGTATCCACGCTGAGCTCCTCATGACAACTCCTTAAGTACAAGTCTCTCTTTCGGAAGTTACTAGCCACGAGCGAAGAAGAGAGATCAAGAGGAAGAAGAAGAGAAGCACACAAGGGATAATTTTTCTCCCTTTGTGGTGGTCACGGCAATAAGAGGGAGCACCCTCTTGTTAGTGGTGAGAGAGAGAGGAGAGGGAGAGGAGGATTGGGTTTCCAAAGCCAATCAACCAAATAATGAAACTTGTATGTAATTCCCTCTCAATTACGTATATATATAATTCTCTTTAATGAGTTGGATTAAAAAATCCAAATCCAACCCATTATCCCTTAACTAAAAATTTTCCTATTAACCGCTTAGTTTGGTTTACAACTAAGCCAAGTTGGTTCATAATTAATTCATGATTAAACCAAATATGATTCAACTCTACTGATCCTGTCCGAAAGCTGAATCAACGGACGCTGGGCACGTGGCGCTCTCCAAGTGGCTGACGTAGATCTCCTGACTATTCGCACGGGCCTCCGGTGAACCTGCACAGAAGTCGGGCCGGGAAGGGGTTCCCGGCGACGACCCTCCGACGCTCAAGTCAGGTAAGCGAACAAGCAAGTGGCGTCGAATATGTGATATCGCGTACCTATGGTGAAGTGCGAGGCTCCTTATATAGAGCTGGGAAGGAGCTCATGCACACATACCGAGGCGAATACGTGTCCCCAGCCCATACCTTAGTAAGGGCTTGTCAGAAGGCTTACCTGACACCATACTGCTACAGTCCAAACATGTCTTCGATGGGACAGCGGAACCCCTTGTCGTAAGATTTGGAGTATGGTTTGGTCACAGAGCATGCTCGCTGTCAGAAGATGTTCCTTGTCCTTTTCTCCTTACTCCATGTCGGGCGTCCGGCCGGCCAACACTCACCTCACGTCCGGTCGGTCATATATAGTGGTCTACTTGGGAGATTCTCGGTAATGTGCTCTATGGAATCTGTCCGCAGTATGCTACCTTATGTCTTCAGCCACGCGTGGCATCCGCTCGGTCTTTCATTCCTGTTCAACGAGCGCCGGAACCCCGACTCCCGCCGGGGCACTTTTTGCCATCAGCTAGACACCGGTCAGCCGGTCGGGCGGTCATCCCCCCTTCTCCGGTCGGCCTATCGATCCAAACTTTTCTCAGTCGTCCGGTCGGTCCATCCTTATCCGATCGACCACCTGGCCCTTTGACTTTCACGTGACGTTGACTCCCCAAAACGGGGGTCCCCTGTTCTTACCGCCGGATCACTTGCCTCCCCTTCAAGTCTAGTCGAAGGAGGCGATCAGTCCGACTGACTGGACTGCGAGTTTAGCCGGGCGGCTACTTCGTGCCATTATCCTCCGCTCGGCCTCCCGCAGGGATGGCCGTAAGGTTAGTCAACAGCAACATTCCTCGAATCTCCTCGTAATCTGTGCCAATCTCCGACATTAAGGCTGAGCATGCGCTCATTAAATGCATCGAATAGCTGACTGCCACGTGGCGCACTGCCGTCATCGTACGGCGGCGGCATGGTCGAGCGACAAGATCGAGGCGGTTTGAAATGAACGGCTGGATGTGTGCTTTGGCTCCCGTGACCTGGATCCGACGGTGGAGGTCGCTCGGGCTCCGCCCTATAAGAGCTTCGCTTTCTCCTCTGTGGTCTCACTTATGCTCTCGCGTGCCCACGGTTATTCCTCGCGGTCTAGAGTTCAGGTGATCGTGTTCTCCTGTTTCCGGCGATCTCCTGTGGTCCTCCTTCGATCCTCCTCTTCCTTGTAAGGTTCTCTTTTCTCTCTGGTCTTTGTGCTTTCTTTGCATTTCTTTCCCAAGTTCCAATCTTTGGGGCCTCTCTTCGTTTGCTGTCTTCTTTCTTCTGCCTTTCTTGGCCTTTTTGATTCCTTCCGATCGGACCATGGCTAGTTCTTCTTATCCTGAAGACCAGTCACTCGGCCCATGGTACACTACCATGGAGTCACGATTCGATCATCGTGACTTTGATATTCTGACAGATAATTTTGAAATCCCTGGTGATTTTGAACTTCTTTTAGCCGGTCCCTCCGCTCGGCCACACAGGCCGCCGCGCGGAGCTTTCTGTGTCTTCCGCGACCAGTTTACTGCCGGTCTGCGTTTCCCTGTACATCCCTTCATTATAGATGTTTGTAACTTTTATGGTGTTCCTCTCGGCAGTCTAGTACCCAACACCTTTCGCCTTCTCTGTGGTGTTGTTGTTTTGTTCAAGATCCACAACATACCCCTCCGACCGGAGGTCTTTTATTATTTCTATTACCCCAAGCAATCCGAGCCGGGCACCTTCATGTTCCAAGCTCGACCCAGCTTGGCTTAGTCTTCTTTAATAAACTGTCTTCTTCCAATAAACATTGGAAGGAGTATTTTTTCTACATTCGTATGCCCGATCAGGCCAATTTCCGGACCAAGTGGCAGGTCGACCTACCCCCCACTCCTGAGCTGAAGAAATTCAAGACCCGACCGGATTACCTCCATGCTGTAAATATGCTGGCCGGTCTGCGGCTTGACATCAATAAGCTTCTTCACGAAGGAGTGATGTACATCTTCGGCCTGAGTCCAATGCGGACTCCTCTTCCGAGCAGCTTCGGTAAGAATTTTACTTGGGCATATGCTTTGATTGCTAACTAATTTCTCTTCTTTCCTTTGCAGCGGATATCGTCATGGAGTCGGTAATGGCTGGCATTTTCAAGAAGAAGGCGGCGGCGCTCGAAGCCGCGGCAGCCAAAGAAATGGAGACGCTCGGCATCCAGCCGGTCGGCTCGCATGAAGGGGAAAGCGGGACTCAGGAAGAGTCAGCCGCTCAGGCCTCCCATCAGAACGTGGCAAGCGGAGCCACCCCCAGCGGAGGACCAACTATCCAAGAGGAAGGTTTCGCTCGGGAGGAGGAGCAACCTCGACAAAAGAGGCGCCGAGTGGAGACTCCACTGCGATCGGCTGCCTCCGCAGTCCAACCATCCGAGCGGGTCACCGAAACTGCTCGCGGCAAGGCTCCAGAGGTCGAGGCCATTTGAATGGGATGAGCCGGCAACCCCGATTGAGGCTATTCCGGTCAGCACTCTTCCGCCCGCTCAACCAGTCCGGCGTTCAACCATCCGATCTCAGTTTTCAGCGTCGGCCTCTGATCCTCTTCCGACCGCTGGTCAGACGACCCCCGGTCATGGCCGCACGGTTCGGGTCACTCTTCATCTCCCGACTGAAGAGCTGCTGCTAGAGGCCGACCGCCCAACCGCGCCCGAGCACACTATCACCTTGAAAGGGCCCCTAGCTGAGATGTGGGCCGACGCTCCGGCGCGTGTCGCGCTGATCCCCCTTCGAAATTTGGCCAACAGCCACATGCAAGAGGCCACGGGGGTAAGTTCGTTCTCTTCAAAGTTTTGCATGCATTTTTTTCGATCGGCGATTAACAACTTCTCCTTTTTCATCAGAGACGGGTGGAGGAGATAGCAGTCTCCAACCGCCTGGCTATGGTGGACGAGGAGTTAAGGCAACTGAAGGTGGCAGGCGGTCCGTCCGGCTCTCAAGGCCCTTCGTATGCCAAGCTGCAAAAGGAGCTGAAGAAAGCTCAAGATTTGTTGGCGACCGAGCAGAAGAAGACAACCGACCAAGCTCATCATTTGGCCGAGCTCGAGCGAGTGAAAAAATCTCTGGATCACAAGATAAACTTGGCGATCGAGGGGAAGAACACGGCTATTTCCAACCTGGAGAAAAAGAATGTGGAGGCTCGGGGCCTGGAGCAGAAAGTAAAGGAGCTGATGGACCTGCTTGATGGCGAGAAGGCAGGCCGCTTGGCTGATGCAGTCAAGCATATAGACGAGCTGAAAACTCTGCAAGAGTCCCTCACCGCGTCTCAATTGGCCTTCAAAGAATACCAAGAGGCCGAGTCGAGCCGGGTCGCTGCTCTGAGGCAAAATTACATCCGCTCGCCCGAATTTTCGGAAAAAGTTTGCGAGCGGATGTATACTGCCTTCAACCTTGCCATGGCCGCCGCCACCACCTACTTGAAGTCCAAGGGGCAACTTCCCGAGTCCCTCGTCATCCCTGCTGCAGATCAAGTGGCACTCCTGAACAGCATCCCCAAGGACCTTTACGATTATATTGAGTAGACATTTTATATGTAATTCGGCCGCTCGGCCAGAAAATGATCCTTTTTTTGTAATTAGGCCGCTCGGCCTAAAGTTTTATTTTTAATGCAACGTTTTCCTTTCGTTTGCTTTGTCCTTTTGCTGGTCAATGTGTGTGTTGTCCGCTCGCCTATTATCACATCTCATGCCCCAGAGGGATTTTTACGAAGTATTTTGCGTAATTTTCCCGCTCGGCTAAATATATCCTGTTTTGACAGAAGAGGCTATTGACCAGGTGTTGATAAGTACCTTTGGGTACTGTGCCGAGCGGAACGTAGAGGCGGTCAAACGCTTATCGATGGTGAATACCTTCCGCTCGGAGGGTTTATAGACGCCGGCTCGTCTCTCGATTTTTAACGTCGGAGCTCGACGGTCTTCCGCTCGGAGGGTTTATAGATGCCGGCTCGTCTCTCGATTTTTAACGTCGGAGGCTCGACGGTCTTCCGCTCGGAGGGTTTATAGACGCCGCCTGCTCTCGATTTTAACGTCGAGCTCAACGGCCTTCGCTCAAGGGTTTATACACGCCGTCTCTCGATTTTAACGCCGAGCTCGACGGTCTTCCGCTCGGAGGGTTTATAGACGCCTCTCGATTTTTAACGTCGGAGCTCGACGGTCTTCCGCTCGGAGGGTTTATAGACGCCGGCTTGTCTCTCGATTTTTAACGTCGGAGCTCGACGGTCTTCCGCTCGGAGGGTTTATAGATGCCGGCTCGTCTCTCGATTTTTAACGTCGGAGCTCGACGGTCTTCCGCTCGGAGGGTTTATAGACGCCAGCTCGCCTCTCGATTTTTAACGTCGGAGCTCGACGGTCTTCCGCTCGGAGGGTTTATAGACGCCGGCTCGTCTCTCGATTTTTAACGTCGGAGCTCGACGGTCTTCCCACAGACGGCGCCAAATTGATCCTGTCCGAAAGCTGAATCAACGGGCGCTGGGCACGTGGCGCTCTCCAAGTGGCTGACGTAGATCTCCTGACTGTTCGCACGGGCCTCCGGTGAACCTGCACAGAAGTCGGGCCGGGAAGGGGTTCCCGGCGACGACCCTCCGACGCTCAAGTCAGGTAAGCGAACAAGCAAGTGGCGTCGAATATGTGATATCGCGTACCTATGGTGAAGTGCGAGGCTCCTTATATAGAGCTGGGAAGGAGCTCATGCACACATACCGAGGCGAATACGTGTCCCCAGCTCATACCTTAGTAAGGATTTGTCAGAAGGCTTACCTGACACCATACTGCTACAGTCCAAGCATGTCTTCGATGGGACAGCGGAACCCCTTGTCGTAAGATTTGGAGTATGGTTTGGTCACAGAGCATGCCCGCTGTCAGAAGATGTTCCTTGTCCTTTTCTCCTTACTCCATGCCGGGCGTCCGGCCGGCCAACACTCACCTCACGTCCGGCCGGTCATATATAGTGGTCTACTTGGGAGATTCTCGGTAATGTGCTCTATGGAAACTGTCCGCAGTATGCTACCTTATGTCTTCGGCCACGCGTGGCATCCGCTCGGCCTTTCATTCCTGTTCAACGAGCGCCGGAACCCCGACTCCTGCCGGGGCGCTTTTTGCCATCAGCTAGACACCGGTCAGCCGGCCGGGCGGTCAGCCCCCCTTCTCCGGTCGGCCTATCGATCCAACCTTTTCTCAGTCGTCCGGTCGGTCCATCCTTATCCGATCGACCACCTGGCCCTTTGACTTCCACGTGGCGTTGACTCCCCAGAACGGGGGTCCCCTGTTCTTACCGCCGGATCATCTACCATAAGAGATGTAGCTCATCCGCGCTTTCACCATGACAAATGTTTCCATATTTGCCTTATGTATGGTCTAACTAAATATTTATCTCTTGATCTAAGAATCCTATTCTTTAACTTATTTTACGTCTTTTAGAGACTCGTTAGTGCGTGTGACCCAATATGTTCCCGATTTATCTTGGTCGTCCATAATTAACTACTTAATTAAAGAACGATCATCAGTGGCACCTAGTAGTACATCATGATTCCCAATTAGCCAGAAAATCATAGGTGATCTTAGAACTAATTCTAAACCCTTCAACAACTACATTGAGTCGTGCCTCTCTCCTTTCACTTATCTTATACACACTTGGCTCAAGACATGGTCTATGTGTCTGTCCCCACTAGACTAAATACGTCACACCTAGCCCAAGTAATACTTCCTCATTCTACGGATTCAAATTACTCGTACATGTGTACAAGAGTCTCATACTCTTAACATGTGATCTTTGCCAAAGACTTTGAGTAATAATCCTAATGAGTGGCCATAGAGTATACATCTCCTCACAAGGAGCAGTGAATCCTTTGTGGGCTATTCAAACATCTTTGGGCATTTCAACTTATATCCAATCATCCTGGGTCCACACCTCAATGAGGTGTTTGTTTAAGATGTCAAAGTATAAGTCTCTATGACCAAGATGACTTGTATACCTCAAGTCAAAAGAAACTTACACTCGAGCTATAGTAAGAGCTTTATAGACATATCCATATATATGGATAATCATATGAAGTCTTACAGCGAGTCACTCCAATGAACTAGTTATCATAACTAGCATCTGTGTTTAACTCTCGACATCCCAATGTCTCCAATCAGTGAGAAAATAGTTGCTTGGCGAACCAAGGAGTATAATCCGTACTAGTCTCACAGAATTGATGATATCCAAATGCATCAATTCGACGGCTAGGAAAATTTCAATACGTTCATAATTGCTCATGTAGAGATAATCACTCGTTGTGATCCAATCATAATTTCTCTCATGCTATGAATTGTAAATGAGTTTAAAACACTTCACCTGCTAGGGAGCATTGCTCGCTCTGCCTTTCGGACCGCTCAGCTCTCCTGACTATTCGCAAGCTCGACCACTTGATTTCTCTGCCCGAGCGGCCGCAAGCTCGCTCAATCGCTCACCCGTTTGGACTCTTTGTCACGCCCCAGAGGAGTCCCTGTCCGAAGAAATTTCGGCAGCATCTCCCCTGTACGGTGGACAATCTGAAACTTTCTACATAACACATATACCTCAGCCACAGGCGGCTGGAATCATAACAATAATAAAAACAATCACCACACAGTTTATATAGATATTCAGCCTCTGGCTGTCACAACCACGCAGTTAATAATAGTAAACAAAAACAATAGTACTCTGACTCGAAATCCACCCTACTCCACTACACTCGTAAAGCTCAAATTCGACGAACTCACCTCTTCTGCCGTCCAAGCAGGCATGTAGAAGAATAAAATCCAAATCATACCAAAAGTCTATCAAACGGTAGGAATCCATACATTATCCATATGTAAAATCCAAAACAAGACTAAAACAAAGTCTGATAGAGAAAAGCTAAAATAAAGTAACAACTCAAAAACTAGTAGAGTACTAGCTCTACGTGCAAATGGGGACCATCGACTGGAACTGCTTCGGACAGCCTCAACCTGAAAATAACAACAATGGAGGCGGGGTGAGTGCAACACTCAGCAGGTACAACTGATATGCATAATAAAACAAATAACAGACAACACTAATCATGCGTACAGTCTCCTGAATACGAGAAGGATAAATGCAACTGAAACGAAATCAGGAGATAACTGTACTAACCAGAATCAAAGTACAAAGGTAACAGGGTCGTCAGACCGGGGAGGTCATAATCCTGTATGCATGTCAATCATATGCATCCATATAAATGCAGCAAGTAAATGCAGCAATCACAAACAATAAATGCAATAAATGCATATGGTGACCGTGCACTCTGACATCACTGCTCCTGATGAGCGACCGAGTGGACGGGATGCTGTCGGAGTACTCCTGTCCTCTGACCCCAAATCATAAATGGGGGAGTTCAATGCTCTCATCTCCCGGTACACGATGACGGGGAGGATATCTCTGCCGGCTACCACGCTGAGTCATCTGACCAACGGAGCCAAACAGAGTCCACCATCTGCCGGCTACCACGCTACACTAAATGCCGATGAGAGCAGCCGGGTCGGCCACGGCTACCACGCTGAGTCACCTGACCAACGGAGCCAAACAGCAGAACCGCCACACACATGCCTGATATACCACTAATCCATGGGTGGTGGTGTGTGCAGTACATGTAACTGGCGATGGACTCAACCATAGTGGAGCCGACAATCGCACAGCATGCAATCATGATGCATGACACTAAGCATGACAATCTCATGAATAACATAGTAATGACCATATAAATAATACAAAGTGTGTACCACTGGAAGATGTATCAGATAGAAGGTACACAAATCAGATAGGACATCAAATAAACCCTAGATCCAGAAGATAACATAGCATGTGGTTGGGTCACTACCTAAGCATATATGATCAGGTAAATAATATGCAGTGCAGAATAAAAAAACAAGCAACCATGTAACTATCATGTAGTGACCAACCGAAACAAAATGATTACACAATCACTGCTATATGTTAAACATATTATTATGCATATCAAAGACATAAGTCAAAGTACCCGCCTCCGACAAAAGAAAGGTCCAAATTCTGACTCCGAGATACTCGTCTCGCGTCAAAGTCCTATGTCAAACGATATACATACATTTATTTAGCTAGAACTCAACGAATAGCTAAATAAAATCTCAACGACCAATAGGATAAAATCCTAATCAACCTACATAAACATCTCTTTCTAACACAACTAACAATCCAATCTACATAACAGAAAATCATTGGCCGAAAACACTTACACTGATCTAATCAACATGGTGATCAAGAAAATAACCAACCATTCTGTGTTGTGGTGGCTGGAATCCAACAACTTCGAACCAATCGTCCACTGCTATCCAGAAGAAAACAAATCCCAAAATAAATAAATCAGGAGTTCTTACAGTAAGATATCAAATTCTCTACAGCATGTCTCACGATCTAAAATAATCAAATTACACTAAGATCTACTACTAAGACCAAAACCCAGTATCTTACCTGAATTCACAGCTAAGTGACTGCGGTGAAAGGTTGCTTGCTGCCGAATTTGAACAAGCAATTGTATCTTGATCCACAGCACACAAAAACCCGCTGTAATTCTTCCTTCAATTCACAGTCCTCACCTCTGTGGACTAAGGTCCTCTATTGCTGATCAAATAACACTTCTGTTGCTGATCAAATAACACTACAGCCCCACTTCCTCACCAATCTGTGACCTCCCAAGATCGACTAGGGCACGCTACTGTGGCTGGAACAGAGGTTATCAGAGGAGAACCAGTGTAGAGAAACGACTACCCTCGGTTGGCTCTCGTCGGCTGGTGAAGATAGCATCGACGGAAGAGAGGAGAAGAGAGTCTTCGGCGTGAACGGCTGTGAACCCAAAACTAGGGCACAGAAATCGGTCGAATAGGTGGTGGTGGAGACCACTACGGCAGAGAAGAAATTGGCCGGCGGAGATGCTAGGGCACCGAGGCGGATGACACGCGCTGCCGGCGATTGGCGTCGCAGGAAGGAAGATCGTCAGTGCTGTAAGGGCTCGGGAGTTAAGAAAAAAAATGGAGGCTCGCGGCTCGCTAGGGCACAAGGATGACGTCGCTGGGTCGGCAATACTCCGGCGGCGTCGGCTGTGTGCTGTGGCGCTTGGCATCCCGACGGCAGTGAAGTGGAGCGTCGCTGGCGAGGAGAGGGAGAAGGTAACCGCCGTGGCCGGCGGTTAAGGCAGAGAGAGGTGCGAGGGGGAGGCGTCGGCGCGAGAAAGGTTGGGTGAGAGTTTCGGCAGGGGAGAAGAAAAGAAATAAAGAAAAATAAAAGAAAAAGGAAATGTAAATATAAACATTTCCTCGCTTAAACGGGGTAGCCTAAACAGACTTTTCAGGCCCCGTTTTTGTCCCTGTTAACTCGTCCATACGAGCTCCGAAAAATTCCCGAAAAATTTTCAAAAATTTCAGAAAATTCCCTTATTAATATTCGCCTATTTTCCGGTATTTTACACTCTTTTTCCGACCGCACACTTGCTCGGCCGCTCACTAGCTCAGCCTCTTCGTCCACTCAACTGCCCGCTCATCTCATCGCACGCTCGCCCGACTGCTTAGTTTTCGGCCCGAATGATCGAATACTCACTCGGTCGCTAGCTCGCTTGAATGGTCGCTCACTAGTTCGCTTAGACTAGCTCTCTTGTCCACTTAGACTAGCTCGCATGGCTTCTTGTCCGTACAGACTTGGCTCCTCGGATTTTGTTGCTTAGACGCTCTGCTTGCTCATCCACTCTGCGGTCAACACTTGACAATAACCAGCTCTTACTAGCAGTCTGAGATTATCTGCTCAGGTCATCTTAACATATAAGTAAATTTAATTCAATATATTTAAATTTTACTAATTCCTTAGAATCTCCAATAGATTGTTTGTCAACACTAACAAATGAAACCTACAAGTTAACTTTATATGAGAGTAAATAGGTACAAGCATCTCGTTTGATATAGATTATTCTTTGGTCAACCAATATGTTTCACAAATTGCACTACTTAGACATCACCATTATTCCTTACTCCAATAATAAAATGAAATTAATACATTTCCAAAAATAAATAAACAAATTTAATTTCAACAACAAATCAAATAATTGGTCAGCTAACTAAGGAGATCACTATCTATCTATTCTTCAAGCACTTGCATAATCCATAAATCCAAGCTCCTTTTTTAACTCCATCACATCTACAAGAACACAACAACAAAGTTTGTTCTACAATTAGAGGAATTTCATTTTAAAATAATACAAAAAAATATATTAATAGCATTTGCATTAATTATTTAATCAATTACCTTGGTTAAATTAATTAATTTGAAGGTGACACCAACTCTTATCTCGCCGTGATATCTCTTATCGGAAAGCACAACCCGATACTTGCAAGGGTTCACTTCCATAAACCCCTTCTCCATCCCCAGCGCAATCACATCTCCAACATTAATCCTATTCATCATCAAAACCACACAATTAGTGATAAGCTCCTATGTAATTAGGGAGAAATATTGCTAACAAGAGTTTAAATTTTTTAGGGCGCGCAATACTCACGTTGCTTCTCCGACAAAATCATCGGCCGAGAAGGTGTCACGGTCCATGACTCGAAGCACAAGCTTGTGTCGAATCGAGTTGTTCTCGAGTGGATGGTGAACCTTGAAGTTGAATTTCTGATTCCACCGTGGATTTCCTCCTTCCTCTGCTTAATTAATTTCACATTTAATTACATTTTATAATTTTATTTTATGGGATATTAAATAATCCTATAAAAATCACACATATATAAATTATTTAATTAGAAATAACTCACTATATGCAACTTTGCTCTTCTGTTGCTGATCCCTGTATTGAATCTCCACATAAGGATCCATCTTGCCTGCTTAAATCAAGTAAATTAAATACATAAAATTACAATTAAAATTTCACAAAAATAAACTAATTAATTAATACCTATTAGATCAGTGTCCTTGAGGCCTTTGGCATCCACAAGTAACACTTCTAATTCTCCAAAACTCATATTTAAGTAATTAATTGTATGATCTCTTCCTCCTTTCTGTTTCTTCTCTTTGTATCTTCTCTTGTCTGTTCTTCTCTCATTCAGAAACTAGATATATATAGAAAGAGGCAGAGAGATGGATGATTAATTTATTTAATAAATTTCGAGCCAAATGATTAATTAATTGATCCAGTCAAGGATTTGAACGTCTTTAACAAGAAACAGGTCCTGTAAGAAGTGGTCAAAATTGTACTCGTGTCGTATCATTTTGACATAGCTCTCAAGTAGTTTAAATGTATAATTAATATTCTTGTGGTTGTAAAAGAAAAGTAGGGTTTTAAGTTTCGCTTTTATATTAATTTCTGGCGCGTTTTGGATATACTCTCCAATAAATGTGGAAAAGGAGATTTGAACCGGTCAGCTTTTGCTAAATTGGACCATTGTTTTCTTTCTCCAGAATTGTCAAATGCGATGACCAAGCAGAGTCAACATTTGACGCCTTGCCCTCGCGTGGAAATTCACCAATATTTTAGTCTATATATACACACGCATTGCTGAAGTGAACAGAGTTTAAATTTATACACTTATTATTTTTTATAAAAAAAAAATGATAACTTAATGAATAATCCTATGCGTATTAAAGAATAAAAATATTTAATAGGAGGGGTTTATTTTAGAGATACGCCATTTAATTACACATGGACCGATAATAAAGGTGGACATTGAGGTAAAAATAAAAGCAAACAAACAGATAAAACCCCTCTTTCATTCTGAATTCTCCACCTCTCTTCAATGAAACATAAACCACAACAGTTGCCCCTCCTCCTTGTTGACTCTCGGACAGGTTGACGGAGACGCTGAGGACGAATATATTCGTCTTTTGTCACAATAAACCACAATGGTTGCCGACGAATAAGCTTTGTTACTACCGAAATCAACTAGCTAGCTAAGAAGATCTAGATCACCGATGAGGAATCTTTTGTTATGGTCTAGCTAAGAAATCATATGCCTTAGAAGATCTCGACAAGAAAGGCAATTTCATCAAGAAGGTTTGCGACTACAACCTCTAATGTCAATTTTGCTTAGCGTTTACAGTCAGAAAGAAAAGAATGATATATGATCTACTGAAGATCTAGTCTGCAATGGAGAGATTGCTTTTGGCATATATATTCACCCACCAGAACTCTCTTCTATTTGCATTTTTAATCTTTAAAAATTATGAAAGAGTCGCGAATTCGCTTCGTTTATAAGAGAAGCTACTTCTCACGGAGACAGCAAATGATGAACAGGGATCTTCTGATCCACTTTTAGCGGACCAAGTCCTGATCCCCTGCATTAATTGGAGGGATTATTCAATGTCCCTGATCCAGGGACGGACCAGGGCAGACGAGACCAAAGGATCCCGCCTGCCAAATGATGGGCATCTTTCTGTTCAGTTGGACAAGCAGCTACTGCAAGCCAGGTGTGAAAAAATTGTAGCTTTTACCCATACTCTAACAAGAACAAATACAACGATGAACAGCATCATGAAGTGCGATTGCAAAGGCGGGACCCGCCTTTTTGCACAATGAAGTGCGATTGCAAGCATTGAAAAAGACAGATTATATCAAAACTTTTTACACATACTGCAACCAAATGAATCAGTATAGCTCTCCATAAACATATCTGGAAAATCTTTTTTGAAAATCTTTGTCGAGAATGAACAAATGTTCTAGCACCAGAACTCACATTTGCGCTTAAGGTGACATGAATATGACATTGACAATCATTTAGCACAGTGCAAAATTGCATAACACAATGGACCTCTTGGGCTGCAAAGAGATCGTAAAGAAGTACCGTTCTGACCCTATTTAGAAACTTAGTGACAAAAGAACAGAATGGTGATATTAGCGATTTGGCTTTGAATGTCTGCAAAGGTCAGAGAAGGCTTTTTGATCGTTGCATAGGAGGTTCGATACACAGTCAATCAGTTGAATTTTCCAATTTCCATTTTCTTCTTGATTGCTCTTTGGCCGTGATAGACGAATGCATCTAGTATTCCTGAAACAGTAAATATACCTGCAAGTGGAATGGAATTAGACAATATTTCTGAGTCATGAATAATATCCAGGAAGATGCATGCTCCAGGCTACCAGGTTAAGAAAAAACAATTTTGCAGGTTTGAAACCAAATATCATCTTTTATATGGACATATAGTAGCACGCCACTAACACTGTCTCCTCAGGATGAAGCAAAATAATACAATTTATGAGGGAATTGACAATTTGTTCTAGCAAAACATATTATAATGAGGGATCGAAGATTCAATGTGGGATTGGGTTCTCAACAAGTACGAACCATTAAATGGTCTTCAAATCGTGGAAACAACATCAAATTAGTTTAGATATTAATGACAAGAATGAGGAGAATACTACCTCCAACAATCGCACAGACATTAGTCAAGAGGTGCAAGAAAGATACATGTGCCTCTGTGAAAGTAACCTGCATAATGTTTCATGTAAGATGCCAACCATAATATACAGAGATCATTTGACTGGAAAGAAGTCTTTGTAAAATTACTATTTCAATTTTGACTATTAAATTAAGATTCACACACACAGTATCTTAACGAGTGACGAATATGTTGAACAACAAATACATCATGGTAGTGGATGCAGAAGCCAAAGTTCCAATTTAAAATGAATAAAGATAGTAAAACATTGATGGATAAAGGAAGACAAAAATGATAAATGCTGATATGGCCAACTTTGTGAGGGTATCAAATCAATCAACAGTTAAACCAATGCCCATAGAAGTGTTACCTTAATTGGAGAAAGGTCATAAAAGAAAAACACCCCTGGAACAGAATGTAGCCGACCAATATCGTCATTCCTGAAATGCTCTGTCACTGAAAACTGCACAACCACACAATCATTTGAATAGCAACAAAGGAACTCACTGTATATTAAAAAATATATACAGAAAATGTGAATCTAAGAATCAAGGTTACCTGATTGGTCTGGATAGTGTGCCCATTTATGTCAGTGTATACAGTAGGAACCACCTATAAAGGAAGAGAATACAAAAACTTAAGAAACACTGCATAACAGTATGATACTAGGGTTTCAAGCATCCAATCTGAAAAGTGAAAAGGAAATATGATAATAAGACCTACCTTGATGAAGTATTGGTACATTCCATATGGTGTTTGTTGCACCCACTGCACTCTGATATTTTAACAAGTAGGCAAGCAATATTTCCATATTAAAAGATTAGAAAGTCCAAATGATAACCAAAAACTTTGCAAATCTCAAGAGATGTACTGGAGGTTACCCATCAAGAGGATTGACAACACCAGGAAAATACTCTCCAAATGCTAGTTTGTTAATTTTATGGCTTATCTGTCATGATGATGATAATGGGGAAAAAGTGTCACTAGAAATATAGCTCCCTGAAACTAGAATAGATGAAAACTAAAGCTAGTAACGAACAAAAAATTCAAGGTTGAGTGATCCAGGATTTCTTACATTGAAACTTTCTTTTTGGAATGGCAACAGGTCATGCACATGCATATTTGACTGTTGGAAGCTTTTACCAGGGGCAAAATGAAAATTCCCACCCACCTTGTTGACTTCTAGGAAACCATAGATGTTGCACCCTTCGCCTTCTTCATCCTTGATCTTTTGAAGAAATCCTTCTCTCTTGCACTAAGATAAAAGAGAATAGTGAAAAGTTAATCAGCCTTCTTTAATTAAGAAATCATTCTTAGACCTTATACACTACTAGTTGCTTCAGATAAAGCACTTTAAATTTTAGATCAACGATTTGACTCATACATGTTACCGTTTCAAGAAATAATTTTTCTAAGAAAATTATATACATGAAACTTCTACAAGTTATCAGTTTTGTTACTTCGTCAAGCCCAGCTGACACTCTTTAATTAATTTTATCATGTTCTCCTTCATTCTTTTCCTTTTTCTCCTTTATTGTTCTCTCCTATTTTTCTTTAGGCCTCTTGCCTTGTGGCTAAGCCTCCCTAATGTTGTCACAGAAGCAGCCCTACATAAGTTGACAGTCACTAGAGGTAATGCCACCATTGGAGGCAAGACTGTCTCACACTGAGCACATCACCTGCATATATTACCTAAGTCATGGGATTGTCGTGTCCACAAATGTTAGCCTAAAGTGGCCATGACTTGGAAATAGCTCCTCAAAGTCCCTCACACCTCTGATTTGTAACACTCATTGACACACTTGACTCCTCACGACAACTAATCTGGGTTGGAGACAAGTGTGGCCTTGGGGAGCTAATTAACTAAAACAAGGCCATGGCTGGCACCAAGCACAATGCAAAGGTTTTGAGCACACTAAGACAGTCAGGAAAGTCAGAATGAATGTCAGAAGATATATCTTGAATCATTCCCATGATAATCTCTAGTCATTTTAAGATGATGGTTTCTTACAATGGCTAGGTTCATAATTTGTAGTATAAACATTCAAGACACAGTAAGGTTGAGATGCCAAGAATTTATAGGTAATAGTACCTGGTCAATCAGATCAGGATTTGACAGGCCCCAACCTTTCTTTCTGTAAGCTTCACGAACTTCCTCACAAGAATTGCAGCATTCTTCCTCAGACTGAAAATATGGCTCAATTAGTAATCAGTTGCAAGATATTTAATAAATTTGCATTAGGAACACATATTTACATAGAATAGATCTTAACTTTTATTAAGTACAAGAAAATTTGAGACAAAATTGATTATTTCTTGAGAATATGAGCTAACATATCATCAAAAGAATCAGATCAAAAGATGATTAAATTTCAAAGGAATGGACAAGCTCAATAGCCACTGAGACTTTCATGTCTTTAACATACTAAAAGTTAAAACAGATACTAAGGAGAAAACTCTCCAACATAAGTGAAATACATCAGTAGGAAAAGAAAAAATAGTTTAGGCCTACAACATATAGGTCAAGCATACTGATAGGACAGGAATCAGATTCTCATCAATTCAGTTATTCAGACCAGCACCATGTTTTACATAATCTCACAGGTCAACACTAATATTTAATATTTTCAAACTGGTCAGATTATTATGGGCAAACTTAAAATTCATAAACTATAATTAATTAGAAACAATTGAATCAATTAGAGCTGAAGTTACAAGGGACAAAGGAAGACCAAGAAATCTTCAGTTAACATATAATTTATAATTAATGTAGTCTTGCATAGAATTTGATCGAGGGATAAGATCCATATATATAACCTTAAATAATTAGAACTAGCATAACTTGATGGTGTTCATAAAATGATGATGAGGAAGATGATGTTGACAAAAAACCAGTTAGAATTTAGCCAATATTACATATTGTCATGGTTCCTTTATGTTTTAACTTTCTTATGTCAATTTTTTACTTATCATCATGCAGAATGTATTAAAGTGATAAACCAAACATAATTCCCTAAGAAGTAGAAGGAAACGAGTGGAAGGTAGATTTGACCCTTCTTGTTGTCATTGATTTGTGTGCTTTGCTTTTTATCAACTTGAAAATTTGAATTCTTCATGTTTGATTTAAGAGTTGATATTTGTTTGTGAAGGTTTTCGTACATGGTTTTGACTTGTTATGCTATTTTGACCGATTTTGCAAAATTCTATTTTTGTATTTAAATTAGATTGGACTGCCAATAAATCTACCCCTTCTTGTTTTCATTGATTTGTGTGCTTTGCTTTTTATCAACTTGAAAATTTGAATTCTTCATGTTTGATTTAAGAGTTGATATTTGTTTGTGAAGGTTTTCATACATTGTTTTGACTTGTTATGCTATTTTGACCGATTTTGCAAAATTTTATTTTTGTATTTAAATTAGATTTGACTGCCAATAAATTTCTGACTCGATCAGTTGAAGCAGCAGGTTGAGTCCAAATGTTAAGACATTGCCAAATTAAGCCAAATACTAGGTTCATAAACAACCTCTTTCAAATTACCAAACACAGTTCATAAACCTCTGACAAACTACCACACAGTAAGTTGATAAACAACCTCGGGGAAATTATCCAGGTCAAGGTTCATTAACCACTAGTTAACTGGTCCTTCTGTCCTACAAGGTTTTCTTGACAAATATCAAAATGAATTTCAAAAGAATAGTTAGTTCATATATTAAAGATTGAGTTTGCAAGATTATAACAAAAATGTGGTAATGGCAAGATCTTTCTGTGACTTATTAAGGTAATTTCATAGGATAACCAAAGCAATAGTTCATCACAGTATCAGTTCAATAATGACAAGCTGCTGGTGAAACAGACTTAGAAACATACCGCTTCTGCACCAAAGCAAGAACCGCAATATGTCTCATTATGTTCAAGCCGTCCACCATGTCTTTGTAAAGGCTTTTCAATCTGTAGTGTAAAATGGCAACAAATAAATACAGGCTGCATGTCTATGTCCTATCAACTTAGTAGCATACAGTAAATGGATACATAAGCCATACATACCTTAGGTGAACCAATTCCATCTTGTCTAGATTCGATAGCATTCCCATGAGAGTCTAACCTCTTTTTGATGACGTCGTGTCTCTGTGATAGAACGTGGGGAAAACCTATTACTAAAGGTCAAATGTAACAGTTTAAAGCACTTAACGTAGCTATATAAAAACTCTAGTGATAATACATACGACATCAAGATGCTCTTCTCCACTGATATCCATTGCATCGAGACTGACCGTAGAACATGAAAGGGCAGGGAATGTGATATCAAACTGCACTTATAATGAAGGAGACGTGTGGGAAGGGGGAACAAGATAAAACAAGAGAACATTGAGATGAATCATGTATGACAAAATGCAGTCCTTCAAAAAAAATCAAAGATATGTACTATATATCTTAAAAGTTTAGCAGTATAAATATTACATTGATCCGTAGCTTTTCTCCTGTTAAAGTATCAACTACAAGCTTTGTTTCTGTAACAGCATGAAGATACAACCCTGCAATAACAAAAGGAGAAAAAGGAAACAAACTGAGACGAAATGCATTTGGAAGTACAAAAGCACAAACATGTATACACAGAAGATTGGAAAATGAGCTTAACCACAAAGGACATGAATGATATTAACAACTAGGAGAACTTCCTAAAGTTTCTAACGGTGCATCAAAACATTTGGCTTTGCAATTCAACATTTTTCCCATGGCAAGATCACTATATTCAACAGAGAAAGAAGAGTCCACTTGTATATTACGGTGTTAAAAATGAGTCGGCACTATGATAATATGAAGATAACGGGAGAAATCCAAAATGATTGATTCAGCCTCATTTCAACACACTAGCCCACCATTAGTCTCAACTGTTATAAATAGGTCAGTTACATGATAATATGAAGAACAGGGAGTATAAAACTTGAAATCGTTAGTTTTTCGAGATTTCAGAACATTATTTATGATGAAATCACTAGCCATATAGATCCTCTAGTTGGAAAAACAAATGAAAGAAAGAACTGTAATTGTATGGGATGATCTCCTCCAGAAACCAAAAATACAGTAGCTAGTAGTTCACCGCTACCAAAAAAAAAAAAATCGCCCGATAATCATGCAAAAATCTCTGAGCTCGATTCTTCAAACAGGAACACTACTATGACGTGACCCTTCTGATGCTAAAATTAGATTTAACCAAGGTCAAACCCCTACGAACTGCATCTCACTCAACCAATATAGAAAACCTCGTAGAACTCGAAAATCACAGATAAAACCTAACGAATGAAGGAACCCGAAGGCAAAAACAACTTTCAACTCACGCAGTTCGGAGATGAATAGAAGGAACATGATGATGGAGGAGGCAATGGTGATTATGCCGCCGGAGAGGGTTCTTCTGTAGAAATCTTCGTTGATCTTCGGGTAAGCGTCCAGATTCCGGAACTTGAGAAAGAGGGCCTCCATCGAATTGACCGCCAAGAGGAATAACTATGAGCGTACACAGATCGCGAAATCAACAGGAATCAAGCCGAAGAAAGGCTTGGAAAAAGATGGGATCTATGAGATTGAAATTTGGATTCGGCAGCTCGATCTTTCTCGAATAGATAGATATAAACAAAAAGAAAAGAAAAACTGCGGGAGGGTTTCTTTGTTTCTTCCTTACTCTTCTCCTCGTCACTATTAAACGCTTTCCCACTTTATCATTTCCTAATTCAAATAGGAGTTTTTATACATTTTCTCATTTTCTCAATTACCGGGCCTGCACCTGTGTCGCGTAGCCTCGCCCAGTGCATTGTTAGCCCAACGTGGGAATGGGCTCACCGATAACCTCTGCCCGTGTCAGCCCAAGCCCAAGTTCGATAGGTCATTTTTTTATATAAAAAATTAATAAATTAAATAATAAAAAATATAAAACACTTAGTAAAATAGTGGGGAAAAAATCTGGAAAAAGCAGCACTTAACTTGTGATTTTCCTAAGAAAAGTTTGAACAACAGATGAAAAATAAACATATGTATCAAAGGTAAACCCTGACTCGTCAAAAGTTATTTGGGCACCCTTATTCAAGTTCATCACAAAGAATTGCCACACTATGGTACATAGATTTCAGAATTCTGCGTTCCTCGGAATCATTGATTTGGAGGCTATTTCTGGATCTAAGAATGAAGATTGTGCTACCTCAAGTGGGTTTCTGGGTTCATTCTGTTCATTGTTATCTGGTATCTGAGGGTTAAGATGTGCAGCAGTGAAGCCATGGAGTTCACCTTCGTTTGGCACTTTCTTCTACTCTTGTTAAGGCATCTCTGAACACATCAATGGCCCAATCTTTAACATCCTCCTGCAATCAAATTAGAATTGTGCGACCTTTTTAAAGATGGATTTACAATGATATATCTGTCAAGTGTTCTGCTGCTACTTTGCTCGAGCAAAATGAACAGAAAGGTTACATACATAGCTACTTGCACTGAACTAAGAGTGAGCTGCAACTGACAAGATTAGACAATTTTCAAACCGAAAGGAAATGAAAATGAAACTTCAAGCTTCGAAACTGAACATACACATGTACACACACACACACAAATAGAATGACTTCATGGAAAGAAAGAGTCAGCATATTTGATTTTATAAAGTTGGAACCATCATTGCAATTTATTCAGTTCTTATAGGTAAATGCTTATTATCCAAGTACAGTTACAAATTTGATCATGATCAAGTGCTTCTTGGATTGTCTTATGTCATTTAATTTGTGTTATGCCCACAACTACATATTATATAAATTAAATTCTTTTTTATTTATCGAACCAATACCTCATCAATAAATCAATATTTTCCTGTTTTATCTTGGTTGCTTTATTTTGGATTTTTATTACCATCTTTTATTTTGATTTTGATTTTTTTAGGGGGCAGGCAAAATGGTTTTGATTTATTGATTTCATAAGAAAAATCTAAACCAAAACTCAAACAGAAATCATTTCAAATTATAGGTTTGCCTTTTGTTTGGTTCAATTTGAAACCCGTATTGGCAAAATAAATAACTATATATCCATAAAAAATTGAAAAATACTTTTAAGCGTAGTTTTAGTGAAAATACTAGTAAAAATTATAGTCGTTTATGATTTATGATAGATAATGAACAGAACAAATCGGTAGCAATAAGAGAGCATATTAATCAACTAACTCAAATACATATAGCTTATATATGGTCACAAAAATCTATATAGCTTATCAATAAACAAAGCAAACTATAGATAGAAGGCCATACCAATTTTACTGGCTCTCCAGATCTGATGCGTGCATTTGCACGAGCAAACTTGGACTCAAATGGAGTTCTGGGTCGTACTTCTTGGATTGCATCCCATTCTTCACGAGAAAGCATTCTAATTGTTCCTTGTTCAGGAGGTGCATCTTTCATTTTACGCTCCAATCTTTCTTGAGAGGTGGCATCATGCTCCTGCGGTTATGCCAAAAGGAATTATATATGTGATTAACTACAAATTTCTTACTGAGAAATGGAGGAACAATTAACAGACAACAACAATTAGCAAATCATAATTCTAAAAAAGTAACATACTTGGCTAGGAATTCATAGAAACTCTGCCTGACGTAGATTCGATTCCTTTATGGCCACTAATACAACTGAAATAATGGTTTCTAAAAGACACTGTAAAAAAGAACAATAGCTCAACTAAAAATTAGACTATCTTGCCAAACCCCTAACTCCCACATCACCTCTATCACACGATTCATGATAATCCATGTGGATGGGGAAGATAATAGTGTATGATTCCATCATCTAAATTGTAGGAGAAAAGTTGGATGATATTCCAACAAAAAATTTAAAAAAAAAGGGCTGGGGAGGTCACAGTTAGACTACAATATATTTAATAATGTCAGTATCAAATTCACAGAAGCATAAGATCACCTATAAGAACAATCTTGAAACTGAAATGGTTGGAAACAAGGTTGAGAAGGGCATACCTTTCACATCTCACTGAGAGTTCACTGCTAAGAATCAATCTAAGCAAGAGTTATGAGAACTCCTAAAAAAACTTGATATCTTACTCATCCTAAAATCAGTGACACTGACCAAACAAGCATGGACTTAAAAAAAAAATCTAAATGAATAATCAAATCAGTGAAGCCCACTGATATTTGACAAACCATATCTTAACACACTAAAGGCTTGATTATGAAACCAAAATTTAGGATTGTCATAACTGACTTTAATGATGAGGCGCCAAATTCCAGTGCTATCACGTATTATTATGTCATATTTTGTTGCTTGTCGAATTTAGAAAAAAATAGCATGAACTTTGAAATATACATGCAAATTCATCAGATAGAACCTATACTAGGCTTCAAACTGATTGAAATGAAAAGGATTTACGAGGATGATAACAATATCTCGCTTTCTCCTGAGTCTTGAATGATAAAAAATTAACACTTCAATTACTTACTCGATACTAAAACAAAAACCCTTTCATAGAATAAATTTCAATCACTTACTCGAACACTGCAAAAAGTTAGTTTAAAAAATATTTGAAATGTAACATAAGTCTTTGACAAATACATCAGTAGTCAATAACCAGAGAATGCACCGCATGGAAGATTAATGATCAAAAGAGGCTTCTTTTAGATGAATGATGATGCTAAACACTTCATAAGCCCGATATTATAGAACACAAACGGGCTACTTTCAAAGGCCGAAATAAAAACGAGGAGCAGTAAAATTCGTTATGAATTTCCCCTCGTCGTGCGTGAGAAAACAACACGCATCAACCAAGGAGACCGGAAAATTTTAAAAGATGGACTTCGAAGGAATATAACCGAGGTTGGAGAATGAGAAGTGTGCAAGCTCTGAAGACGTACCATCATGAGAAGCTTGGCAAAAAGTGTAAGGGCGACGGCTCCAAGGACCATCGGCCAGGAGACGGTGTCGAGCCACTTGGAGGACTCCGGCGTCGGAACGAAAAACTCATCCTTTGACGGGTCCCGGCGCTGCCGCCGCGCCCGCTCACGGTCGCGGATGCGCGCTCGCAGCAGGTCCCCCGGCCCGTCTCCAGTGGCAGCGCGGATCGGCCGTCCCGCCCGCACCAGCGACCGCAGCATCGATCTCGATCGGCCAAACCCTAACAAAGACAGCTACAGGTCCCGTGAGGGAGCGAGGGAGGAGGGAGGCGGAGTTCGACCACGATTGGGCCTCTCCGCTGGGCCTTAAAACCGGCCCATAGAGAAAAGTGGTCTAAATTTGTGGGAAAAAAATTCAAAAGAAAAGAATTTACAAATAAATATTTTACTCAGAAAATTGACCTTGTTATTTTTTTTAAAACTGATTATAACGGAGATATGTGATGCAGGCCGAGGGTCAGAACCAGACATTACTTTTACTATCGATGCAAATTTAACGGTTTTAATTATATTGATGATATAAGATACCCAATTAAGGGCATCTTCATCAGTTAAACCTTTTCATAAGTTTTTTTTAAATTTTCAATATGTCACATCAATACCACATCAAAAGTAGAAAAATCTATTATTCTCTCCACAATAAAAAAAAAACCTCCATACAATTTTTGTTGTGGGTTCTACATTACAAATCATACATCTTTATTTTTATTTTTTCATTTAATATCTCTATATAATTTTTACTTAATATTTTATTTAATTATCATCTTTAAATTAATTTATTTATAATTTTAAATTAATAAACTTATGATTTTTAATTTAATTTAATTTATAATTTTTATTTAATATTTAATTAACTTATGAATTTTAATTTAATTATAGTCATTTGTATTTTTTTAACTTATCAAATATATTTATTTTCAAAAGAAAAATATATAATTTAACTATTAAATAAAATATTTAATGATTTTAAAAAAATCAAACATGTAATATTAATTTTCTAATGATTAATAGCTCCATCTTCAAAAGAAAAAAACAGGTTTGAAATATCAAACCTACTCTTAAAATAAAAACCTCAAAGCTTATGTCTCCATTCATTAGAATTTTTTTGTTGAACTTTTTCAACTCTACAAATCTGTAAAAAAAAGTTACATTGAAGATGCTCTAAGTGTTAGAATAGTTACTATTCTTGTGCCCAAATAAAATTTTAGGAGTTAACTTCCAAGCAATAGCCGATAAACTAGGAGAATCAAAAAGACATCAGAAGTTGCTGTCCATAATTATTTGATAAGTCTATATTTTTTTTAGAACAAAGATTTATTTAAAGGGGGATAATTATAATGTCCAAAATCAATCTATTTTAACATCATGCATAATTAGGTAGGTCAAAATATTTAATTGAAACAACGTCAATTTATTAACCAAGATTTTAAAATTTATAGGTTTACATTTTTGCACACATAAAAATTTATATGCATCAAATTATATAATTTATAGGATTTAATATATATATATATATATAAAATTATACGTGGACATAAACTTTTATAAAATTTATTATATATATATATATAGGGAATTTCTAAACCCAAAGAGGATAAAAATTGTTTAAAGAGATTGTTCAAGTTTTATTGGATAAAAATCTGAATGTCATATTTATTTTGTACAAATTAATTTAGAAAATGATATGATATATATATATATATAAAAGATTCCTTGATTATAAAGTTTCTTTGGATTTAATGTATTTAATTGTTCATTTGAAAAAATTATCAGATTTTTATCCACATCTATCACTTCTTCTAGGTGAAGGGCCTAAAATAGAAGTACTATTTCTTCTAGTTATGATATCTAACCAGAAAGAAGAAGTATTTACTTCCATGGATCTAACAATTCTATATGATCTTGAGAAAGGCTCAGTTTTTGTTAGACTTATTGGCTTTGTATGTTAAAAATTTAGAAGTGACAGGTGATAGTTTAGGAAAAGATTTTCCTAAAGATAAGTTGCTAAGATCTTTATTCAGTTTTGCAAAGACTTCTTTTACCTCACTAGGGCCAAAGTTACCAGCAAGATGATTGTCTAATTGAAGAAGTTTTGATTCAATCAAAGTTAAATGATAATGAAGAGAAGTAAGGAGAGCTAAATGGTATTATTTTGTTGTATCTGAATTTGATCTCCTTTGCCAGGAAGAGTAATCTGGCAATAACCGTCTTCTTTTGTAGTGAAAAATTATCTTGTATATTCTACAACATCATCATAATGTATATTTTCACATTTCAATTTGTTCATTTATATTTTAGTTCTTCTAATACATGGTTAATTTAATTTTATCTCATTTTTCGTTTATTTGTGTTTTGTTATGATTAATCAAGTCCTTTGATTGTGGTAAAAGTTGATGAGTATCTATTTCTGTTACAGGTTTTAATGTTTTTACGCTTTTTAAGTAGTCAAGATTTTTTAAAACTTCGGCTGTTAATTTTTGTTGTTGCAAAGAAAGTGTAAGTAGATGTTCAAATTTATGTAGTAACGTTTGACAATGAGTTTCTACAAAGAGACCAAGACTTAGCACTAAATCTGTTAAAGTATTTAAGTGGGGTTGATCAGAATGTAGGTGATGGCTAAGTTGCTTCCTTCTAATATAACAAGTATGCTTATTATGGTCTAGAGTTATTATTTGCCTAGGTTGTAGAACAAGATCTAAATAATCAAGTTTTTTAAAAGAGGTAGAGGTTGTACACATATAGGTTTCCAAGTCTATTAGCTTTGATACCAAACTGGGGTTCACTTTTTTTTTACAACTTTGAGGTATTTGTATTGTCTAGGTTGAGTTTTCTAAGCCTTTAGGTATTTGTCTAATGCTTCTAGATCGCACCAGTGAACCTCACCTTGTAGAGAGTCTCTAGACTTATTGTATAGTTTCTAGTTTCTTACCTTGGCTCTTCAGGTCTTACGGTAGCTTTCTTGCTGTTTTTCCTTACTTAGCCAACACAGGTTTTACAAAACCAGAAAACTAAAGTTCGTCTTCTCTCTTAGCTAGTTACTGAAAAGTCAGATAAGGACTGAGGACTATTGATAGTAGAAACAATAGACAAAACCCAGAGGCTTAGAAATAAAAGCTTACTCGGCCATATACAGACTTAGTATTATAAAACAAGCTTACAAGCTTACAAACTTAAACAAGCTTACAAACTTAAGCAAAGCAAACTTAAACTAGCAAGTTACAAACTTACAAGGATGTAGTAGGGAATACAACTGTCAGAGAAGAGAGGAGAGATTATAGGTTCTTGTATTGATGGCTCACTTATGCAGAGAGACTCTCTATTTATAACAAAAGAGAAGAGACTAGAAGAGAAACGTGGCAGATAAGTTGGAATCCTCTGGTGGAGTTTTAGCTCATGGCTGATGTTTTTAAGTTACTGACGTCATTGCATCCGTCATAGAGTAGAGTGTGGTCATCATTGCTTCCGTCAGGAGCTATATTTCCATCATATTGATTAAATTTGGTTCTTCAACAGAACCCATTGATGGAGGGATTGTTAATGTAGAGGCTATAGAAAGATTACTTTTTTGTTTCTCTAGCCAAGCCAAATTTTCCTTTTGATAAAATTGGCATAAGTTTTGATGGTGAGTAGTATAGGAGAAGGAAAAGTGTACTGTCCCACATGTCTTTGGCCAGTAAATTTTTTTAGTGAAGGTTTCTCTGGCCAGACTATAATCTGTTAGATCTTGATAAGGATCTCATAACCAAGAGCTTCCTTAAAGAGAGGCTCTCCAATGATTTAATTGTTCAGAAATTGGTTTTGGAGAGAGTCGATCTTTGTCTGGATGAGAGGGATAGTCTTCGAATGGAAGTAATTGCATATTTAATCCTTGCATATCTAGTTTAATTAAAATGTCTGGCTGGTTCTGTCTGGGTAGAGAGCCATTCAGGTGGAGTACTATCAAAATTAGCTAAAATGATGGTTTCTTTTTTCTTCAAGTAAGTGTTGGAGAAGTCTTCCAAGAGTTTTTGGTACTAATGGTATTGAGTCTAATTCTTGGATCCATAATTGATGGAGCAATCCATAAGTCATAAGAGATTCTGGAGTAATAAGTCTTCCTCTATAATTTTTTCTTTGAAAATTTTCCAACTGTATATTAGCTTGACGTATTGAATATAAAAGTTGGCATCTACAGCCCAAGTCTGTAAGTTTTATGGTAGAACATTGAGAAAATTGTTTTATACATGGAATTTTCATCGAGTATTCCTTTGTATAAGAAATCATTAAGTCGGGGGTTTCATTTTGATGAAACCAAGTTAATGCATTTGAGAGTTCTAAGAACATTTTATAAGAAGAAATATCGCCCAATGTTTGTAAGTATAAAGTAAGGTATTCTGGTAGGGCTTTTAGTGAGAAAGGATGATCTTTCTTCTTATGGCCTTGCAATACTTCTAAGGACTGATAATGGAGTGGCCTAAGTGGTACAGAAAGCATATCTGTTTCTTGCCTTGTTGGGCTAGTATTAGAAGAAGCTGCCATTAAATAAGTTTTGTCCCCTTGTATTTTGTTATCCAGATGAAATATTGGACTTATAATAAAGTTGCCCACAATTTCTCTCGGAGTAAGTCATAGGCTTCGTTAAGTGAATAAAACCCTTTATAAGGAGGTTTATCTTCTTCTAGAAGTAAGACTTTCACTTCATCCCAAGTAGCATAAAGGCCTGCATAAGGCCCAGAGAAAATAGCATAATAGGAGAATTTCTTCCCAAGTGGTTTCTGAATAGTAGTCAAGAAATAATTTGACATAGCATTAATAATAACTATTTGTTGGCTAGCTATTCCAGGTGAAGTAGGAATATTCGAAATATTATCTATTAAGCATTATTGGATGCTATCAAGTTAAAGTCTTAAAGGAAACTCAAAAATATCTCCTTTGCGGGAGAATTGAGGAAGTTTTTGATTGCCGAATTTCATTGTCTTTTGGTAGCCATAAGTGCAAACTCTCTCTGTATCCATGATTGCAAAACAATATTAAATTAATAATCTTGATAAAGTGGCTGCTAAAGAATTAACACTGCCTTTAATATGCTCCCAATGGATCTTGAGTCCTTTATTAAGAATAGCATCTGTAAATTTAATCCAGCGTTTAGAGCCTAATACTTTTCTTACCTCCTTTGTCTGTTGGTTATATTTTACTATAGCCTCACAATCGGTTCTAATAGTTATTTCAGATTTATTGCAAATAAATAGCATGAAGGCTTCTAAACAATAAATGACTGCTAGTAACTCAAAATATAAAGATGTAAGTCTTCCTTTTTCCTTATATTTTCCTGAGACATATATGCACAATTGTTCTGAAGTTTTTGGATCATATGTAGATCTTTTACTAAATAAAGCTCCTCCCCAGCCTATCTCACATCCATATGTTTCAATTACTAAGTAATTCGTATCTAAAGGTAAAGTTAATTGAGGTAATTGTTGGACCATTACTTTGATTTGTTTTACTAAATCTATATCTTGTTGATTAAAATATCTTTATCCTGTTTACGAAGTTTTGTTATACAAAGGTTCACTAATTTTTCCAATATCTTTTAAATAAGGTCTTACATAATTAAATAAGCCTAAAAATGATCTAAGTGTTTTGATGTCTTCCATTTTATCTGGAAAGTTTAAGATTTTACTGGTGATATGAGTTTGAAGTGTTATCTTACCTTGACCTATAAGACTACCTAAAAAGTCAATATAAGGAACATCTAGTTTCATTTTTCTTCTGGAAATAATTAAACCATGTTGTTCAAAAAGGCTAAAAATCATGTGTAAATGTGTATAATGTTCTTCTTTTATTTTTGAGAATACCAAAATATTATCAATGTATACACATGTGAAGTTAGTCATAGGTCTAAATATGTCATCCATTTTCCTTTAAAAGGCTCGAGGGGCTACTTTTAACCCAAAAGACATGACTAGCCATTCAAAATGGCCTTCCGGGCAAGAAAAGATTGTCCAGGGAATGGATTCTAGATGTATTTTAACTTGTCAAAATCTGGATTTCATAACAAATTTAGAATACCATTTCGATTTTTGAATTTTATTGAGTAATTGATCTTTATCTAGTATTTTATACCCATCTTCATGACAATTATCATTAAGTCTTTTATAGTTGAACATCATTCGATACTGCCCTCTTTTCTGCTCAGCTCCTTTATTGACTATAAAAGTAGGACTTCTATGTCTAAAATCTGATCTCTGGATGGCTTGTAATGCTAGGAGTTAAGTAATATGCATTTTGCATTCTTCTATATCCCAATTAGAATATTTTAAGTCTTATACTTTAATGGTTAAGTCGGGATTGATAATATTCAGTTTACAATACACTTTATCCTTTTCCCAATATTTGACGGGATTTTCGCCAAGAATTTCTATTTTTTCTAGTCTAGAAATGACAGCATCTAATATGTCTTTTTTACTAAGTGGTGTATTTAAAAAGGAAGGTTTAAAACCATCTTGATAGTAAGTTTATGGTTCAACTGTGACCTCAAAGTTAGGTATGTCTTCGCTAAAAGCTTCGAGGCTCCAAGAGCCAAGTCTATCTAGTTTTTCTATAGGGAAAGCGTAACTTTAAGTTTCTTCGTTTTTTTGCTTTAGGTTGGCTAGAGGATGAGGTGGAGCAGCTGGGGTTACAAAGGACAGAGTTAGGTAGAGGAAGTAGGATTACAACTTTCAGCAGGAGAGGTATCACCACACAGCCCAACACTATAGGGGGTGGAAAGAAAGAAAGCATAATCCTTAAATCTGTTAAAGTATTTAATAGCTCTTTTACTTATTATTTTGTTCTCAGATCTTAAATCTTTTCTTCTATATTCAAAAGTCCAAATGCTTAAATATTCTTGATATTTTTCAGGCCTCAACTAGTGGGGTTGCTCCGGTTGCTGCTCCCGCCACAGAGGCTTCTAAGTTGGAAGTCGCTGCCTGATCATTTATAATTATCATTAATGTAAGATTTGATAATTATAAGCTCATTGTGGAAGTGTTGAATGCTTCCAGAGCAACACATGATTTTTGCGGATGGTATTGTTCCCATCTTCCATTTTGGAGTAATGCTGCAGTTTTTGGCATTGTAACAAACACAAGTGACCTGAGGAATTATCAAGAAGAGTTCATTATTTGATTTTGAGTTAAACATTAAATGGATTAATTATTGGCGGCAACTTTGACTGGTTGATCTGTCTCTCTTGATCGACATGTTGTTTTTCTATTGTAATTTCTTTTTGGTTGCTTGTCGTTTTGTTCGAGCAAAGGTGGGGCATGCTTGAAAAAATAAAAAATTTAGTGGATATCTGTGATCGATTGCGTTACGCCATGCTATTATAATCATCCAGTGATTGTGTTACTTCATCATTTTTATAATCATCCAAAATTAGTAAGTAGTTTCAGTAGCAAAAGCAATTATATTAAATTCCACAAGTTTAATATTGTGGGGTTGGCCAAACCATGTACGCCTTTTTACAACATTGGGACTATGCCTATGTGCATCAATTGCTCATGCCCTTGTTGTATACTAGGAAAAGATCTAGTAGCATTGCAGTGTATGGTGGAGTGTTGCATTGCCTGATGCAAAGAGAATAATCATGTAAAATGTCTAAACCTTTTGTTTTTCTTCTAAACAAAATCAATTATATTTATTTGCTTTTGGTTTCTTCAGTTGTGCATGTGAATAGTAGAGATTCCATTGTTTTTCATTTTCAACAAAAACATGCAGCAACCTTAGCTGACATACCGTTTTCAAAATGATGATCCCTTCTACCTGCATGAAAATTTGTTATCAGTTTAATAGAGATGGTAGCAGCTTGTGTTGGTGCAGCGGGGTTAGTTAGAGGAGGTGAATTGTTTAAAAAAAAATCTTTTTTATTCTTTCAATTTTAATTAAAAGTAATTATAATAAATGACAATTTAAGTAGTTTCAGTAGCAAAAGCAATTAAATTCCACAAGTTTAATATTGTGGGGTTGGCCAAACCATGTACGCCTTTTTACAACATTGGGACTATGCCTATGTGCATCGATTGCTCATGCCCTTATTGTATACTAGGAAAAGATCTAGTAGCATTGCAGTGTATGGTGAAGTGTTGCACTGCCTGATGCAAAGAGAATAATCATGTAAAAAGTCTAAACCTCTTGTTTTTCTTCTAAACAAAATCAGTTATATTTATTTGCTTTTGGTTTCTTCAGTTGTGCATGTGAATAGTAGAGATTCCATTGTTTTTCATTTTCAACAAAAACATGCAGCAACCTTACGTTAAGCTGACATATCGTTTTTAGAATGATGATCCTTTCTACTGCATGAGAACTTGTTATCATTTCAATAAAGATGGTAAAGATGGTAGTAGCTTATGTTGGTGCAACGGGTTTGATAAAAGGAGGTGAATTATCTGAAAAAAAATTCTGATCTTTCAACTCTAATTAAAACCGGAGTTGTTGTTTATTTTTTACGTACAAGAGTCATTTTATAGCTCCTAGAAAATTTTATCCGTGATTTGAGGACGTCTTCCATAGGACTGGAAGACGCTTCCAGCGAGGCACCAGTGGATAAAAGTTTATCCACTGCCAATGGCAAAATCTGCCTGGTCGAAGGCGCCTTTCATGGGGCTGGAAGACGCCTTCCATGGCTGGTTGAAGGCGTCTTTAGCATGAAGGTTGCGGAGGTGCCTTCAACTCTTGTTCTGATTTTAGCTCTTCCGTTGCTCTGATCGCCTGGGTGATATCGGCCAACCGAAATAGGGTTCACCCGAACCCAATTTCCGGCCTTCTTCCTTGAGTACGCTTCCGCTCCGGCTTCTCGTCCATTGAACGTCGCGCACGTCCTTCTCGTCCACCGGTGTACTCTTCCGCGGCACCTCGCCCCTCGAATGCACCGAGTCTGTCGGCTCCCTTCCCATGTCATCCTTCTTGCTAGCTGCGTCTTCTGCTCAACTTCTCATGTTCCTAAGCTCCTGCACACTTAGACATAAAGATCAAACACAATAGGAGTTAACTTTAACTTGGTTGATCACATCAAAACTACCACGGGGTTCCAACAATCTCCCCCTTTTTTATGTGCATCAACCCAAGTTCAAGTTAAGGTAAAAATATATTGAATTAAATTTTTTTACAAAAAATGATAAAAATATATCCTAACGTCCCCTTAACTTGTACCTCTCTCTCTCTCTTTGATCGTATCAAAAAAATAGGAATAATACCATAAGAAGTTAGAATATTTTGAAATTAATTTTGAGGGGTACTTAAAAAATAGTAACAGAATAGTTAAAAAATTTTATAAAGTCATACTTTGTATAAAAAAAATAAAAGAGTTAACAAAAATATTTTGCCAATTGTGAAAATTCGAAAAAAAAATTCTAACTTGTTAACAAATATAACAGTAAATTGTTTTATTAGTTAGTCATTAAATATTTATTTCAATAATAGGCTTCTAGCTGTGGCGAGACACTAAGCCTTCTTGGATATTGGAGCAACAACCACTTTCTTAGACAAAGTCTTTTAAAGAAATTAATATTTAATTTCTTTTCTCACATTTAACCTTTTTAAAAATAATTTTACTCTAAGTATGTTTTTGGAACCCAATATAAGTCCCTACCTACTGGGTTAATTAAAAATTTGGGGGTACATAATTTTTAGGAATATTCTTAATTTATCCCTGGTGATGTCTAATATACCAGTTTAGTCTATCATATTTTCTAGATTTTGGTCTTTGACAATTATTCAAATTCAAACATGCATGGTCATTTTTCAATTTTTTGATTTCTATCTTCAATTTTTCATTTTCTAAATTATCATTCAATTCTAGAGGACATGCATTATGTCTTTTTAAATCAATACTTTCTTTTTCTAATTTGTACAAATTTTTAGAAAGTATTTTGATAAAATTAAAAGACTGCTCGGGAGATAGTGCACGTATCTCACTTACTGATGTGAATCCAACTTGAAAGATATCTCAAAAACCCACAACGAATTGAAAACAGAAAGAAGGAAGGTCTAAAGACGATAAGATGGATGAAACCTCGACCCAATGCTTAGAAAAGCACGAACCTTGGTATACGAGATGGAAGACGCCACAACCTTGGGATTGAGGTTGATAAGTCTTTGAACGCCACAAGGAGATGCCTTGATAAGTTCAAGTTCAATGAAGAACCAACAAGCGAGAGCCTCACCGTACTTTAGATTGAAAAATATGTCAAAGATACATGTGTGGTCGTCACTCCCTTTATTTATAGCTATAAGGTGACCAAAAAACCCTAAAAGGCCAAAAGAAAGCTCATTTAGTAAAGGTCTATGTAGACTACTTAGTCATTTTAAGCTTATGGCTTTATTACAACCCAAAAAAAAGTATAAATTGAGTCTAAATTAAGCCTACATATCCCTACTACATAGACATGAGACTTAAGTGCTAATTAAGCTCATCTAAGGCTTGAATTTGGTTGACTATGCCGAATGACTTGCTCTTGGTCAAACCTTCTTCAATGGTAGCTTTGGCATTCACATCTTCAATTAGTACATTAAGTGTTTCCTTTATCTTTCTAGTCTTAGACCTTGTAATTGGGCCTCCATTGATGCATAATGGATCATCATTAACATCTAGAGTGGGTTGACCATGATTTATATCGTTAGCTTGTTGCTCTCTTTCTTTGACTCCATCATTCCCCCTTTTCCCAAAAGGATTCATCCTCGAATCTTGATCACCTCAGTTTGTCCATCTGTTTGTAGATGACAAGTTGTAGAAAATAAAAGCTTTGTTCCCAATTTTCCCCATAGTGTCTTCCAAAAGTAGCTTAGGAACTTTGCATCACGATCTGAAATTATGCTCCTTGGTACTCCATGAAGCCACACGATCTCCCTAAAAAATAGATAAGCAATATGGTTAACATCATCTGTTTTCCTACAAGGAATAAAATGAGCCATTTTAGAAAATCTGTCCACAACCACAAAAATAGAATCCATAGTTCCATACCTCGTTTGAACCTTGGTAGTCCTAAAACAAAGTCTATGGAAATATCAACCCAGGTTCACTAGGAATTGGTAAAGGTGTATACAGTCCATGAGATAAAGATCTAGAGTTTACTTGCCTACATGTAATACACTTCTCACAAAATTTAACTACATCTTGTGTCATGTGTGACCAAAAGAAATGCTCTACCAACGCTTCTAGAGTTTTTCTTACTCCAAAATGTCCCATTAGTCCCCCACCATGAGATTCTTGGAGTAATAATTCCCTTAATGAACAATTAGGCACACACAACCTATTCACTCTAAAAAGAAACCCCTCATGCCTATAAAACTTCCCAAAAGCAGCATGTTCACAAACTTCAAACACATTTCCAAAATCAGAATCATTAGAATATAGATCTTTAATGTATTCAAATCCTAACAATTTAGTGTTTAAAGTAGAGATCAAGGTATACCTTCGAGACAAAGCATTGGCAACAATGTTTTCCATACCTTGTTTATACTTGATCACATAAGGGAATGATTCAATGAATTCTACCCATTTTGCATGACGCCTATTCAACTTACTTTGGCTCTTCAAATGCTTCAACGATTCATCATCAGTGTGAATAATAAATTCTTTGGGCCATAAGTAATATTGCCAAGTCTCTAAAGCCCTCATCAATGCATACATCTCCTTGTCATAAGTTGGATAGTTCAAAGCTGCTCCGCTAAGTTTCTCACTAAAATAAACAAGGGGTCGACCTTCTTGTATTAGCACAGCTCCAATACCTATTCCTGATGCATCACACTCAATTTCAAAAGTTTTAGCAAAGTTAGGTAATGCAAGTAATGGTGCCGAACTTAGCTTCTCCTTAAGTAAGTTGAAAGCTGTAACTTGTTCACTATCCCAACGGAACCCAACATTTTTTTTAACAACTTCAGTTAAGGGTGCAGCTATAGAACTCAAATTTTTAACAAACCTTCTGTAGAAACTTGCCAACCCATGAAAGTTACGTATCTCAGTTATCGTTTTTGGTGTTGGCCACTCACGAATTGTCTTAACCTTTTCTTCATCAACTGCTATTCCCTTAGCACTAACAATATAGCCAAGAAACTCTATCTGACTAGTGCAAAAAGAATATTTTTAAAGGTTAGCATATAATTTTTCATTTCGTAAAACAAGTAAAACTTTTTGTAAATGGTTGACATGCTCATCTAAATTCTTACTATAAATCAAGATGTCATCAAAATATACTACAACAAAGTTCTCAATATAAGCACGTAAAATATGGTTCATTAATCTCATGAAAGTACTAGGTGCATTAGTTAGCCCAAATGACATGACTAACCATTCGTACAAACCATACCTAGTCTTAAAAGCAATTTTCCATTCATCTCCCTCACGTATACGAATTTGATGATAGCCAGACTTCAAAACAACTTTAGAGAAAATACAATAACCATATAGTTCATCTAGCATATCATCTAATCTAGGAATAGAATGACGATACTTTACCATAATTTTGTTAATAACCCTGCAATCAACGCACATTCTCCAAGTTCCATCCTTCTTAGGCACAAGCAAAATAGGAACTGCACAAGGACTCAAACTTTCTCGAACATACCATTTTCACATCAATTCTTCAACTTGCTTTTGAAGCTCCTTCATCTCCATAGGGTTGCACCTATAGGCTGGTCGATTAGGAATGACTGATCCTGGGATGAAGTCAATCTGGTGCTCTATTCCCCTAAGTGGCGGAAATCCATTAGGAACTTCTTCCGGAAAGACATTATCAAATTTCTGCAAAAGAGATTTAACAACACTAGGCAAAGAAGAGTTAAGGTTGTTAGTGTTGAAATAAGTCTCCTTATACAAAACTACAATCATCGGTTGTTGAGAATAAAAAACTCTCTTAACCTTTCTTTCTTTTGCATAAAAGCTCCCTTATTTACTCTCTAGATTTTTTGTTTCTTTTTCATTCATTTTTTCACTCCTCTCATCCTCACTTTTTCTTTTCTCACACTCCTTTTCTTTTCCATTTTTTTTCCTCTCACAATCTTTTCTTTTTTCACTCTCATTTTTTATCCTCAATTGATCTTCATATACTTGCTTAGGAGTCAATGGTACAAGAGTTACAAGTTTACCATGCATCTTAAAAGAATATTTGTTTGTGAACCCATCATGTATGACCCTCCTATCAAATTGTCATGGTCTACCTAAAAGCAAATGACTTGTATGCATTGGTACTATATCACAAAGAACATCATCATGATACCTACCAATGGATAATGAAACCAACACTTGCTTAGTGACCTTAACCTCCCCGTAATTATTCAACCATTGTAGTTTATAAGGTCTAGGATGTTTAGTGGTAGGTAAGCATAATTTCTCAACCAAGATAGTACTAGCAACATTAGTGCAACTTCCTCCATCTATAATCATACTACATACCTTGTCTTTGATGTGGCAACGGGTATGAAATATGTTGTCTCGTTGTTCTTCATCTTCTTCCTTCACTTGCACATTTAGAGCACGCCTAGTGACAAAGGCTTCCCCTTCAACAGCATACTCTTCTACATCACTTTCCATCAATGGTGGCAAGATATTATCATCTTCGGACTCACTCTCAGTTTCAATATCACCATTTTCTTTCAAAAGCATACTTCTTTTATTTGGACATTGTGAAGCAATATGTCCTCTTTCCAAACACTTTAAACATTTAATATCTCTATTTCTTGAAGATTGGATAGGTTCTTTACCTTTAACCAATGGAGAATTAGCATCTTTATTCTTCAAAAACTCAGTCTTATTTTTTGATGCAACTTTATCATCTCTTTTGTTCCAACTAGATTTCCAAGTGAATGAATTAGAACTTTAACCATGCTTGATTGAACCCTTCCTTTTAAGTTGCCTTTCAACTTTTATGGACATATGCACCATATCTTCCAGCTCCACATAATGTTGCAACTCTACTATATTTGCAATTTCTGAATTCAAACCTTGCAAAAATCTTGCCATGGTTGCTTCTCGGTCCTCCTCCACATTGGCTCGAATCATGGCAATTTCCATCTCTTTATGGTATCCTCCACAGTCCTGGATCCTTGGGTTAGACTTTGTAGCCGTTGGTACAAATCTCGATAGTAATGTGATGGAATGAACCTCTTTCTTATAATTGATTTCATCTCTTCCCAAGTGCCAACATGTCTCTCGTTATTTCTTCTCCTGCTTAGAATAACTTGATCCCACCAAATAATAGCATAATCAATAAATTCAACAGCAACAAGTTTTACCTTCTTCTCTTCAGAGTAGTTGTGATAATCAAATACTAATTCTACTTTCTTTTCCCACTCTAAATATGCGTCTGGATCACTTTTGCCTTGAAAAGAAGGAATCTTCATTTTGATATTTCCCAAGTTTCTATCAACATAATCACTCCTCCTTCCCCTTCTACCACCAATTCTGATACCACCAGATCTGTCACTAGAAGCTCTATCATCAATGTCCTAAAAAATGCCATCATCATCATAGTTGTTGTCTTCACGATTATATTGCCTCGAACTTCGTGTAAGAACTCTACCAGCTTAGTTATTTTACAATTCAGTAATTACAGCATATTGTCTCTCCAATCTGTTGAGGATTTGATTGAATCTGATTTCCATGTGTTCCAAGTGTTGTCTCAAGGCACATTGTTCAAGTGTTTCTCTAGGTCTTGCTTCTTCTCCACTTGTCGCCATTAATGCAATCTGTTGTCACTCAATCACTCAACTCGCTAATGTTAGCTCTTTGAAGAACTTAGAATTATGGCAATTCCTTGTAAACGATCATTGACTGATTGAAAACCCTAAAGGTATAGGATAAAAGAAAGGAATTGATAGAAGAATTCAAATTGTAGAATTGAAAACTTAAATTAAGTTCAGAAAGGAAATTTGCCAGAATTGAATCTAGGCAAAACTTATGAGAATGCGAGACTAAAAGATAAAGATATTTGAAATAAGAACTGAAAAGGAATTTGCCAGAACTTAATCTAGACAGGTGCAGAATTAAATCTAGGCAAAACTTTAAAAGAAATGCGGAATTTGGAAGTGAAAGTATACTAGGCAAAACTTTAAGGGAAATGCGGAATTTGGAAGTGAAAGTATACTAGGCAAGATTTTAAAGGAAATGCGGGATTGGAAAGTGCAAATATAATAGACAAAACTTTAAAGGAAATGCGGAATTGGAAAGTGTAAGTATAGAAATAACAATTCTCTACACTCACCTTTTTTTCCTATTTTTTTTTGGAATTTCGGCCTTTTTTTTTTACTATTTTTTTTCCAAATATATATATATATATAGTTTTTGAATTTCGACCTCTTTTTTTTTGCTGAAAATAATTTGATAGCACCAAGACGAATAAAACTCACTAAGATCGAGATGATAATGATAAGCAGATAATTTTGAACAAATAGACAAAGTTTCAAGCACAAAGAACAAAAGGATAACCAAATCGATTTAGAAAAACCAAAGCTCTGATACCAAATGATGTGAACCCAACGAGAAAGATATCTCAAGAACCCACAACGAATTGAAAACAGAAAGAAGGAAGGTCTAAAAACGATAAGATGGATGAAAGAAACCTCGACCCAATGCTTAGAAAAGCACGAACATTGGTATACGAGATGGAAGACGCCACAACCTTGGGATTGAGGTTGATAAGTCTTTGAACGCCACAAGGAGATGCCTTGATAAGTTCAAGTTCAATGAATAACAAACAAGCGAGAGCCTCATTGTGCTTTAGATTGAAAAATATGTGCTAATTAAGCTTTAGATTGAAAAATATGTACTACATAGACATGAGACTTAAGTGCTAATTAAGCTCATCTAAGGTTTGAATTAGGTTGACTATGTCGAATGACTTGCTCTTGGTCAAACCTTCTTCAATGGTAGCTTTGGCCTTCACATCTTCAATTAGTACATTAAGTGCTTCCTTCATCTTTCTAGTCTTAGCCCTTGTAATTTGGCCTCCATTGATGCATAATGGATCATCATTAACATCTAGAGTGGGTTGACCATGATCCATATCGTTAGCTTGTTGTTCTCTTTTTTTGACTCCATCACTTATCTCGTGATCTGATGCTCCCCCTTCATCGCAACTTTCTTCTGATGATCCTCCCCCTTCATTGATACTCATCTCTGAGCTGCTTTCATCTTCTGTTTGATGGTTTACCATTAGAGCTAGTAGGCTTTGATCTCGAACTCAAAGGATGATGATTCATCCCATGTGGCCTTCAAGTTCTTGTATTTTGGTCTGTTGCCCTTGTCTTTCTCATTTTTCTTTAGTTTAGGGCATTCATCCTTGATGTACCCTTCTTCATTGCAGTTGTAGCATCGAAACTTCCTTTTATTTCGATAATCCTTTTTCATCTGCGATTTAAACTTATTAGATCAAATAAACTTATTAAATTTCCTTACCATTAAAGTCATTTCATCTTCATCAATTGACTCTTCAGAGTCTAGACCGTCCGTTCTTACCTTTAGGGTAATGTTCTGACTCGACCTTTTTCTTTGTCCTGCACATCGAGATTCATGTAATTCGAAAGTGGAGAACAGATTTTCTAAAGCACTCACCTCGAGATCTATGGAGATATAGTAGGAGTCTACTATAGATGTCAATTCCAATATTTTCGGGAACGCATTTAAAGCATATCTTAGCATATCCTGATTAGTTATCATTTTTCTAAGGTTCGTTAAGTCAGAAATTAGCTCCTTAATAATTCTTTTGTGTAGTTAAGCAACCGATTTGCCTTCTTCCATTCGGAGATTTCTTATTTGGTTCCGGAGTAGGTCCCGCTTTATGAGTTTAGCTTCGGATGTACCTTCATGTAGTTCCAAGAACTTCTTCCAAAGTTCCTTTGTTGATTCGTAGGTGCCGATTTTGTTGACTTCTTGCGGAGGTCATGGAATTCGGTTCGTCCATTTGCCATGAAATCTGCTTGCTGCTTTTTGGTCCATTGATACTCCTTTTTTCTTTCGGTGCTACAATTCCATATTTTATTATTAACAATAATTCAAAATCGGTTTTAAAAAAATACCTCTATGCATTTCTTCCAAGTCACAAATTCTCCCTCAAACTTTGGTGGATAAATTATCAGTCAGGCCATCGTTTCAATGCTTCAGTCGGCGATTAGTCCTTCTGAGACAGTTGAGCTCTGATACCACTTGTTGGTGCAGTGAGGTCAGCAAGAGGGGGTGAATTGCCTGAAATTTTTTTTTTTCCGTTCTTTCAACTCTAATTAAAAGCAACTATAATAATAAATGAAAATAACAACTTAAAGACGAGGCACTAGATTTACTTGGTTACAACGTAGGTGGTTGTTAATCCAAGACCAATAAAAGCACTAAAAGAAAATCTCCTTCGTTGAAGGCGGAGAAGCCTCTTACACTCTTGAAATCTTAGAAAGTTGCTAGAAAATTAAAACCAGAGTTGTTGTTTATTTCCTAGGTCCAGGAGTCTTTTTATAGCCCTTGGAAAATCTTATCCGTGGCTTGAGGGCGCCTTCCATAGTGCTGGAAGGTGCTTCCAGCAAGGCGCGGTGGCTAAAAGTTTATCCATTACCAACGACAAAATTTGCCTAGTCTAAGGCGTCTTCCATGACTGGTTGAAGGCCCCCTTTAGCCCAGCTGAAGGTGCCTTCTTCCTGAAGGTCACGGAGGCGCCTTCAACCCTTGTTAAAGGCACCTTCAGCAACTCCATAGCTCCATTTTAGCTCTTCTATTGCTCCGATCGCCTAGGTGATATCGGCCAACTGGAATAGGGCTCACCCGAACCTAATTTCTAGCCTTCTTCCTCGAGCAAGCTTCTGCTCCGGCTTCTCATCAACGTCGCACACGTCCTTCTCATTCACCGGTGTACTCTTCCGCAGCACCTCATCCCTCAGATGTACTGAGCCCGTCGACTCCCTTCCCGTGACATCCTTCTAGCTAGCTACGTCTTCTGCTCGACTTCTTGTGTTCCTAAGCTCCTGTACACTTAGACACAAGGATCAAACACAGCATAACCCACTTTTGCCATCCATGTTGCCCAAATCTATAATAGTATCTTCTAGGATTTTTGGTCTATTTAGAAATACACACCAATGTTCTTTGTCCACAGTCCCTACATGCTACAGGTTGAAATATCATATTGTCGATGTTGTTGTAACTTGATGGTGTCATGAAATAGCAACCTAATAATCAAATTTTATTACTTTGATTTTAAAAAAGTCTGTGGCATTCTTAAAAAAAACTATAAAAGGGCAAATCAATAATAACTTTTGATATTAGCGATCAAAAGGAGCAGTGAAATTGAAGGTAAATCCATATGTTCAAAATTGACTGAAAATCTAACAAATACTACGTCCAATTCATAACATGAATGCTGAACTACTTTGTTTAGAGTTGATACAAAGAAAAAAATTTCATTTCACATTACTACCATAGATATATTTTCTTTCTTTGTTATTAATAAATCTAAAGCATCTTCAACTATGAGCATGAACAAAATTCAAGAACCTGCACAAATCCCACCTACCAGTAAAACTCAAAGACACTCTATAACTAAACAAAAATTCAGGTTCTTTAAGAACCTGAATATTTTAATCTCACCTACCAAACCATGGAAACGCCAAAGAAGAAGAAATAGAATAGAAGTTGATTACTTCAGAGAATGCTCAAACTCAAAGCTCCTTGTCTGCTGGTACTATATATAACTTGACCCAATAGCTAAGTCATGGCTTCGACTCCTTAGAAGGGAGAGGGAAGAAGAAGGAGATAGGTCAGGGGAGGGAGAAACGCAAATAAAGCAAAAAATGCGAACGAAGAAAAAACTCATTATTTTTCAGATGGACAGGTTTCTCTCCTCTCTTCGAGAACAGGAGGGCAGAAGCGGCTCACTTCGCTAGGAGGAAGTGAAAGGAGAACACGAGGCTACGATCGAAGAAGTTAGGGCATGAAGGGGACATACTTTGCTCCTCTCTTCGAGAACAGGAGGGAAGAAGTGGCTCGGGAGCTTCGCTGAGGAGCTTCACGAAAGAGGAAGGAGGAGGAGGAGAGTTAGGGCACGAGAGGAGAATCGCGAAAGAGAAAGAAGGAGTAGGTGGAGAGTTAGGGCATGGGTCATGAAAGAGGAAGCCAAGTCCGCGATTTTTTGTGTGAGTTGGACTTGGCCACACAAGATGCCACCTCAGTCGCAAAGAGTTTTCACTGAGGAGCTTCGCTGCGAGAAACATTACTCTAATAGTTATAATACAAAGAAACCGAACCCAAGAATTTAAGTGAACATGGTGAGGAGTAAGAATAAACACATGTACAACTAAACAAACTCCTAAATCTCACATTTAATCTATAAGGTTATCATGCTAAGAAATAAAAAGAATATGATCATAGCTAAACTCAATCCGAAACTTATCTCATCTAGAGTCCGAAATCTACATAGAGCACATAATGTTATAAGCAAGTAGAAACATAAACACAAACACAACTTAAACTAAATTCCGAAATCATCACCTAATCTACTATGATATCTAAACATATATAATATATAGGAACTATCTAATACATGATATGATATAACTATCTAATACATGATATGATATGTAAAACGTGCATGATCACATGGCACAATATAACTATCAAAATATGAAGATTTTAAGGTCTCCTAATGCTAGTTAAATTGAATTTCAAAGGTATCAAACATCTATGAATTTAAGGAATTAAAATAAAATATAATATGAGAAGAACATGTCTTCAACTCCCTACTACTAAGCTTCTTCTTCTTCTTCCCTTATAGCTTGGTCCGACGATGGTGGAGGCTAGGGCCGGTGGTGGTGAAAGCTAGGGATTTGGCGGAAGTGAAAAAAAAAAAAAATAGGAGCAAGGCTTTTATATATATATATATATATATATATATATATAGTCAATTCTATGTATAATTAATTCTACATCAATCTTTCCACAATTAATTTATAAAAGATAATCAAGGATTCAAATTTCTTTATAAAAATCACAAGTAAAAATTTTATCAAATCACAAAAAAGTTTTATATATATATATATATATATATATATATACCACATATATTTTTACACATACTAAGGCATGCATAAATTTTTATTTATTAAATTTAGATTTATATATATATAAATTTCTTATATAAAATTTATATACAATAAATTTTATAAAAGTTTATTTTCACCAGTCATATAAATTTTTTATACTTACTAAACCCTATAAAGTATATAAATTTGATGCATATAATTTTTTTTTATATTTATTCATATATTTTTCTAAAGAATTTATTGGTTTAATGTGTTTGCAACGTACTTCACATTTCTGCTCATATATTTAAATGAATATTTAATGGTGTAAAACACGTGTACGACATCTATACTACACCTCGATGCTCTCATAAATCTCATCTTCTCTCTCGAATTAGGGCACCATCCATCTCGCCTCTTTCAAATCAATCCGCCCTTTCTGCGATAACCTTAGGCGACTCCCTAGGACTCCAAAATTTGTCCAAATTGGTTGTCACTCAAACCTGTTGATCGATGGGGAAGAGGAAGGAACGCCGTCTCGCGGCGATGAAGGCGGCGAGCCGGCGAGTAAAGCTCGATCTGTTCGCCGAGCCCTCCGGTATTCCTCCTCTCTATCTTCCTGTGAATATCCTCTCTTCTCTTGTGTTGGATTTAAATATATTAGTGGTTCCTAATTTTGAGTTAGCGTCACTTTTTTTTTTTGAAAAAAATGGTTGGGGACTCAGTGATGGATCGTTAGGATTCTCGAGTGATTGGCCAGACCTTCGATATTTATTGCTCAGAAATCAGAAGCAAGCAAGATTTACCATGGATATCGGGTTCTTTGTCAAGGATTAATAGTGTTTACTAGTAAAATATGGCTGGTTGTGCAGCAAAAATAGCTCTTATGTGTTGGATGCTGAATAACATATATTCCATTTTTATAAAAATTTTTGTCTAAGAACAATTTCCAAAAGTTCCTAAACGTGTTGCAACTTGCATCTAATATGCATTTTATGATTTTTTTTAATCTTTATTGCCACACGGGATATTTTTGCCTCGATGTTGTTTTGTAAGCATACTCTAGTACAAAATGGTTCCCTTTATACTTTGTTTCACATTATAGCTTATTGTGCCTGCATTCTGCAGAACTTGTTTTAAAATTTGTTTGGCTATGTGATAGATTCATATGCCATATCATGATTTTGGCTTATGCTCTTTTTTTTTTCTGAACAGTTCCTTTTGGTTATCTTCTAAATCAGCAAAGTGATTCTACAATGCTATAATGCTTGAGAAGCTTTTTCAGTTCTTTGATAAATTGCTATATTTGATATTCATCATGCGTTCTGTTTGTAGGAGAGATGGTGACGAGTTCTGTACATGACGAAGTAGGAGAGGATCCAGATAAAGACTGCCAAGCTGAGGTTCCCAATTCACCATCTTCTTCAGGTGGGTTTCATGAGTTCATTTTAAATGGACTATGTAGAGAAGATATGCCACAGCATATTTTTGGTGGAAACTTGGAAATTTTATACACGCTTGTTGTATGCACCAAATGTCTGGTTCTGAGACTGTAGGGTGGCTGAGGTGTGGGAACATCATTAGTCATTCAGATCGGGCTGCCACAGGGGAATTGAATGACTCCCTACCTGTTATTATCCTTTGGCAGCATCTAGATGTGGAGGTTTGTATGTCTCTAGCTTTATTTGGTTTGTACTTGCTGACATGTGTTTTATGATTGTCAGGTGGTTGGACATTTATATATTTTTTCATTAAAATTATACTATTTCTATAACTACTAGCTTACTGCATAGCTAAAGGCTTAGTATTGTGTGTTTCAGGCATTCTCTTTAGCTTTATTTCTTTATTTCTGAGATATTTTACTTGTTAATTCCATTTTCTCAGGTAAGAAGAAGGAAAATCCTTTGTCGTTACTTGAGCAGTATAGTGATGATGAATTGGATGAAGAGTCCAGCAAACATCCAATTCAGAGTGCTGAAGAGAATGTATCAATTGATCCTCTGGTGCAGGTATTGTGATCCTTCCATTTTTTCTAGTCTGCTCTTATGGCCACACTGTAACATGGTAATTCACTATGTGCTGATATATCAACCAGATCTGATGCTCAGTTTTTTTCAATATGAAATGCTATTGCATGCATGGTGGTCATGTGGATTATCTGGGGCATGATAACTGTTCTCGATACATGTGCTTGAGGGAGACATTTCTATGCTTCAAAATCATAAACTATGTAATTGTATCCCTGTAGCACTATTTTTGTGCAGCATATAATGCACTTTTATGATATTTTTCTTTCTGCCTAGAATCTATTCTATTCATTCCACTAGTGTATTGAAAGATCCATTTGTTGAGGAAAGCAATGAACATCAAGATAATGTGGAAGTTGCTGACAAAAGTAATGTTTGTGTTGTTTTTTTTTCTTGTTCCTCTAGGGGAACAAGACTCTTCTTCATGTTAACTCATGTATAATGTCTTGAAGTTTTTGTATTTATTAACTGTATATTTTGCTAACTGTTAGTTATCAACATGTTCAGGAAACTGTATCTGTAGATGTTATTGCTGAAAACAAAACAAATAATGTAGATGATGCTGTTGGCCTTAGTGATGGCCAATTGGGGAACACAAACAATATTGAGTCTAATGATACCATAGAAAGTGATATTGCTTCAACTGCTGCTCAAGTTAGCAAAGGTGCTCCTGAAAGCCAACCAGTTCTTGATGCTTCTGGAATGCAAGTTGTTGGTGATTTGGCAGGAAGTTGGAAGGTTGTAATGCATGAGCAGAGCAATCAATATTATTATTGGAATACTGCCACAGGAGAGACTTCATGGGAGGTACCTCATGGATTGTCACTTGAAGTTCCGACAAATGGGGTCAATCTTTCTTCCACTGTTGAAGGACAAGTGAATTATCCTGTTCTTTTGCAAGCAAACATACCAGTTTCTAACATGCATGGTGGGATTAGTAGCAGCATAGAACCATATGGAACTGTGGAGATGATAAATACAAATGGACAGGTTGTATTTGCAGCTCAATTGACAAGCTTGAGTGTATATGCTTTAGCTATTTAAGTTTGTGCTGCTACATAATTATGTTTTTTAACTAACTATTTTTTTTTATAGAAACAGGCAACTAGCAATGCTCTTTTAGACTATTCAAGGTCTTCCGCAGATCTGACAAGTTATGAAGCAGAACACACCACAAAGATCAGTGAATTTTATGCAATGACAGATGTTCAGCCTGCTTCACTTGTGGAATATGCTCAAAATTTATTGCATAGACTGAAGACACTCCCTAGGTATGACTTGTGATTTCTTTTTTTTATAGTCTTTTTTTCCTGATATGCGTACATAACCATTTTATCAGATAATTTTTGTTCTTATCAGAAAACTGATGTTTTGTGTTTCCCAGCTGTGTTGATGGACATGAATGGATTGCAAAGGAGATTGAGTTGAGGATATCTGATTGCAAAGCACTTTCCTCATATGGTTCATCTCTGATTCCATTCTGGTGGCATATTGAGACACAACTCAAGCAGCTAGAGTCTGTCATTGCTGGTGCAGAAGTTTCTTCTATTCCTGATGAAAGTACTGTTGATAATGTAGGACCATCTAGAATAGTTGAGGAGAATAGTAGTTTATATAATGGTGAAACCCGCTACTCCATTCCTGATATTGACACACATGTCATGCAGACTGAGCCTGATATGAAAAAGCCTGAAAATGAAGACACTGCATGCTTAGGATTCACTGGTGTGAGGACCAATATATGTGAGGAAACTGTGAATTCCATAATCAAGGCTGAACTGCCCACTGAGGATGTTGATATGGATGTGGAGATGGAGGTGGATGACGAGACAGTTGCTTTTCATCCAACATATCCAACTACTGAATCTCCTGTTCCAGTAGAACCAACTGGACAGGTGGGCCCAGCTTCAGTAAGCCATCCTGATGAGCCTAATGTTCCACCACCTCCAGATGAAGAGTGGATCCCTCCCCCACCTCCTGATAATGAAGTAATTCCTCCACCTCCGCCAGAAGATCCACCTGAACCATCATACCCTCCACCTTATGCCGATGTCTTGCCTCCGCCTCCCCAAGACCAGTATAGCTTGGGATATGTTCTTCCTTCCTACAATTATTATGCTCCTAATGGGAGTGAGGTGACAAACCTAAACTATTATATGCAAGGTGATGGATCCCAAATTGTTGAAGCTCCACAGCCATCTTATTATGAACCAGTAGTATCAAGCACTTATCCTGAAATCGCTGTACATGTCAATCAAGTTGAACCCATGACATACTATGATGTTTCTGGTGGGTCTGTCTCACACATACCTGTTGTTTCTGGCACTGCATCAACTGGTTTTTATGTTGAAGCAAGCGCTGTAAGTTATGGTAATGTCTCCTCATTGAATCAAGCAATATCAGTTGGGCCTTCTATGGAATCTGCAAACAAATCTGTATCACCAGGAAAGCATGATTCTGATGTTTCTGCTGTTTTCAAAGAGACTAGTAAGAGTAGCCTATCAGCAATTTCTGATACATCTGGCGTGCAAATAGCCAGCAAGGATTTAATGAATGGAAGCACCATGGTTGCTCCTCCAGTTTCCAACAAAAATAAATCAAAAGGTTCTCACTTCTGAGTAACAATTTGATTGCTTCATTATAAATGTTGAATGTACACACTTTGCTTGCCAAGTTCTCTTCCTCTTGTGCCTATAGTACCTAATGATATCATCTCTCAGTTTTACGTACTAGGAAGGCCACTATTGCAGTTGCTCCAAGTTTGCGGTCTAATAAGAAGGTTTCCAGCTTGGTTGATAAAGTAAGTTAAAATGTGCACGAGTATATTGTGAGATAATTGAATGTAGATTGTGTTTTTTTGTTCCCTTTTGCATGTATGTATTTGCCTAACAATATAGTTGTCTGTTTCATCAGTGGAAGGCTGCAAAAGAGGAACTGCATGGGGAAGACGATGATGATGATGAACCTGTAGATGCTCTTGAAATTTTAGAAAAGAAACGTCAGAAGGAAATAAAGGTGTGCTTAATTTGCATTACTGTTGTCTATGTCTGTCTTCCCTTCCGTCTCCCCACCTCCTACCGACCACACACACACGTCCCTCTTCTCTCTCTCTTTGCGATTTGATGTTAATTGATTAATTTATGCAGGAGTGGCATGCACGTCAGATTGCTACTGGAGAAGCTCAAGATAATGCAAATTTCCTTCCTTTAGGTGGTGACTGGTATGTTGTTTCTTAAGGCCTAGAATAAAAAAGCTGCACCGATTGAACACCACAATTGCACAATTAGTAAGATTATAGAAATTTTGAGGCTTCTATGTATCTTTTGTTGAATTTTGATGGCTTTATGCTTTAAACCCGTTCTTTTGGAGTGGATACAAATTTTCAATGTTTGACGTTTTTATTTTTATACTGATTATCCTTTTACAGTTTGTGATTTTTGACTCCAGTCTCATGCTAAAGTGATACAAATTTGAATTTCGTCATTATTTTCTCCCCCATTGTGCTTGCGTTGGTTGAAATTGTAGCTGAATGACAATCTTGTATACAGGCGAGAACGGGTTAAACGAAGGAGAGTTGAAGCTGCCAAATCTGATGTGGTTGAATCTGTTTCGGATGCAGCAACTGACAATGCAAAAAAGCTGCCTGATCTGACGGAACTGTCCAAAGATCTTCCTTCTGGTTGGCAGGTTTGTCTACTCCACCTCATCTTGTTTCCTTTCTTCCTACCTTGGTTCTTAGAACATTAAAAATTATATGGACATGACTTAACTTGTATGTGCTGCAAAAAAGGGGAAAGGCAAAAGAAAAGAAATATTATTACATAGTAATTAATCGTAATCTCGAAATGAAATGAGATGGGTGTCAGTTAAGAGCTATGTTAGAAATTGCTCAAGGACACGAGTTCCAAGTAACAGGAACCAATGACCGTTTAAAAATGCGTTGCTTATGCCTGTTTCACCACTTTCGACCAAATTCGGTAGCATGTTTCTTTCAGTCGGTCAGCTATTGATGTGATTGTGTTGTTGCAGGCGTATTGGGATGAATCCTCCAAGGAGGTGTACTACGGAAATAGCATCACTTCAGAAACCACATGGGTCAGGCCAACAAGATGATGTGAAACTAAAAATTGAGCTTCTTTCTCTGTCTTTCATTGGCTTGATCAAGCCTTGCGCATGCATGCGCGCAAACATGTACTCGACCCACCGTGTTAGGTAGCATTTAAAAACTTGTTCGTCATAGCAAAAAACCACACGGTTCCTTGTAGCAGCGAAAATGGGTTCCCTAAAATCTTATTCAATCTTGGTTGATGTTTAGAATTTTTGATCCGTGAATGTGACAGGTTAGTCGTTGTTGCTGCCAGAGATAAGCCTCCATTATCATATGTAACATAGATATCATCATTTAAATCTTGCTTGCCTTGGGTACCGTCCTTACGAGTACGCCATTGACCTCTTTAGCTAACGCTGCCCATTCAATCAATAATTGCAACAACTATTCTATCCTAGAACTTTTATCTCAATTGAAGAGATACTTGACTCCAGTTGCCCTTCTATTCCGTCATCTATCTCTACGTGTTGAAGTGTGATAACAAACTTTGACTAAAACAAACTATAAGTCCAAAATTTAACATAGTCATCATAAGCTCTCTGTATGTATATTTATATATTGCTCATTAAATCATTGCTTTGCATATTTTCACTATTTTATTTTTATTTTATTGTAGATATTCCCCGTTACTCCGAGCCAAATTTGACTAAATCCAAGAGACAATACACCTGGGCAAGAATTAACCAATTGAAGACGGCAGTCGACGGCCTCTTCCGTTGGGACACATATTCATTTGCTTGCTCGCATCACCATGTGAAATCCTAAGTTTTGTTGTGATTCAACCGCAATCATCGAGCCAAGCAAGAGAAATTAATCCAACGTCAACATCAATAGATAGCAACACAAGTCATAAAAAAAAAATTAACATGATTTGCAATATTACAAGCATATATAGCGACATATTTTCTTTCAATTCCGTTTGAATCCATTCAAAATCATGCCCTACACTTTTATTAGATTTGACTCGAAGAATTAATATAAATTTATCCATGCAATATTTATTTGCGATCGTGTTGCACAATAATTTTTCAAAAATAAAATATTTGATAATCAATAAAGTAGAACTAGTAATATTATTAGTATGACAAACGAGTGATTATATATAGAATTGTAAATGAATCAAGCGTCCGTGAATAAGAGTTTGTTTATATTAGTTTAATATATGTAAGATTCAAACAAGCTTGAATACATGTGTTTAGCTTGTTAATATTCGTGAGCAACGTTCATGAACAATGTTCACGAACTATATTCATTAATAAAATTATTTTTAATATGCTAAATAAATAATAAAATAAATAAATAAATTTAAATTATCAAGCTCAATAACCAAATCAAACAACTAAAAATTTTAAACAATCAACAAGCTTGAATTGAGAGCTCGATAACATTTAAACGAACCAAGCTCGAAGCAAGCTCAAACCAAATTTGAATTGGGAGCTCGATAATATCTACACAAACTAAGCTCAAGCCATGCTTAAAACAAGCTCAAACTCATAAAAAATAAATCAAACTAAACTTGAACAATTATTTTAAAAACTTAGTTCATTTTAAGCTCGGTTTGGTTCAACTCGATTATCTTATCAAATAAGTTTGAACATCCCAAAAATCGACTCAGCTTGATTTATTTATAGCCCTAATTGTATATCTTAGGCTCTTGTCTACTCTTTAAACTTAGTTATGTTTGTATCAAGGTGGCATAGAGGGTTATCAACTCAACCGAGCCTAAAGCTATAGGCCAAACGACGTATGGCATCCTCCTTAAAGATTACTCGACCTTTTCTTATTATAGTTAGACTCTTACGACTAGTATTCAAACCATTGAAATTGACTACTTTCTACCTTCCACGTTGCGAAAAGTAATTTGACAGAAGTGCAACATTGCCCCCTATCGAGGAAGCTTTTTCTCTCATCTTTGTCAAATGAAAATGACATAAAATAACAAAAAATGATTTAATTGACATAAACAATAGGTAAATAATATAAATTAAACAAGTTCGGTAAACACTAATTATGAATTACTACCCGATACAAAAACTATTATAATTGAGTTTTGACAATATTAACCTAATGATCTAGAATTATAATATTTTAGTATAATTTCTTAACCAATTTTTTACACATCCACTCATGGAGGCATCCCGTGTTCAAATTTTTTTTTTAGGATTTAGAGTTTAAAATATAGTAGTTAGGTTAAAGGAAGTGAAAATTAAAAAAAAAAAAAACATAAGATGCTAACGGATGAGTGTGTAAGATAATAAAATTTTCTCTATATATATAGTGAAAGAGTTTTGTTACACCATACACCGAGAACACATAGTGTTATTTAATTTTAATTTTCCTCGGATGTGTAAGTAACAAAACTCTATATATAGAATGTTATCCTATACATCCATCAGTAAACCTTAATTTTTTTGTTTGAATATTTTTAGGATTTAGAGTATAAGTTTAGGCTAAAGGAAATGAAAATTAAAAATAATAATAATACTAGGTATGTTGGACAATTTGTTGATGGAGATAAAGGGGAAGTTTAGCTGAATTAAAATTACACAAAATCAATTCTAATTTATCTGTAAAGATGACCTGAGCAAATAATCTTAGATTATCAGCCTTGAAAATCAGGTCGAGCTACTCTATTGTCTGGAAGATGAATACCTACTGCCCAATTCGATTACAGACTCCCCGAGTGGACACCGAGTCGGGAGATGCCGAGTGAAGTTGGGAAGCCAAGTCCTCAAGTCGGGAGATGCCGAGTAAAGTTGGGAAGCCAAGTCGTCGAGTCGGGAGATGCTGAGAGGAGTGAAAGGCGAGTTGCCGAATCGAGAAATGTCGAGGCTTGCTTTTAAACAGTTTTCTTGAAACAGAGTTGCCCCACATCCGGCTGTGCTTCGAGGTCCTCTCAGTTCATCTGTTTCTGGATACAACGGTAGAACCACGCACACAACCAAGCACTAGTTGTTTGTGGCAAATTGAGAATGTATTAGAGTGTTATCACAAGTAGTTCAGCTGAGTGAATTCACAACTGAGAGGAAAGAATCGGGGAACGAAGGTGGAGGAAGTCTTTTGCTATTGCTTTCACTTCTATCTTTGCTCAAGATCTAGCCTCCTTATATAGGAGGGCTCACTTATGACTGCAATGAATGGACAAGTTATGGACATTCAATGTTGGATTTAATATCAGACATTATTGCAAAAACGTTATGAAATCGCCATTAATGGATTTAATGTCAGCAATTATTGTCGAGACGTTACAAAATTACCATTAATGGATTTAATATCAGCTATTATTGTCGCGACATTTTAGAATCTCTATTAATAAATTTAATATTTTCGTTACACTCTTGAGTAGGTAGTAAAAAGAGATTCAGGTGGTAAAACGTTGGTTCATTCACTTGGGCAAATTTTGTCTCGATCGGTTTAACATTCGACACGCACAGATTGTGCTTGCCCACGAGTCAACTTAGTTCAATGCAAATCAGGGCTTTGGATTTACACCCCCTGCGTACCTAAGCGTGAGAGAGAGTCTCTTCCCATTCATATGTTCATAACATCAATGCATGTGTCATAATCTAAACCAATAATAAAGCTAAAAGACTCCTAATGTGAGACTAAAAACTCATGCACAATACAGTCTCTTCTTCTCCACCTCTTTATTCTATTACATTTCTAACAATCTCTCACAAGAAAGGAAAATAAGGTATGTGATAGGATTTAACAGTTGAGTCTAGTATAGGATAGATAGGTTTTACCCTTTGAACCTTCCCTTATGAAGATTTTTTTTTCTTACTGGCTGATAGTAGATACGATGTCCTTAAATTGTTCTGCAGTCTATGTAAGTATTAACATATCTCACTCAAGACTCTTCTTAATTTAACTCAGTTCTCATGAGTGTATTTATTCTTGACCATGAACACGTATGATTCTGTGAGAAATTTTTAAGAATTGTGCTTCCAATTCTCTTTGAATAGACCCCACTTCTTTCTCATATAGGTAATCTCTTAAAAGTATTCCACATTACTCTACTGTATCATTAAAAATTGTTTGCTTAATCTCTATCTTTCCCTGATCTATTGGGTCGTTCCCCTACAGTGAGTAATGTTGTTAGTACAATTAGGTTGTTCCTTTAAACCTAATTCTTGAAATCTCCAGTCCGCATAGGTTGGATTTTCTTTGCACCTTGGTTAACTGATATGATAGGTTATCCTTGATTTCACATAGTAAACAGTGATAACTCCTCTTGAGAGTAGTTAGCTAATGGTATTATGTCTATGACATGTAGTCTAGACTTACCATTATACAGATGACTCCGTACCTGGTCAATTGTTGATTGACTATCGTAATGTATCACTATGTGAAAATCGATAATAGACTTCGGATATTATCCGAAGTAATAGGTAGATAATTACCGAAGTAGACACACGTGAAGTAAAAGGGTTAATTTTTTACTTCACTACACGTTTACCGAAGTCTATCACCGGTCCAAAACCGGTTCAAAATCGGACCGTTTTCGAAGTAAAAAAACTCTATTACTTCATCGAGACCAGTAAAATGACCGAAGTAGTTGATGATTTATTACTTCATAGGTTTCATTTTTGTTGAAGTAAAATAGGTATACAACTGCACAATTTTTGAATTCTGGTGTAATAAATGTTTAATTTTACTTCTGCATAATTTGTCTTGGTCGAAGTATTTATTATTGTATTACTTCATCGTAGTATAGAAGTAATAGAGTATATTTTACTACAACAAAAAATTCAATATAACGAAGTAATTTATACGAACTACTTCATAAATTTGATCAATAGTGAAGTAAATAGTTTCTTTAACTACACCACTATTTAAATTTAGTGAAGTATTTTTTGTTGTATTACTTCATCATTTATTTATAGTATTAAAGTAATTGACCATATTTTACTACAATATAATTTTAATTGACAAAAATTTATATTATAATATTTTACTACAACACAATATTTTTTACCACCAAAATTAAACAAATATATCACAAATATGTATCAAATACAATCCAAAAGTGTATTTATAAAAGACATGTTTAACTATAACCCAAAAACTTTTGTATCCATAAATCTCTAAATACATGTCTAAAATTTATATCATAGTCTATACTTAGGCACCCACATAGAAGTAGACGAATTCGCTCCATTCACTTCTGACTTCATCATACTGAGATTGATTGTAATATTGTTTATTTTTTGATGCTGCAACTGAAACATTAACAGAAGTTTGAGGATCGATAAAAAATGATTCAATATTTTATAAAGAAAATATTTCATAAAGAAAAAAAATACACCTTTTTCTCCAATTGTGGATCTTCATCTAAGACTATCTCTTTCATCTACCGCATCACACAATATTCACATTCAACACCACCATTTTGTTTAACATTACCCTAATGAAATTGAAAATGTCATGCAAGAAGTCACAATCCAAATAATAAAAATTATTAATTATTGTCTAAATACATAGTCACAATGCATAGTGTCAATTGTTTAAAACCTGGTCCTTTTGAAATACCCCTTGATGCATTGTATATCTTGACCCCACTACATTGTAAACAATAGAAAATTATTTTTACAACCTATAATGAATTGAATGCATTCAAAATCAGTATAATCTACTACTTACTTGGTCATAGTAGTTTGCCAAGCAAAGTCTCGGTTCCTATTACTCAAAGAGTCCAATAATATATCATATTCTTATCTTCATTAATTATAGTCAAGATCCAATGGTACCTGTACAAATGAAAATATTACATTGATTAGCATGTAATAGGAATTGATAAATAATTAAAATCTTGCCCAATGTTATATGGGACAATTTCTGGTATCTCTGTTCGATGCTCTCAACTGAGCAGCAATATGTTATAACAATTTACTGCCTTCTTCATCCACACCGCATGTAGGTATGTGACCAAGATCCACAAATGACACATACTCAGCTCTTTTTTCTTTCTTCAAGTATTTGTAAAGGTAACTGCAAGGTAATTACAAGGTAATGACAAAGTAATGAAAAATATAAATATACCCAATGTAAACCAAAGCAAAAGCATGTGGACTAATATTGTGAACAAAGCAAACCATATGAACAAATATTGTATTTAACACATAACATACCCCATGTAAATCAAAATTTGTTTGACACCTATCTCTTTCATCTCCATAAAGCGTAAGATATCTTCTCTTAGCAACCATACACTTTTAAGACATCCAAACATAGTTTCATCAAATTCTATGTGTATACTCTCATCTTCATGCATCAATCTGATAACATACGAGTAGATATACTTACATGCCATCGGCAATGTTTTTTCAATTTCATTGTACTTGTCTTGATGACCATGAACATCCGAAGGAAAAAATAATTGATGTTGCACATTTTTCTACAATATTTTAAAACATTCTTGTGAGTATTCAAAGAATTGAGATTTGAACTCTCCTTTGACTTTCTTTTCCAACAAGTTATCCTACAATATGGGATTGTAACAAATCAATCCAAAAATTCCAATATTATTTAGCAAGGAAATATGAAAATTAGATAAAAAAAATATTTATAATTTTTTCAACGACTTCTGCTATCTCCATATTTGTTATGTTGCCAGATTTGTCCTCATGTGTTTTACGCCAAAGTATCGATTTATCAACTTTCTCATTTTCAAGAATTAATTTTTTCTCCCCTATAATTCCAAAAAATGATTAGTTACATAATATTAAATACTTGCTTGAAAAAGACAAATATAATGCTTCGAAGCTTACCAATTCAGCCTCTAAGTCGATGTAACCCTTGAGAGACAGTCTGTGATAATATTTATAATGCATCATCATTCTTTTTGCTTTTTATGAATAACCTACATAGAAGATACATTCATAAACACTTGTATGCATTGTGTGTGTACTCATATGCATAGCTTAACATATTAAAACGTAACAGTTTAACAATATGTTGAATGCATTGGTATGTCCGTTCAAAACAAACATTAATAAAAACATACATTAATATAAACTAATTTAATTATTCAGGTGTAAGCATATGCCATTGTAAGATATAATTATTGAAAACAAACATTAATATTGCAAACAAACATATGCCTTTGGTATTTTGCAGGTGTAAGCAAACAAACATTAATATTGCAAGCAAACTTTAAAACGTATAAGCAAACAAAGTATAAAACGTGTAAGCAAACAAACTATAAAGTATTACTTGTTTAAGGTTATATATATTCACATCTTATTAAGGTTATACCGAACAAATAAAGTCTGCAAACAAACTGATTTAATACTTGGAGGTGTAAGCATATGCCATTGTAAGATATACTTGTTGAAAACAAACATTAATATTGCAAACAAACATATGCCTTTAGTATTTTGCAGGTGTAAGCAAACAAATATTAATATTGCAAACAAACTTTAAAACATTAATATTGCAAACAAAGTATATTCCAAAGACTTGTAAGCCTTGTAAGCAAACAAAGTATATTACGTGCTGCAATCCTTAACTATAAAGACTTGTAAGCAAACAAGCTATATTCCAAAGAATTGCAAATGCAAACAAACAAATAACACTACACAATCTGTAAATGTAGGAACTTGCAAATGCAAAAGAACAAACAACACTATACTTTAAAATACTTGCTGCAATCCTTAACACTATACTTTAAAATACTTGCTACAATCCTTAACACCATTACGTATAGACTTGTAAATGCAAACAAACAACACCCTACAATTTTGTAAGTTATACAACAAGTTATATAAGGAAGATTTGTCTATGAGATATTTCAATGATTTCCAACTAACACCATATGAACTGTTCCACACCCTCCTCATATTGTTTGGACCTTCTATCCAAGTATATCCAAGATTTATTCATTTAAATCAAGCAAAATCTACAAACAAATAGGTCAAAATCAAAAGCTCTAATAATTGAAGATAAGTAGGGCACAAGACATAATTAGCCATATGATGAAATAACAAGGAAAATAATCTCAACAGAAGAAAAATCCAGAGCTAACAAAGAGAGAAATTGAAGTAGATAGCATAAATAATCAAAGCCTTAAATCAGTAGTGATAAATGAAGTAAATAGCATTTCTGATCCTTTTTACAACTACAAATTCCATAGACAAGTGAATATGCACCTCTAATGCACTATCTAATACCGATGTTCAATTTTCTAATTTAACTTGATCCATCATACACCATCAACCTAATTGATGGAAATCAAATGAAGTCTACAACCAACTAGTGAAGCAAAGTCAAGATCAACATATTAGGTAAACATAAGATGTACTATTAACTAAATGGGAAAAAAAAAGTTCAAAGTATTGATTAATTAATCTCTGGAAACAAAATAAATCTGCTAGAAAAATCAAGAAAAAATTCAACTTGGATCAAGAAAAATAATAAAAGGGTTCCTGCAATGTAAAACTAAAATCAAAATCAATTCTTTAAAACCGACATGAGAAAGAAGGAGACAAATGCCCTAGGCAAATCAACCATGCTCTGTTCCTCTTATCCATACCTCTCTCGACAAGGGAGGTGGAGACTGCACGGATGGAAGTTATAGGAAAGCCCCGCCCCAAGCATAGGAGCGGTGTGGGGTGCTTCCGCCAAAAGTGGAGAGTCAACATAGTGTAGGGGAAGAACTGTTGTGACCTCCGGGGCCTGCAGATGTTGGAGGAGAACAGGCGAGACAAGGAGCGTGGTGAGGAGAGAAGGCGCCTTCAGATAGTGTTGGAGCAAGATAAGGAGCAGAGTAGCGCAACCCTCTCCATGTCGCCCGCCGCCCTTGTCTTTGATTTCTAAGAGAGAAGACGAGATGGAGCTTGAAGATAAAGACGTGAAGATGGGTCGGCTTTCTTGTGAAACTTAAAACCTAGAAAAGTGAAGAATGTTATAAGGATTAAAATATTTTAACCGGTTCAAAATTTTTACTTCAACATTCAAACATATCAATTATATTTTACATCTTAATACTTCATAAAATATATAATACGAAGTAAAATATCAAATAAAATTAAAAATGAATTCATATATTTTGACCTACGCAGTCTAAACTAATATTTATTGTATCAAAATTATTACTGAAGTTAATGATCATATATTACTTCATAATTAATAATTACCGAAGTAAATAATAGCGAAGTCTATTAATAAAATTCACATAGTGTATGCAAATTGCCGACACCAGTTTCAGTCATCTAGGAACATCTTCTAAGAATTGATGTATCATTCAGCCTCTTCAAGAGCTACAAACATATTCATCGTGGATCTGGTTATTACTATTTGCTTAGAAAATTTCCATGAAATGATTGCACCTTCCAAAGTGAATACATATCCACTCATAGACTTAGAGTCTTTTATATCAGATATCTAATTCACTTCGCTGTTTCCTTCGATCACAACAGGATATCTCGTATAATACAATCATGAGTATATCTTAAGTACCTCAGTACTTTTGTTATCCATTTTCAGTACTCAATACTAGGATTACTCATATATCTATTTAGTTTACTTACTGCATAGGTTAAATCTAGCCGTGTACAGTTCATCGGGTACATCAAACTTCCAATCACTCGAGAGTATTCTATCTGAGAGATACTTTCTCCTATATTCTTCAATAGATGTTGGTTGACTCGTATCTATAAACGTTTGTGCCAATGTAGTATTACCCTTGGTGAACGTGCCAACATAGTATCACCCTTGGTGAATTTATCAAGAATCTTATCTACGTAATAGGACTGACTAAGAAAGTGCTTCCGCTATTCTAAGATTTTGATTCCTAAAATCACATTAGCTAAACTCATATTTTTTATGTCAAATTTTGAGTTCAACATATCCCTAGTGGATTTGATTATCTTATCATTACTCTTAATGATTATATATATATATATATATATATATATATATATATATATATATATATATATATATATATATATATATATATATATATATATATATATATATATATATTCCTTAAAGACAACATATCTTATATGCTATTTTTAGTTATATAATTAATAATCCATAAAAATTCATTTCATTTAATATAAGCATTTTAATCATATAATATGTTTTCTACATCTCCTTTTAGAAATGTTGTCTTTATATTCATCTGATGTATTTCTAGTTTCTATAGAGTAACAATAGCAAAAAAAACTCTAATTGAAGTTATTTTCGATACCGAAGAATATGTGTAAAATACAAAAAAAAAAAGGACGAATAACCCTAAGGGAATTTTTTAGAAATTTTCTGAAAATTTTTTGGAGACTGTATGACTTCGGTTATGGGGATAAAAACTGAGCCCCGAGGAAATCTATTTAAGGTACTCGTTTTAACGAGGAAAATTTTGTTTTCTTTTTTTCTTTTCTTTTTCTTTTATTTCTCTTCCCCCTTTTTCCTTCCTCGACCCACGCCTCCCTCGCGCCTCATCGTCGGTTTCTTCTTCTCTTCTCCAACTGACGTGCCGTCGCCGCTCGCGTCCGTTCCTCTTCTCCCCGAGTGTACAAAACCTCTCTCAGCCCGAGCAGTGGCAACCCTTTCTCTTCCTTTTCCCCTTTGTCTCCCACGACGCCGAAGCTCCTCTTCGCCTCTGCCCCGATCCTCCTTGTGCCGACGTGGAGCCCTAGAGCTCGAGCCACCGCCCGATCGCCGGAAGGAAGGGCCAACGCTAGCCCTCATCTCACTGTGCCCTAGTCGCAGTCGTCGTGCCTTAGATCGCCGGGGATCGGGAGCGTGCGCCGATGACAAGGGTAGGTTCTTGAGTCATTTTCTCTTGATCCTCTCTTGCCCTGTGCCCTAACACTATCTATGATTGAGTAGCTGATCTCTATAGGGCTGATTGGTGTCTAGAATTGTTGATTTCTTTCTTGATCCGGCAATGTGGCAGCGAGATCCCTTTTCACAGCAGATCGGCACACCTATATTGGTTAGGTTTTGGATGGTTTGATCACGGAGATGGTGTCAAGGTCAGTGTTACCAGTAAGTTTCTCAAATTAGGTTTTCTTTATATTTCCTTGATGAATTTGGACCTTCTGTTCTTAATTGGAGTAGTAAGGGTGGATTCTAACCAAGTGTTGTGTGCTGTGGATCAACAACCATCTTGTTTTAGCGTCAACAGTGGCTAGGTATTGAGGTAAGGAGTAGGGAAATTTGATACAAATTGGTTAAGTGTGAATTAGGTTTATATTTATGCGTTGATTAGGGTTTTACCCTAATTTAGTGTTAGAGATTTTATTTAGCTACTTATTTGAATTTAGCTAAATAAAATATACACATTGATTGGTACAGGACTTTGATTCGAGACGGTGTCTCGACGAGGGATCTATTTCGGATTAGACCTTTCTATTGGAGGCGGGTACCTTGACTTATCTTTTAGATAATGTCATGTTGATATGCTTAGTAGATTTTAACAAGTAGTAATAATTATGTTTATATCTGCATCAGTATGTCACTATTTGTTTCTGAGCATGTTTTGTTTGTTACCTGTTTAGCATTCATGCCCTTGTTTATTATTTATGTTATAGAGGTAGTGACATACCATGTCATGTGATATACCGGACTAGTCATTTACTATATCTGACCTGTGTACATAGATCGGTTTATTTGATCCATTTATTTTTGGTACATATTTTATGGAGGTAGATATGGTCAGGATTTGTATGCTTAGTGTCATGCACCATCTTGCATGATTGTATGCTGTGCGATAGTCGGCTCCATTATTGTTGAGCACATCGCCAGTTACATGGATCTGCACACACAACCACTCGTGGATTAGTGGTTTCTATTCAGGTAAGGTGTGTTGCAGCAGGTTGCTCTGTTTGGCTCCGTTGGTCCGCTCATGGGTAGTGTGACGCAGTGTGGTAGCTGGCAAGGATCCCTCCTCTGGATTGTCTCAGGGAGATGAGAGCATTGCACTCCCCCACTTATGATTTGGGGTAGGAGGATATGTGTACTCCGACAGCATCTCGTCCACTCAGTCACTCATCAGGAGCAGTTACGATAGAGTGCACGGTTGTCATAGCCCTACCCACTCGGTCTCACCATCGTGTGTGAGATGGATGACAGGCGTCAAGGGTGACCAGGACATGTCATTGGTATCATATGCATGATGCATTTATTACTTGTGTTTGCTGCACTTTGCTTGCTGCATATTGGATGGATTCATTTGATTGACATGCATACAGGATTATGATACTCCTCGGTCTGACGACCTTGCTTTTCCTTATATCCAGGTCCTGCTTAGTATAGATACTCCTTTACCTTACAGTTTTTCATTTTCCATATGATATTTATTCAGGAGACTGTACGCATATTTATTACTACTAGTTATTATTTACAATGCATGTCAACTAGGTATCCGCTGAGTATTGGACTCACGCCCAGTTATTACCATTTTAGGTTGAGGCTATCCGGAGGAGTTTCAGTCGCTAGTTTCCCCCTCCAGGTTGCAAGGATTTCCGTTTTGGATCATCTCCTTGGTTTTCTTATTATGCTATCATCTACGTTTTCAGACTTGTACCTTTTGGCACTTGGATCTTGTATGATCTCTTATTATCGATGGGTTTTCGTTTCGATGTATGCTGGTGATTTGAGTTTTATGGGTCTAGTTGAGTAGGATATAAGATTTGAGTTTTATGGGTGTAGTTTAGTAGGATATTTGAGATAATTTCCTTATCGTTGCTTTAGTTTGGTTATTATTATTAAACTGCATGGGTACTTGCTTATTTTCTTTATTGTATTGTTCCGGCCGTGTTAGCCCAGGTATATGTGACCCTGAGGGCATTGTAGAAAGTTTCATATTGTCATCTGTACAGGGGAGATGCTGTCGAAATTTCTTCTAACAGGGACTATCTGGGGCGTGACAATATGTATCAAAGTAATCAAGGTCTTCTTATTGTCAATATCATTTAATTACCAATCTGGCCTTGTACTTATCAAGCGTGTCATTTGATTTCTTTTCTTCTTAAAGAATTATTTACAACCTAATGGTTTACTTCCCGAAGGAAGATCCAAAAGTTTTCAAGTGTGATTTTACAATATCGAGTCTATCTCAAATGTAATTACCTCTTTTAAGTGAGGTCCATCAATAGAACTTATTACTTCTAAGTAACTTTGGAGCTCACTTTCCAATATGAAAATAATAAAATCTGTGTCATAAGATTTTTCTGCCCGAGTTATTTTATTTTATTTAAACTTAAACTTAACTAGTTTATCATCCTTTTCCTCTTGTGTTTCTATTGCTCATTTTAAGAGATTCGCTTCCTACCAGGTCTTATATGGAAACACATGCTTAAAGAACGATCCATTTCTCGATTCTATTATCAAAATTTTGTGTATAAGCAGTATTTGTGACTCATACACTAATAATTGATATACACTCTGTTATGTGCGCATCCAATAAATATACAATCAATAGTTTTTAGTCCTATCTTGATCCTTTTTGGATCAGGTACCAAAATTTTGGTAAGACACTCAAAATTTGTAAATATTTGTAAGACGGTTGTTTTCCATTCCACAACTCATAAGGGCTCTTATCTATTTTCTTTTGGGACACCTTATTTATAAGGTAATTAGTTGTTATCAGTACCCCAAGGTAATTTTGATGTGATCAACCAAGTCAGGTTAGGTCCTGTTGGTGTTTAAGTCCTGTGTCTAAGTGTGCGGGAACTTAGGAGCACAAGAACTCGAGCGAAAGATGCAACTAACAAGGATGGCATAGGAGAGAGCCGACGGGCTCGGTGTGTCTGAGAGACGAGGTGCTGCAGAAGAGTACGCTGATGAACGAGAATGAGACGTACGACATTTTTGATGGACGAGAAGCCGGAGCGAAAGACTGCTCGAAGGTCAAAAGTTGGGTTTGGGTGAGCCCTATTCCGGATGACCAAGATCACCCAAGCGAGCGAAGCCGAAGCAGAAGACCGGACTAATGCGAGAGGAACCAGAGCAGAAGACCCGACCAAAAAGTCAACTGGAAGTTGACTTTCTAGTCTTGGCGCCCGGGATTATATTTTATCCAAATGGAATGTGTCGCATTGTGTTGCAACGGGAATAAAATTTTATCCCCCAAGAGGTGCTTGGAACCCTTCCAACCGCCCCAACCAGAGCTATAAATACAACCTTGATACCAATGGTTCGCAATAACACTTGTAATTGATTTCTTTTCAATCTTATTCTGTAATTGAGTGCTTCAACTGCTGTAAGAGACATCTCCACCTGAAGGAGACATTAGTGAGTTTTTCATTTTCCTTGTATTAACAACCTCCCCGGTTGTAACCAAGTAAACCTTTTGTGTCTCTTCCTTTCTTTATTTAGTCTTTTATTTCTTTTATGCAAGTGTTGATTCTTATAAAGCTATAAAGTTCGAGGAAGGTTTGTTTTCATTTGTAGAGCTATTCACCCCCCCTCTAACCAGCCGTCAAGGATTCTACAAGTAGTATCAGAGCAGGTTCGTTTCAGGAAGATTAACCACCAAACGAAGCACACGAGATGACCGGACCGAGCATCTACCCACCAAAGTTCGAGGGAGAATGTTGGTTGCTACTCAGAAAACCTAATGGTTCTACTGTACAAAAATTTTGTACAAAGGTCTGAACCTTTTCCTAGCTACCATGTGTTCTTTTAAATTAAATTTTGGATCGCCTGCGGAACTTAACACGTTTGATCCAAAACTTAATCTATTTGTTCTTTTAGGTTTTGACTTGGATCTCCTGCGGAACTTAACACGTTTGATCCAAATCACCTAAGTTATTAATTCCATTAAATATTAATTTCCAAAATTGGTTTCCAGTACTGACGTGGCGAGGCACATGGCCTTCTTGGATATGGGAGCAACCACCACCGACTAGACAAAACCTTTTAAGGAAAGCTAATATTTAATTTCCTAAAATAACTTTAGGTCAACCGAAAAGAACAATCAAATCACAAGGAAAAGAAAAACAAAAGAACACTATATCGAAAACAAATTTGAAACACTAGAATCGTATGCCTCTTGTATTTAGTATTATTTCCAAAAATAACTAGTATGATGCGGAAAAAAAAATTACTAGTTATACCTTTTAGAAAGACCTCTTGATCTTCTACCGTATTCCTCTTCTAACCTCGGACGTTGTGTGGGCAACGATCTTCCAAGATGAGAACCACCTAGGCACCTTCTTCCTTCAAGTTTCGGCCAAGCACAAGAACTTCCAAAGGATGAAGAATTTTCCACCAACCAAGCTCCAAGGGATGCATGCTTTCTCTCCTTCTTCTCCTTCCTTGATCCGGCCACATCCTCCAAGCTCCAAGAGATGATAGATTTCGGCCACAACAAGAGGAGAGAAGAGAAAGGGAAGGGCCGACCACCACACCAAGGAAAAGAGGGAGAAAAATAGAATAGAGTCCTTAGCCTTGAAGCCTCCTCTACCCCCTCTTTTATAATCCTTGGTCTTGGCAAATAAGGAAAATTTAATAAAAACTTCCTTAATTCTTTTGCCATTGAAAAGGAAAATTTATTTAATTAAAACAATTTTCTCTTTTCAAATTACAATGGCCGGCCATAACAAATAAAATCTCCAAGCAAATAAAATTTTAAACACAAATTAAAATTTCCTTATTTGCTTCCGGAAATTTATAAAAATTTCTCCAATAATTTTATCCCTTCATGATTGGTTTATTAAAAGGAAATTTAATAAATTAAAATCTTTTTTTTAAACATGTGGATAAAAAGAAAGTTATCTCTATAAATTAAAATCTCTTTTAATCTACAAATAAGGAAAGATATCAAATCTTTTCTTAATCTTTTGTAGAAACTTATAAAAGAGAATATTTAATTTTAAACTCTCTTTTAAATCATGAACATGATTAAAAAGGAAAGTTTTCTTAAAATTTAAAATCCTCCTTTAATCAACAAATAAGGAAAGATTTCAAATTTTAAACTCTCTTTTAAACATGTAGATGATTTACAAATAAGGAAAGTTTTTACCAAAAAAATTAAAACCATCCTTTTAAACTACAAATAAGGAAAGAGATTAATCTCTTCTCTTAATCTTTTGTAGAAAGCTATAAAAGGAAATTTTTAATTTTTAAACTCTCTTTTAAAATCATGATATCCACATAAGAAATAATTTTAATAAAAATCCTTTTTAATATTCTAGTGGCCGGCCACCTAAGCTTGGGACCCAAGCTTTGGCCGGCCACCTACATGGCTCATCCACTTGGTCTTGGCTGACCCTAGCTTTGGTTCCAAGCTAGCTTGGCCGGCTCCATTGGATGGGTAAGAAGGTGGGTATGCGGTGGGTATAAATCTCTATATACTAGAGGCTACGATAGGGACCGAGAGAAGGAATTGGTTTTGGTCTCCCGATAAAATTAAGCATCCCGTGCTCGCCCTGAACACACAACTTAATTTTATCAATAATAATTCATTCCACTAGAGAACTATTATTGAACTACCGCACCAATCCCAAATTACATTTTGGGCTCCTTCTTATCATGAGTGTGTTAGTCTCCCTGTGTTTAAGATAACAAATGTCCACTAATTAAGTAAGTTACTGACAACTCACTTAATTAATATCTAGCTCCAAGAGTAGTACCACTCAACTTCATCGTCATGTCGGACTAAGTCCACCTGCAGGGCTTAACATGACAATCCTTATGAGCTCCTCTTGGGGACATTCTCAACCTAGATTACTAGGACACAGTTTCCTTCTATAATCAACAACACACACTATAAGTGATATCATTTCCCAACTTATCGGGCTTATTGATTCATCGAACTAAATCTCACCCATTGATAAATTAAAGAAACAAATATCAAATATATGTGCTTGTTATTATATTAAGATTAAGAGCACACACTTCCATAATAACTGAGGTCTTTGTTCCTTTATAAAGTCAGTATAAAAGAAACGACCTCTAATGGTCCTACTCAATACACTCTAAGTGTACTAGTGTAATTATATAGTTAAGATAAACTAATACCTAATTACACTACGGCCTTCCAATGGTTTGTTCCTTTCCATCTTGGTCGTGAGCTACTGTTTATAATTTATAAGGAACCGATAACATGATCTTCTGTGTGTGACACCACACACCATGTTATCTACAATATAAATTAATTGAACAATTACATTTATCATAAATGTAGACATTTGACCAATGTGATTCTTATTTCTAGATAAATGTTTATACCAAAAGCTAGGCTTTTAGTATACATCCTAACAGAGAATTCGCGAGCTGGAAGAAAAAGATGAGGTATTCTTTAAGACATATTTTGATTTACTTTTAATAATGAAATTCGGTTTTATAGCACGTGAGGGTAAAGAAGAATAACAATGGACGAAGAAGGAGCAAGCTGACTTCGTGGCAAACGGCAAAGTAAAGTTTCACTTGCTTAGCGTTTTATCACCTCAAGAAGTCAACTGGAACGGAGCTTACGAGTTAACCAAGGAGCTCTAGGAAAATTCCTGGAACTACACGAAGGGACCTTGGAGGTAAAACTCGCGAGATAGGATCTGCTCAGGAACGAGATCAACAACTGTTGGTGTGGGAAGTATTCGGCAATCACACCTATGTTTTGATTATGACAAAAGGTTCAAAGTTAGGTTGTTTTGTTATCTAACAAGGTTGATGAGATTGCAGGAAATCCTATGTGTACTTAGGCAAAAGTTTTAGCTGCGGTTAGGTAGGTGGAAAACCCTAGGGGGTGGTAACCCTAGGTCCAAGGGGGTAGTAACCCTAGGTGAGGAAAAGTCCTAGCTGCAATTAGGCAAAGGAAAAACCCTAGGGGGCGGTAACCCTAGGTCTTAGGAGGTGGTAACCCTAGGCGGAAAGTCTTGGCGAGTCAAGGGCTTCAGGAAAAAGTCCTAGAGTCGGGGACTCTAGATGGAAAGTCTTGATGTCGCGAATCAGGTGGAAGACTGGACGGATCGTGGAGCGAACGTCCAGCAGAAAGTCCTGGAGCCTCGGGCGTTAAGCAAAAGTCCAGTTGGTTTGAAAGATCAACTAATAACAGGTAAACTCTCTTGAGTGGAGTAGGTGAGGATGCGTTCTCCGGTGAGGGAACAGTAGGCGTCGGTTCGACCTAGGATTTCCGATCGAGAATCCGAAGTCAGAACCGGATAGTCCGGAGACTATCAAATACTTATGTTTGACTTATTTTATTGTGTTAAACTTTGTCTTGCAGGATATGATTTGTATTTTGGACTAACTCATCTTGCAGGGGGTGAAAAAGAAGTAAAATGCTTGGATGAACAGTCCTGAGGCACCCTACATGGAGCTTAGAGACGCCTTGAGTCACTAGTTGATGACCTCCACACAACAGGTAGAGGGCGCCCTGGACGCTGAGTAGAGGGCACCCTCTATAAAGTTGAGGGCGCCTTGGACGCAGGTGGAGGGCGCCCTCCATGCGGTTGGAGGCGCCCTCAGGTGGATAAGCGGCGAAGAGGTCAGAGCTCATCCATACTGCGGATTTGGTACGGATGAGGGTGCCCTCCATGGTGTTGGAGGCGCCCTCAACAGGCTATATAAGTCTGTCTTAAGCAGCAGCAAAGTAACAACACAATTTGACAACCCTTCTTCCGTGTGCTGCTCAAAGAACGATCCAGCGAAGCTGCAACAAGTCTCCGACAACCAAAAGCTTGAAGATTACTGTTTTCGTTGTCAGTATAATTTCATTACTGTTTAATATTGTAAATCTAAATTATAATTTTTTGAGCTTATAGTGGTTGCCCAAAGTAAATACTCAACGAGCGTGAGCCTTGGAGTAGGAGTCGTCCCAGACTCCGAACTAAGTAAATCTTAGTGTTTGTGTTTTTAATTGTTATTTAATTTTTCGCTTTTTTACTCTTAATTTTCCGAAACGTAAATGAAAGCCACGAGCGCTATTCACCCCCCCTTCTAGCGCTTTCGATCCAATAGCAACATCAAGTTGGAAGAAGGAGAAACCATTGCACACCTTCACTCAAGAATAAAGGAACCCGTCACCGGACTCACGAATCTGGGGGAAAAGATAAGCAATCGAGATTCACTAAGATACGCGCTTAACGTATTTCCTAGGACTACTGAATAGGCATCATTAGTAAATACTTATTATATATTTAAGGATCTAGAATCAAGTACCTTAAAAGAAATGCTTTCAATTTTTGAAGTCCATGAAACGAGATATGCATATCTGAAGAAGGAGCCAAAGTAAAACATTGCCTTAAAGGCAAGAAACCTGCTTTTCCCCCCTCCCCTGACACCCTCACCACCCGGCACCACCCATTTTTTGACCTTTATACCCCTGGCCCTTATTAAGTGTCCGCGTTTTTTTTTTACAATTTTTTATTTCTTTTTAATCAGTTTTTTATCAAATTTTTTTTAATAGTTTTATTTTTTAATCAGTTTTTATCAATTTCATTCTTTTAAAATAATTTTTTATTATATATTTGTAATATTTTATTTATTTTTTAGTTGTAGATTTTCACATTTCACACATTCGCTCCTAGCTCCATAATATTATTTACCTTTATATTATGTTTTATTCCATCTATTTTTGCTTTTTTATTTTTTTATTAAGTATTTTTTCAGTAAGAATATCATACTGTTTTTATATTTGTAATATGAAATCGGATCCTATGTCCCCAATTTTCTCTCTCCCCGTGTTCCACTCGTCGCCTCCAGCCCGCTACCGACGGCCTCTGGTCGTCGCCCCAACCAGAACTATACCCTAGGGGGAAGGTAAACCGAGGAGGATCGCCATCGACACGATCGACATCAGAATTTGGCCGAATTTGAGCAGGGACTCAGATCGATGGTGAAGGAAAGTTTGCTCAAATCCGGTCAAATTTCGGCGCTGATCGCATCGATGCGACCCCACTATGTTCACCTTCCCCCTAGGATATAATTTTAATCGAGGCGACAACCGAGGGTCGTCGGTGGTGCCGCCGACAGTGGGTTAAGGTAACGAGTGGGAACAGAGGCAAGTGATATTGGAATAGAGGATTAGATCTCTTGTAATCTTTTATTTTTTTTAATAGTAAATTTTAGGGGTTATTATTTATAAAAAATTTAAAAGTAAAATATAGATAAAAAATGAAAAAATAATAAAAAAATAATAATAAAAATTTATTAAAAAAATAAAACTAAAGAAGTAAATAACATTGAAAAAAAATTAAAGAAGTAAATAAAATTAGAAAAAAATAACTTGTTATTTAAAGAAAGAAAGGTTAAAAGGTCATTTAATAGGGGAGAGAGAGGGGGGTGGGCTGTCAGAGGGGGTGGGAAAAGCAATTTACTAAAGGCAAAGATGGACGAACGAGATTCTAAATCTTCTCTCGATGACGATGAAATGACATTCATGGTAAGTAGATTTAAAAAATTATTTAAATATAAAAGATTTAATCAAATGCAAGGTACAAAAAGAAAAAGAAAAAGAAAAGTAAGATGCTACCACTGCAATGAAAAATGACATGTGAAATATAACTGCTCAAAATTGAAGAGCAAGGACAAGGATAAAGAAAAGAACAAGTATAAAACTCTAAAGGTGACGTGGGATGAAACGTCGTCCGAATCAGAGATCGAAGAAATCGTCGGACTTGCGCTAGTGGCAAGTCACCAAGAAGATGAAGACGAAGCAAGCTCGTCCGAAATGAGCATTGAGAGCATCGATGAAGGGGGAGCGACATCGAAAGAAAGCAACACTTCAGTGGGAGATTCAGATTACGGGATCAACAAGGTAAGTCAGATACGGTCTCTTTCTCCTGACAAGTTATTTCAGTTTATAAAAATATTATCGAAAAAGTGTCGCAGGTTAGAAAAAGAAAATAAGGAATTAAAATCAACCTTAGCTAGTTCTTGTCAATTAGAAGATTTCAACAAAGTAAAAATTGGAAATGAAAAATTAAAAAAGGAAATAGAAAATTTAAAAAATCATGCATGCTCATATATTCAACATGTTAGAAAATACAATGGATTAAATTAGTACTTTAAATACCATAAGGGTTAAATTAGAAAAATATCACAAAAATATATTCCTAAGAAATTTTTGATTAATCCTGTAGAAAGAAATCTATTTTGGGTTCTAAAATCATGTTTAGATTGATTTTTTTTACCTAGGGATTTTAGAGAAAAAAATTAAATATTTAATTTTTTTAAAAGACTTTGTCTAGAAGTGGTTGTTGTTCCAATAACCAAGAAGGTCTAGTGTCTCACCACAGCCTGGAAGTCAATTACTGAAATAAAATATTTAATTGACTAACTATGAAACATTTAATTAACTAATGCTTTAAATTATTTGTTAAAATTTCTGTTAAAATTATCAGAACTTAATTTTTCTGATAAAGAAAATTTCTTCACTTATCTGTAAAATTTATTTTCATTATTAAGTAGAGTTTTTTTTTTATGTTTAAAACACTCACATTTTTCATAACTTAAACTTTATTTTTCAAAAATTTCTTGATTTTATTCCTTAGACTTTGCATAGTTTACTTCATTTTAATGTGAACAAAGGGGGAGAAGCGAAGGGGGAGGGTAATGCAACTTATTTAATTTTTTTGCTCATTATTAATTTACCAATTTGATTACCTTGTTATTATTTATTTTTGTTATTACCCAAACTTAACTTGGGATTATTCACATCAAAAGGGGAGATTATTAGTACCCCAAGGTAGTTTTGATGTGATCAACTAAGTCAGGTTAGGTCATGTTGGTATTTAACCCCTGTGTCCAAGTGTGCAAGAACTTAGGAGCATATGAAGTCGAACGAAAGACACAACTAGTGAAGAGGACGACACGGGAGAGAGCCGATGGGTTCTGTGCGTCCGAGGGACGATGTGCTACGAAAGAGTACGCTGACGGACGAGAATGAGGCGTACGACGTTTCCGATGGATGAGAAGTCAGAGTGGAAGACTGCTCGAAGGTTGGAAGTTAGGTTTGAGTGAGCCCTATTCTGGATGGCCGAGATCACCCAAGCGAGCGAAGACGGAGCGGAAGACCCGAACCAATGCGAGCGGAACTGGAGCAGAAAATCCGAACCAAAAAGTTCCAGTTGACTTTCTAATCTGGGCGCCCGGAATCGAATTTTATCCAAATGCAACGTGTCGAGTTGCGTTACGACAGGAATAAAGTTTTATCCCCCTAGAGGTGTCCCGACCAGAGCTATAAATACAACCCTGGTCCCAATGGTTCACAATAACACTTGTAATTGATTTCTTTTCAATCTTGTTCTGTAATTGAGTACTTCAAGTGCTATAAGAGGCTTTTTCGCCTGAAGGAGACATTAGTGAGCTTTTCATCTTCCTTGGATTAACAACCTCCTAGATTGTAATCAAGTAAACCTTCTGTGTCTATTCCTTTCTTTATTTAATCTCTTATTGCTTTTATGCAAGTGTTGATTCTTATAAAGCTATACAGTTCGAGGAAGATTAGTTTTCCTTTGCAGGACTATTCACCCCCCTTTAGCTAGCCGCCAAGGGTTCTACAGTTGTTAACCCAGCTTTCCCTATATGAACTCTGACAGTTTAGAACTTAATAGAAGAGCATCCATCATCTCATTAAGAGTGTGATTCTTTTGCTCAACAATTCCATTTTGCTGAGAAGTTAAGGAGTTGTTATTTTATGTCTAATCTCATATTTAACACGCAACTCAGTGAATGGTGATACATATTCACTGTCTCAATCACTTTGAACCACCTTAATTTTCTTATTAAGTTAGTTTTCAACCTTATTCATATAGAGAATAAAATTTTCTATAGTTTCAGCTTTACTTTTGAGAAGATACATATAAAAATATCTTGTGTTATACTTGTTTACAAAAGTAGTAAAATACTTATTCTCACCACATCTCGATGTACCTTTAAGGTCTCACACGTTAATGTGAATTAAGCAGAGTGGTTTGCTGCTTCTTTTAACATGTTAAAGGATGATCTTATCATTTTTGCTTCAACACAAATTTCATACTTGTGTTTCGGGTCAAGGTGGAATGTTGATATGCTTTACATGTTAATTAATCTACACAACACATCGTAGTTAACATATCCTAGTCTGCCATACCACAAACACAAAGACTCAAGTATATAAATGGAAGAGTTTGTAGTTTTATTAACCTTAGGCATAATTGTCATTACACTGAGCTTAAACAACTCATCGGTTACATGACTTTTTCCTAAAAATATTCCATTTTTAAATAGAACAACTTTGTTTGACTCAAAAATAATGCGGAAGTCATGCTTGCTTAACAATGATTTGGACACTAGATTCTTTCGAATTTGGAAACATACAACACATTGTTGAGAGTTAACTCCTTGTCCGAGGTCAGCGTCAGCTTTAGCATCACTTTTTCTTGATCCATGATATCTGAAATTATTGAATTCCCCATGAACACTTTCTTTCCATCTTTGATTTTTTTTTTTAAGTTATGGAGAAGCTCCTTATTGCAGTAGATATGTTTGGTAGCACCTGTATCGATCCACCATTATCGCAAATTTGAACTCACTAGTTTTAGTTTGAAGACCATGATGCACAGGTTGTCTATTTCTGATTCCTCATTCAGGTTGGCCTCCTGTTTCTTCTTCGATTTTTTACATTCCGAAAATTTATGACCGACTCTATCATAGTTGAAGCACTTGCCAAAGAATTTCTTCTTAATTATGCCTCCTCTAGGTCTCATCTTGGACAACTTGGAATTCTTCCGCTTTAAGTTTTGATCACGCTCTACCACGTTGGATTTTACAATAGCCTGAGAGAATTTCTTTCTCTTGGAACTCTTGTTGTCTTTCTCAATTCAAAGTCTAACAATAAGTTCTTCCACGTTCATCTCCTTCCGCTTGTGTTTCAGGTAGTTCTTAAAGTCATTCCAGCCTGGAGGCATCTCCTCAATGATTGTTGTTATCTAGAAGGTTTCACTCAGCACCATACCTTCTGAGTGAATCTCGTGTAGAATCACCTAAAGCTCCTGGACTTGGCCGATCACTATCTTGGAGTCAACTATCTTATAGTCTAGGAATCAACCCATAATGAATTTCTTGGCCTCTGCATCTTTCGTCTTGTACTTCTTGTCCAAGAACTCCCACGTCTCTTTAGTCATTTTCTTCATATTATACATATTATATAGCGAGTCAACAATACTGTTGAGAATATAGTTTTGGCATAGGTATTCAGAATGAGTTCATGCCTCTACTGCACTAATAGTATGAACATCAACATACTTGGGTGTACCCTTGGTAAAGCACTGAGCCAGATTAAGTATGGTTAAGTAGAAGAGCATATTCTACTGTCACTTCTTAAAGTTCAACCCAACGAACTTCTCTGGCATTTTTTCGTGGTTGATTAGAACATTTCCAATTAGAGCGAAGGGGGCCTTCACGTATTGAGTCTGTTGCATCTCAACTGTTTTTGTGGTCATCTCAACCGAACAGAATGTATTTCAAGATTGTTGAATAATCTGTTACTGAAGATAGAGGGGAAATTTAGCTGAATTGAAATTACATAAGATCAATTCCAACTTATCTATCGAGATGACTTAAGTAGATAATCTCATACTATCGGCCTTGAAAGTCAGGTTTGTTGGTGCAATCATGCCCTATTTGTTTTCAATGTATTGACAACTATTTAAGTTTAGGTTAATACGTTTGGATCTAACATGTGCTGCAAGTTTTGCAGGAAGAAGTCCAAGAAGGGCGAGTACCGGAGTCTTGGCAGGAAAAGTCCTTGCAGGTCAGAAGACCGGGTGTAAGGCAAGAGAAGTCCGAGAAGGTCGATGACCGGAGTCTTGGCAAGAAAGTCCAGGGATGCGCTCATCTGGCATGAGGTATTAATTGGGAAACCACCAAGCAATTGATTGGTAACTCGATTGAGACGCATAACTATGGAACAAAATATTGCTGAATCGATCAACTGATCGATTGGAGGAAACCAATCGATCGACCGATCGATTGATAGCCTCTGCGCGAGAGCACAGAAGGAACTTGGATCGATCCGTCGATCGATTGGAGGAATCTAATCGATCGACCGATCGATTCACATGCTTTCTGCTCAAGAACACAGTGCAAACCTGGGTCGATCAGCTGATTGATTAGAGATAACCAATCGATCGGTCGATCGATTCACAAGGCTTCTGCATCAAAGAGCAGTGCGATTTTGAATCGATCAACTGATTGATTGGAGGCAACCAATCGATCGACCGATCGATTGAATCTACTTCTGTACCTATGAAATATGCGGTTGAATCGATCCAGTGTTGGCTGAATCGATCGTGACGACGCTCAACGGCTATATTTAAATCGATTGGAGATGTGCTCAATCGATTGACAGCGACGATTACGTGAGAAATGACTACTTTTGAAGACAAATAAAAAGGGGAGATGCATTATAGCAAAAATAACACTCAAATACTTATTGTGCTAAGCAAAAAGGGAGCTCTCTAAGTGACTTCAAAGCAAAAGATTTTGAATCTCTTCCTCCTAAGCCTAGATCTCATCTTGTAAGAGGAAGAGGCAATCTTGTAAAGGTTTCTCCACCTTTGTTTGTGATAACGAGAAGGAGAGTTCATATTGGAGCTTGATCGTGTGGGTGTGTGCCTTGGATTAGTCACCTCAAGGAGGTGGAGACCAAGTAAACCAAGGAGTTAGCATTGTTTTCTTGTTTTTCTTGTCTTTTATTTCTCTCTATTTGCTTTCGCTAACAAGTTGTAGGTGAAAAATCGAAGAAAGACTATTCACCCCCTCTAGCCAAACGCAAAGGTTCTATCAATTGGTATTAGAGCTAGGTTCGCATCGGAAGAACTCATCGTCAACCGAAGCATCAAGATGGCGTTTCAAGAGGGATATAGCACGCTCGACCACCTTTCTTTGATGGCAACGATTTCGCATATTGGAAAGGTAGGATGGAATATTATTTGATGAATGATATTGAAAATTAGTTTAGTGTTATAGATGGATTTGAAAAACCAAAAGACGAATCGGGAGCACCCCTTCCAACCAAGGATTGGACAAAAGAGATGGCAAAGAAGGCCCACGCAAATGTAAAAGCCACAACAACCTTACAATGTGGACTTTCAAAGGAGCAATTAAGCAAAGTAGGACCATTCAACTCTGTCAAAGAGCTTTGGGAAAAGCTCAGTGAATTAAATGAGGGATCAAGCGAATCTAGGAGAGCCAAGAGAGATCTTTTGTTGGGGCAACTCCAAACCTTCACCATGAAGACCAATGAAACCATGAGTCAAATGCATGGAAGATTCAAGGAGATAGTAAATGGACTCCATGTAATATGTGAGAAAATTGACAATAAGGATCTAGTAAGGTATGCCCTTCAATCTTTTCCTAGAACTACTTTATGGGCATCAATGGTTGATGCGTATAAGGTATCTAGAGATCTATCCTTGGTTAAGCTTGATGAATTGTTTTGCGAGTTTGAACTTTATGAACAAGCTAATGTGGTTTCAAAAGAGAAAGGTATGACTCTTATTGTAGAAAAGAAGGAAAAGAGAAAGAAGAAAGAAAAGAAGGTGGAATCCTCATCATCCGAATCCGAGCAAGAATCATCGGATAGTGATGATGAAATGTCGACAAGTGAAGTGGCACATTATGTCAAGAAGATGATGGGAAGATCAAGGAAATTCACAAGAAAGGATATGAAGAAAATGTTTCAACCTTCAAAAGGTAAAAGTAGTCAAAGTTCAAGTTTTAACACTAATGTTATTTGTTATGGATGTAACAAGAAAGGACACATTAAGCCAAATTGTCCGGAATTGAGGAAGAAAGAGGAAAAGGAGAAGAAGAAAGAGAAAAAGAAGAAGGAAGTCATGGTGGCTCAAGCTACTTGGGATACACCAAACGTTGACTCATCGGATGAGGATGAATTATGTCATGTGACCCGACATATGACATTTATGGCATATGAAGATAACAAAGAAGAGTCAAGTCAAGAGGAAGGGTCAAGTGAAGAGGATTCATCAAGTGAGGAGGAGTCAAATGATGGATCATCATCAAGTGACGATGAGGTAAAAGAATCTCCCAAAGTAGAATTTCTTTACAATACAATTGCTTATCTCAAGAATGTTTTTGCTAAGTCATAATCTAGAGTGAAGACCTTGAAGGGAAAACTTAGGATCATTAGAAATGATGCATGCATGTCTAGTGAGTCAAAAATGCTCAAGAAAGAAAATGAAAAATTGAAGGATGATGTGATTGAATTAAGAGCATGTTTAGAGAAATTCACAAATGGATCCAAGTATCTAGATATAATTATTAGAGATCAAAGAGTCGTTTACAACAAAGCTAAAATAGGATATAAACCTAAAGAAAAGGAAGTTGCATATATGTCTTTAAGAAATGGTACTAGAAATGATGCACTTAGAAACAAAGTCAAGAAAAATCTTAAAGGCAAGGTAAAACAAGCTTGGGTGCCTAAGAAATATTTGAATGACATTTCCGAATCAAGTGCATGAGTACCAAAGAGTTGTGTATTTTATGTTGTTTAGGTAGAAGAGAATAAGGATGCAAGTATGTGGATTGTGGATAGCGGTTGCTCAAGACACATGACCGGTGATGTGAGCAAGTTTTCCACAATAAATTATATAAAGAAATGAACGGTATCATTTGGGAATAGTGGGAAGCTCAAGATTATAGGTAAAGGTGTAATTGAGGTATCACCCATAATTATCATTCATAAAGTCTTATTGGTTAAAAATATGAGGTTTAATTTGTTTAGTGTTAGCCAATTATGTGATGCCGGATATAATATAGAGTTTCACCCCGATAAGTGTTTTGTTAAGTACAAAAATCTTGAAAATGTTGTGTTAAAAGGATTATAAAGGCAAATCTTTATTATGTTGATCTTTCATATGCTTCTAAGCCCTCTATTAAGTGTTTGATATCAAAAGAAGAGGAAGGATGGCTATGACATAGAAGACTTGGACATATCAATATGAGGAACATAGCCAAGGTTGTTGGTTGCTACTCGGAAAACCTAATGGTTCCACTGTACAAAAATTTTGTACAAAGGTCTGAACCTTTTCCTAGCTACCATGTGTTATTTTAAATTAAACTTGGATCGCCTGCGGAACTTAACACGTTTGATCCAAATTTTAATCTATTTGTTCTTTTAGGTTTAGACTTGGATCTCCTGCGGAACTTAACACGTTCGATCCAAATCACCTAGGTTATTAATTCCATTAAATATTAATTTCTAAAATTGGCTTCCAGGACTGCATGACGAGGCACATGGCCTTCTTGGATATGAGAACAACCACCACCGCCTAGACAAAGGCTTTTAAGGAAAGCTAATATTTAATTTCCTTAAATAACTTTAGGTCAACCAAAAGGAACAATCAAATCACAAGGAAAAGAAAAACAAAGAACACAACATTGAAAACAAATTTGAAATACTAGAATCGCATGCCTCTTGTATTTGATATTTTTACATGAAGATAAAACTAGTATGATGCGGAAATTAAATACTAGTATACCTTTTCTTTTGCAAGCAAAAACCTCTAGGTCTTCTATCGTATTCCTCTTCTAACCTCGGACGTTGTGTGAGCAACGATCTTCCGAGATGAGAAATCACCAAAGCACCTTCTTCTCCTCCTTGTAAGGTTCGGCCAAATCAAGTGCACCTCCAAGGATGAAGAGAAACCACCAACCAAGCTCCAAGGGATGAAAGCTTTCTCTCCTTCTTCTCCAAGCTAGAATCCGGCCACCACTTGATCTCCAAGGAAGAAGAAAAGCCCGGCCACAAGATGGAGAGAAGAGAAAATAAGGAGGTCGGCCACACCAAGGAAGAAAAGAGGGTGAAAATAATAGAGGTTGTTCACCATCAAGGCTCCCAAAACCCCCTCTTTTATAATCCTTAGCTTTGGCAAATAAGGAAACTTAATTATAATAAAATTTTCTTAACTTTCCTTGACATGAATTAATTAAGAAAAATTAAACAAAATTTCCTAAACCTTCATGTCATGGTCGGCCACATCATTAAGAGCAAACAAGGCAATTTCAATCAACAATTAAAATTCCTTATTTGTCTTCGGAAATTTTTAAAAAATAAAATTTCCTTTTAAAATCCCTTCATGGTTGATAAAAAGAAATTTCTATAATTTTAATTTTTCAACATGTGAATAATTTACAAAGAAGAAAAATAAAATATCTTTCCAATCTACAAATAAGAAAAGAGATCTAATCTCTTTCTTTAATCTTTTGTAGATCCTTTTAAAAGAGATATTTTAATTTTTAATCTCTCCAATAAATTATATCTTTCACATAAGAAAAATTTAAAATTAAAATTCTTTTTAATTTAATGGGGGCCGGCCACCTAAGCTTGGGTTCAAGCTAGGGCCGGCCACCCATGAACCAAGGCTTGGCCGGCCCTAGCTTGATCCACAAGCTAGCTTGGCCGGCCCCTACATCATGGGTATGAAGGTGGGTATAGGTGGGTATAACACTCTATAAATAAGAGGCTACGATAGGGACCGAGAGGAGGAATTGATTTTGGTCTCCCGATAAAATTAAGCATCCCGTTTTTGCCCCGAACACACAATTTTAATTTTATCAATAATAATTCATTCCACTAGAGAACTATTATTGAACTACCGCACCAATCCCAAATTATATTTTTGGACTCCTTATTATGAGTGTGTTAGTCTCCCTGTGTTTAAGATGTCGAATGTCCACTAATTAAGTGAGTTACTGACAACTCATTTAATTAATATCTTAATCCAAGAATAGTACCATTCAACCTTATCGTCATGTCGGACTAAGTCCACCTGCAGGGTTTAACATGACAATCTTTATGAGCTCATCTTGGGGACATTATCAACCTAGATCACTAGGACACAGTTTCCTTCTATAATCAACAACACACACTATAAGTGATATCATTTCTCAACTTATCGTGCTTATTGATTCATCAAACTAAATCTCATCCATTGATAAATTAAAGAAATAAATATCAAATATATGTGCTTGTTATTATATTAGGATTAAGAGCACACACTTCCATAATAACTGAGGTCTTTGTTCCTTTATAAAGTCAGTATAAAAGAAAACGACCTCTGATGGTCCTACTCAATACACTCTAAGTGTACTAGTGTAATTATATAGTTAAGATAAACTAATACCTAATTATACTACGACCTTCCAATGGTTTGTTCCTTTCCATTTTGGTCGTGAGCTACTGTTTATAATTTATAAGGTACTGATAACATCATCTTCTGTATGTGACACCACATACTATGTTATCTACAATATAAATTAATTGAACAACTACAAATAAATGTAGATAATTTGACCAAATATGATTCTTTATTCAAAATAAATGTTTACAAAAGCTTAGGCTTTCAGTATACACTCTAACAAAGGTAACCAAGATGGAGCTAGTAAAGGAACTACCAAAGATCAAGTACATCAAGGACAAATTGTGCGATGCATGCCAAGAGAATAAGCAATCAAGGTCATCACACAAAGGTAAAACCTTAACTAGCACTTCATTATCGTTAGAATTATTGCATTTGGATCTTTTTTATTGTCATAGAACACCTTCCTTAGTAGGTAACAAATATTGTTTGGTGATAGTAGATGATTACTCTAGATATACTTGGGTTTATTTCTTGAAACATAAGGGGGAAACTTTAGAAACAATTATAGGATTTACCAAGAGGGTAGAAAATGAAAAGAACCTCAAAATTGATAGAATTAGGAGTGATCATGGTGGAGAGTTCGAGAATTTGAACTTTTCTAAGTTTTGTCTAGAAAATGACTATAAGCATGAATTCTCTTGTCCAAGAACACCTCAACAAAATGGTGTAGTGGAGAGGAAGAATCGAGCTTTACAAGAGGCAGCTAGAACCATGCTCAATGCATATTCCTTATCGAGCTATTTGTGGGCCGAAGCGGTTAATACCGCTTGTTACATTCAAAATCGTGTCTTGATTCATAAGTTTTTAGGAAAAACACCTTTTGAACTATGGAATGACACAATTCCTACAATTCATTATTTTAAAGTCTTTGGCTGTAAGGTCTATATTCTTAATACTAAAGATGACTTAGGTAAATTTGAGGTCAAGTCCAATGAGGGAATTCTAGTTGGATACTCATCTACTAGTAGAGGATATAGAGTATACAACAAAAGAACTTAAACGGTTGAGGAATCATCCAATGTTGAGTTTGATGAGTCCACTAGTACTTACCCTAGGAAATCATCTATTGATAAGGATATAATTGAACAAAATCAAGCCATTACTCAAGAAATACAAAATCTACATTTAGGGGGTATCGATCAAGGGGGAGGAAGAGATGGTTCGGATGATGAAAGAAACAATGTAAACAATGATTCTCCTAAAGATGATGATTCCATAACTTCGAGGATCGTAAGGCATCATCAAGATCATCCTATTGATCAAATAGTTGGAGATGTGACTCAAGGAGTAAGAACTATATCATACTTTAGAGATCATACTAGTCAAATTGCTCTAATATCACAATTTGAGCCAAAATCAAATGATGAAGCCTTAATTGATACGGATTGGATTCTAGCAATGCAAGAAGAGTTGAATCAATTTGAAAGAAGCGATGTATGATAATTGGTTCCAAGACCAAATGATAGTACAATTGTTACAATAAAATGGGTGTTTAGAAACAAACTGGATGATCAAGGAAAAGTCACTAGAAATAAGACTAGGTTAATAGCTAGGGGCTTCAATCAAGTTGAAGGACTTGACTATGATGAAACTTATGCCCCCGTTGCTCGATTAGAGTCCATTCGGATATTATTAGGATATGCCGCTTATATGAGTTTTAAACTTTATCAAATGGATGTAAAATTGGCATTCCAAAATGGGTTCATTAAGGAGGAAGTGTATGTGAAACAACCACACGAATTTGAAGACATAAATTACCTAAATCATGTTTATAAACTTAAGAAAGCGTTGTATGGGTTAAAACAAGTTCCCCGGGCATGGTATGAAAGACTCTCATCCTTCTTAATCTCCAAAGATTTTAGAAGAGGAACAATTGACCCAACCCTATTTTTAAAGTCTAAGGATGGAGACATTTTTGTTGCACAAATTTATGTTGATGACATCATTTTTTATTCAACAAATAATGAACTTCTTTAAGACTTCATTAAACATATGGAAAGTGAGTTTGAGATGAGTCTAGTTGGAGAGCTAAGTTTCTTCTTAGGATTGCAAGTCAAACAAACCAATGCAGGAACTAATGTCTATCAAACAAAATTTTCTAAGGAACTTATCAAGAAATTTGATTTGAAAAATGCTAAGGTAGTATCTATTCCTACAAGAACTAATACCAAAATAGATAGTGATCAAAAAGGAAAATTAGTACACCAAAACAATATAGAAGTATGATTGATAGTTTGTTATACCTAACTGCTAGTAGACCAGATATACTTTTTGCGGTAGGTATGTGTGGAAGATACCAATCATGTGCCAAGGAATCTTATTTAGTGGCGATAAAGAGAATTTTGAGATACATCAAGAGTACCCTTAATGTAGGTCTTTGGTACCCTAGGACTCAAAATTTTGATTTGATTGAATACTCCGATTCCGATTATGCGGGTTGCAAATTAGATAGAAAAAGTGCTAGTGGTGAATGTCAATTTCTTGGATCCTCCCTAGTAAGTTGGAGTAGTCGAAAATAACTTTTTGTCGCATTGTCTACCACCCAGGCCGAGTATGTAGCTATGGGTAGTTGTGTAGCTCAATTACTTTGGATGATGCATACTTTAAAGATTATGAGCTTCATTATTCCAAAGTTAAGGTATTGTGTGATAATGTTAGCACCATTAACTTAACCAAAAATCTGGTGCATCACTCTAGGACAAAGCACATTGAAGTGAAACATCACTTCATTAGGGATCATGTGGCAAGAGGAGACATTATACTAAATTATGTTGATTCTAAGTCAAATCTTGCCGACATATTTACCAAACCACTACCCGAGGCAGAATTTACCTCACTTAGGAGAGAACTTGATATGTGTTTTGTAGAATAGTGAGTATAGCATTACATGATCCCATATCACATTAAGAATGTATCTCATTACATCTCACATTAGACCTAAGAAGCCTTGTTTGTGTATTTCTTCAATTAGACATTATGTGAGATGATTAGGATGATGCTTTTGGTTCAACATGTTAGTCATGACACATTACTTTGAGTCAATATGACATCTAGTAACATCAATCCTACATTACTTTCGGCCAATCATAGGGAAAGAAAGTGTACACATCATGCGCACTTATCCCTACGATTATGATTGGAAATTTTAATTTAAAATACATATAAATTTTATTTTTGCAACCCTTGTTGAAGTTTGTCTTTGGATGGGAGTTATCATTGAATAATTAGATACGAACTTATCAAAATGTTGAAGTTTTCGACAACTTTCAATTTTGTGTAAATCTTCGCTAATAAGAGTCCCTTTTTGTCAAATTTTATTTTTCCTTGATAATATGAGACATATATAGTGTCTACACAAAATTTCATGATTTTTAGAGTAGTGTACAATTATTTGTGCATTTCCAAAACTTGGATCTGAAAGTGTTCAGAAATGCAGTAATATCAGCATTCCCAATCGATCGATCAATCGATTGGGAAGCTCGCATTTCACCATAGAGGGCAGTTGAATCGATCAATGAATCGATTCAGCGCGTTTCAATCGATCGATGGATCGATTGAGATGCATTTTCGATTTTCACAGAGGTCATCTAAATCGATCAATGGATTGATTCAGCATATTTGAATCGATCGATGGATCGATTAAGATGTGTTTCCGATTTTCACAGAGGCTTCATGAATCGATCGACCGATCGATTCACTTGCTCCCAATCGATCCGTCGATCGATTGGGTATTTAAAAGCCAACTTAAATCACTGTTGACCTAAGTACACCCTCACTTTCTCTCGTTTTTCTTTCGACTCGATCCGTGCCCTAACCTGGGCGATTCTCCCGGTGAATCTCCCGCTTGCGTCAGTCGTCCTCTCCGACGATCCTCTCCGGCGAAGGGTGTTCTTCCATCTCTCTCCCACTTCCGCTCCTCCTCTCTCGACGACCGGGGCAACTCCTTCTTCCTCATCTCTGCGTCGCACACACGATGAGGACTCCGAACCCTAAGTAATTTCTTCCCTCTTTTCTCATTTTTTCTTTTACTCTTGCTCCTATACTTGGATTGCTAATCTACATGTATCTTGTGTGTTTTTGTGTGTTGCATTGCATTTCACTCATGAATTGCATTGTCTGCATTTTATGCCTTGTCCCTGCATTTTCTTCCTTGCATTTTCTGTTGCAATGCAAATTCTTGTGCCATTGCTTGTTACTTTTTCATTGGTTACCCTTAGGAAGAAACAGAAGGTCCGTGAGTCGGGTGAGGGTTCCTCTCGGCTACCACCTCGTCCTCTCCCTCCCACTGATCAGTGATTTCCTAATGCTGCTATGCAGCAAGCGTTTAGTAAACATACCTTCTAACTTATAACCCCTAGGTCTGTTGATCTTCAATTTTACAAGGACTCTTGTTTTGATATCTATTCCCTCTTCAAGCACTATAAACTTGAGTCAATTTTCTCTTGTGAGAGGAGTATAAATGTAAGCTTTGTATCTGAATTCTATAACAACTTGCACACTTCTGATGGTGTCCACTATCGCACTCGCGTTGCGAAGCAAAATTTGGACTTTTCCTATGCGATCCTTCAGTCCTTTCTAGGGTGTCTACCATCCGAAAATGATTTTGTTTTCTATCCCACACTTCCTTATAAGCTACCTCCACCCTTTGAGCATATCAACATTGCATCTATGCATTAGACCCTTTTTGGTCGTCCTCGTCCGGACGGGCCAAATGCACAGATCACTTCTTTCTCATCTCTTGAGTTATCGGCTGAGAACGCTGCCCTGTTTAAAGTGGTAATTAACTGTCTATTTCCCATTGTCTCACGTGCCTTAGCCGCTCTTCGACCCTCTCACATGTTGCATTATATGTCATACGACATTCCCTTGACATCAACATTGCTCTGAACATATTTCATTACATCATTCATTTTACTCAGCAGGTGCAGCAGATGATTCACATGCCTTTCGATCATCTCATCACTGACTGGCTCGAGTTCATGGAGATAGATGTCTCTCGGGGGCGGTTGGAGCCCATGACCGTTGCCTACTCTCGAATTTCTTCACGCTCTTTCACGAAGACGGGATTAGCGGTTGGTCCAGCGGGAGTCCGATGGCGCGATGGGCGTGCTCTTGGTGAGGGTCCCAGGGCTCGCCAAAGGGGAGCCGCACAGGCACTAGTTCCTGCGGCGGCTGATGCCGAGGAGGATATTGCGGAGCCTGATTCTCCGACATTCGAGGAGTCTGTGGATACCCGTCTTGAGGAACTGCATATGGAGATGGCTGCCCTGACCACCAAGGTTGACGTGATGCAGACAACTTTGAATACTCTGGTGGGTTTGGTGAGCTCTTGGGTGACGAGTCACCTGTCTCCGTCTGTTCCTCCTGTTGCGATTGTTCCTGAGGATGTTGTTGCTGTTGGATCGTGAAACATCGATAGAGGAGGGGGTGAATATCGATTCGAAAAATAACGTTGAAAAGAGTTAAGCGCAGCGGAATTTAAAAGAACAGACACAGTAATTTTTACTTTGTTCGGAGCCTGTGACGACTCCTACTCGAAGGCCCGTACTCCGTGAGTACTTTCGTTGGGCAATCACTATCAATTCGAATGATAATTACAAAATAATTAAGTACAAGAATTGACAGAATTAAAATACCGACAAGAGAAGAAGAATTAGACTTAAGAAAGCGCTTTGTCGGAATAGCCTCGCGGCGTCGCAGGAGCGTAGAGCAGTAGAGCAAGCAGTAGATTCTCAGTTGATAGTTGTGTCTTCAGCTCTGCCTCCGCCCTATCTTTTATATGAAGCTCGGGGCGCCCTGGATCCCTTCCGGGCGCCCTGGTGAGACGTGGCAAGTCCAACCAGCGAGCTCCAAGTGGCGACGCGTGATCAGGATAATTTTTGCCTCCAGGGCGCCTCCAGGGCTCCCGGGTGCCTCCCGGGCGCCCGGACCTCCGGGCGCCCGGACCACCTTTTTCTAGCGAACAGCTTTCTTGCAAAACAAGGTTAGTCCGAGACAAATAGATCCTGCAAAATAAAGTGTTAGCACAGTTTATGAGTTCAGTATAAGAAGTATGACTTAGATTCCGTCTTTCCGAGACCAGAGTCTAGTCACGATCTAGACTTAGATATCCGAAATGAATTTAAGCCGGATCGACGCCTAATGTTCCCTTCCCGGGAACGCGTCCTCACAGTCACTCCCTTCCAGTGACTTACCTCACTTACCTGCCAGACGTCCAGTCAGCCCGTCGACCCGTCTGGACTTCTCGCCAGCTATCCGGTCAGCCCGTCGACCTAGCTGGACTTCTCGCCAAGCGTCCGGTCAGCCCGTCGACCCGTTTGGACTTCTCGCCAGCTATCCGGTCAGCCCGTCGACCTAGCTGGACTTCTCCTGCACACTCGATCAGAGTGTTTAGACAACAACAGACTAACTTAACCTGATTTATCATTCATCAAAACCTGGGTTAAATCGTTAGTGCTAACCGCACCAACAATCTCCCCCTTTTTGATGGAATGACAATCTGGTTAAGTTAGTGAAAATATATGGAAGAAACAACATGCATTTATGTGGTTTTAAAGTTAGTTTGTATTTTCAAGTTGGTCAAATTGGTTTAGTTAACTTAACCATCTAACCCTCCCCCTTTGGCATTCATCAAAAAAATAAGTATGGATTAAGTAAGCATCAACATAGACTTCAGACAAAGTAAGAAATAATGTCAAGTTAATCTGGGGGTGTTAAACTTTTGAAAACTTGTTTAAAGCATTAGCTATTTAGAAAAATAGCTAAGTTTAGATAGCCTGATTTTCAAACATAATTGTATAAGTTCTAAATTTCAATGTCAAGTTTAAATTTTCAAAACAAGTTTTAACTTTGAAACGCTTTTTCAAACATAAGTTTACAAATTCAAAATTCTAAAACTAAGTTTTTTAAGGAAACAATCAGTTTTAAAACTTTGAAATTTATTTTTCAACAAAAAAGATTCAATTTTCAAAATTAAGGAAAAGTGATTTTGTAAACTTAAGTTTTTTTAAAAAAAAAACTTAAGTTTTAAAAGCAATTTTTTCAACTAATTTAAATCAAATTGTCAAAATTAAGTAAAATCAAATTTTAAGAACTAGATTTTTAAATTTAATTTTCAAAACTAAGTTAAATCTAATTTTCAAAGTCAATTTTCAATAAAAAGTAAAACCCAATTCTTAGAAACAACTTAGTTTTATAAGAGTTAGTTTTCAAAATTAGGTTTAAAATTTTTTTAAGAAAACATTTTTTAATACGAACATAAGAAGTATTTGCTAAAAATATTCAAAGTAGAATAATTTTTAAAACAAAGGAGTTTTCAAAATAATTTTGTAAAATTCTTTTTCAGAAATTTTCAAAAATAAGTTGAGTTTAAACTTTTGATGAAAAAATAAGTTTAAAATTCAATTTGAAAAACTGAAGTAGTTTTATATCTCCCCCTGAATCTGACATTAAATCAAATGTCTAACCAGTTTGTTACTGACTGACTTATCATAAGATAGCAGCTTTCACTTGGTTAGTCAAGTTAAGTTCAACCTTAACTTGATTAATGTATATTTTGTATTTAACGCCCAGACTTATATCGATGCACTGAAATAAGCATCTTAAGTCTTAGGCAAGTGCCCTATGCATCTCACCCCTTTCTATGTTCGTCAAACACAAGCAAGGTAAGCCTAGGGTTTTGATGAGATGCTTAAAACTAGTCCTATGGGTACATGTTCTCTAAGGATTTTAAACTAGTCTAAGGCTAAAAATTTATTTAAAAATCTAAAAATAGGAAAGTTTTGAAAATAGAATATGTTTTAACCTATAGTTTGAGAATAACCACTTTTGAAAATATTTTTGAAATTTGAAACTCCTAGTATATTAAGATCGAACATAATCAATCCATATCAGAAAGAACACTAGATAGATCAATAAGTATTCTACAAGTGATGTAGATAACTGAAGTATCACAACTAGAGCTACTGAGATGAGGAAGGGGGTGGTCCCGATCCCAAGGAGCGGAGTAGTGTCATCAGCTCAGTGTGTCGAGTCTGCCCGTCAGCTCGTAACTCGGAGACCTCTCGCCGCATGTCACGCTGAAAGTCAGAGTTCTCCTGTTGGAGACTCTCCATGGCCCTCTCTAGTCCAGTCATGCGGTCGGCTAGAGTGCGTGGTGCGTGACGTGGTGCTCGAGCTGGTGGTGGAGGTGGAACGACCTCCTCCGGAAACAGTGCAAGTATGAACTCATCCTGCTCGGCCTCCCCCTGCGCGCCTGGGTCGTGCTGGTGCCGTGCCCCCCTCCACCAAGACATAGTACCATCGCCCTCATCTATGTGGATACTAGCCAGAGAGAAGTTCCTAGCTATTATGACGTCAAACTCAGTCATACAGCGAATGTCTCCTCTAGTGACATCAATGTGCAACGAGGACATATATGCCGTTAGAATGTGACAAAAAGGCATGTGGACTCGACTATTAGTCACATAACCAGCAGAGTAGATAATGGTGGAGAAGATATGTAGGCTAATGTCAATATCTAACCTATGACTCAGGGCATAGAGTAAAAATGAGTGGAATGGGCGCATCACAGCGATGTCCCGAGTAGTCAGTGGTAAGATGTAAAAGACTAAGACCCTATAAAGAGCGTAGTCCTGGACTCGAAGTTCTACAGACCTAAACTGGGTTACAGTGGGATCTCGCTCTCCCCCAAAACAATACGAATAAATCGTATCAGGAGTGATATGTGAGTAGGGATCTCCGAATGGTAGATCCCCGGGAGGATAGCACAAAAAGGGACAAGTGGATGGACGTAACCCTAAAAACTCCCGGATCGTCGTAGGTGATAGCGTGATATCAGTACCTGCTGCCCTAGTAGTATAGGTAAGGTCATCTACTTTCACTAGGTTGTTATAAAATTCAGCACACAGACTTATGTTTACCGGACTAGTACATTCAACAAGGTTTCGAAGGTTATAGTGGTTTATAACCTCCATAACAGGAGCACAAGAAACTAAAAAGAACGATCTATCTATGCATTTAGTCCTAATGGCCATATATATGGTTGACTCAAATCTAACTCTAAGTTCATCTGTGGGAAACCTAGGGTCAGTACTAGCATTAGAGGGCCCAGCACCAGTATTTGTTCATTTCCTACTGTTATATCAAAGAGATATTCTAAATAAAAGTATCAAGACAAATTTAAAAAAAAATTTAGACAAGGAAAAAGGATTTACCGAGGAGCCATCGTAAGATATAGAACTGATGACCTCGGTTAAGTCGCGACAGCGTCTTCACCGCAAGAAAATTTAAATTTAGGACACTCTCACACTGAGGTTCGGATAGAACCTTGGTAAGAGTTTAAAAGATTTGGGGCAAGTGTTGGGGGCGCCTGCTGCCCCCTATTTATAGGGAACTCCGGGCGCCCGGGGTTGATTTCGGGCGGGGCGCCTGGATCCCCTCCCGGGCGCCCCCAAAGGGAATACTAGGGGCGCCTGCCCCTGGTTTTTTGACCCTTTAAATGATTTTTTTTTAAGTTTAATTTAATTTTTAAAATAACTTTTAAAGATAATTTAATAATTTAAAAGGGTTTTTAAGGTTAATAGTTTTTTAAAGTTAATTTAATAATTTTTAAAAATAGTTTTTTTAGGTTAATTTGGTTTAAAAAATTAATCGTAATTCATTTTAGTTATTTAATTCAAAATTGATTAGTTCAAAATTTAACTTAACTAATTCAGTTTGAAATTTAATTTGATTAATTTAATTTGAATTTTAATTTAATTAATTTAATTCGAAATTTAATTTTGGTCCTTAGTCATCTCACCCGATTTAAGTTTTCAATCAGAGAATCCTATAATTTTGTGAGATGGGTTGGATTTTAATTATGGAGTTTGGTTTAACTTGGGTTAGATTCAGATTTAGTTTTGGTCTCTACAAATAGGCATTCTTCGGATAAACTTCTAAGCTTGGTGAGTCACATGGACGTCATTAGAAGTAACCAACCTTTCGAGGTTTTCCAAATAGTTCTATCCACGGAGCTTAGTACTAAATCTTGGTCTAACTAGTTAGGATCCATTTAAGGGTAGCTTCGGTCAGTTCCACTTGGCCAAATGCACCAGATCGAAACCATATCTTTCTAGACATGCGATGCCCAAGCTTCCCTAACATACTATCATCCAAAAATTTCACCAGTACCATGATTCAAGTTAAACTTGATCTCTTTTTAACTAATCCTAATTACCCTGCCGAGTTAGTTTGTTTAGGAGGTGCTAGCTACTCTGGAGCCTCCCCCTGAATTATTGGCCTTTAATTTAAATTAGGTTTGTGTCGATTCCTTTTATAGTTATAATTAACTTGGTGATAATTTATATTTTGTTGAGTTTTAATATTTTTAAATTTTGATTTCTTTGATTTGTGTTTTGGTTTTTGATTTAGTTTATTCGAGTTTATATAATGAATTTTTTCTTTAGGTATGTAATATTGATTAATTCCTACTTGCGTGGTCAAACACGCTTTCGGAACCCAAGATTGATTGGTTGATTTGTATTGGGTTATTAATGATTTAAAGGTTTTATTTGAGTTCGACTTGTATCCAAGTCCGGTTTTATTATAACATGCTTTTTGATTATTTAGGATTAAGTCTAGATTTTTTTATCTTGTAGTGAATTTTTCTAGTATTTCTTTTAAGTTATTAATTTCTGATTTTAGTGATGAATTCTCTTCAAGTATTAGATCTTGAGTTGGATTTAAATTTTTTATTTGTTCCTTGAGGTCTTGATTTTCCTCAAGGAGTGATTTGTTTTCATTTTCTATTTTAATTAACTTACTATTTAAGTAGGAAATAATTTTAAAAAACTTTTTGTTTAAATTAAAAAGTACCTCATCCCGGCCTTCGGAAACGAGTACAGACTCATGGCTTGATTCGGGTTCAGACCCGTCTTCATCTTCCGACTCGTCTTCCGTTTCAGCTTCGCGGGCCATCAGCGCGAGGTGGCTCTGGTGTTTCTGCTCTTCTGCCTCCGATTCGTCCGAGGAGTCGTCCCACGTTGCTTTGAGGGCCTTCTTTTTGGTTGGCTTCGGTTTGTCGAACTTCAGTCTTGGGCATTCGTTCTTGTAGTGCCCCTTTTTGTTGCATCCGAAGCACGTCACGTTCTTTTGTTCCGCGGGAGAACTGATCTTTTGAAGGTCCTTCTTGTTGAAGCTTCTTTTTCTCCTGGTGAACATTTTTCTTACCAGGTTCACCAGGTGTTCTTCGTCTTCGGTATCTTGATCAGAATCTTCTTCAGATTCAGGCTTGTTCTTCTTTTCTTTGGATGAGCCTGCAAATAAAGCAATACCTTTCTCGGCTCCAGCATTAGTTTGTTCATGTAATTCTAACTCACAAAAAAGCTCGTCTAATTTTAACTTAGATAAATTTTTTGAAATTTTGTAGGCATCTACGATTGATGCCCACAAGCTATTACGAGGAAAAGCATTTAGTGCGTACCTTATTAAATCTCTGTTTTCCATCTGGTGGCCTATCGCGTGGAGTCCGTTGAGGACGTCCTTGATTCTTGCATGCAGTTGACTTGCCATTTCCCCTTCCTGCATTTTTATATTAAATATTTTATTTAAAAGTAGGTCTCTTTTTGTTACCTTCGCGTCGCTTGTTCCTTCGTGCAACTCAATCAGTTTGTCCCACAATTCTTTAGCATTCTGATGTGGTCCGACGCGATTCAGCTCTTCTCGTGTTAGTCCGCAATGCAGCGTGTTGAATGCCTTGTTTTCTGTTGATGCCTTTTTCCTCATGTCCGGAGTCCACTGTTCCGTGTCTAGTGATTTTCCGGAGTTGTCGGTTGGAGCTTGGTAGGCCTTTATAACGCTGAACCATTGATCGTAATCCGTCTTTAGGTACACCTCCATTCTTTTCTTCCAGTACGAGAAGTTATCCCCGTTGAATAGGAGAGGGCGTACTGTGCTGAAGCATTCTAGTTGAGACATTCTGCACACAAGTAAATAACGAAAAAATATTCCAAGACTTGGTCTTGGATTAGTAGTGCGGAAAAAAAATAATAGCTGTATCTAAATTGGTGTTGCACCAATTTAGATTTAATTGCAACGAGAAGAAAGGAAAAAAAATCCTAAATTAATAGTAATATCAATTTAGAATTTAAGCGAAGAGAAAAAAAATATTTTCACCCCCTGTCTGATTGGTGGTTGCACCAAATCAGAGCGGTACCTGCTCTGATACCACTTGTTGGATCGTGAAACGTCGATAGGGGGGGTGAATATCGATTCGAAAAATAACGTTGAAAAGAGTTAAGCGCAGCGGAATTTAAAAGAACAGACACAGTAATTTTTACTTCGTTCGGAGCCTGTGACGACTCCTACTCGAAGGCCCGTACTCCGTGAGTACTTTCGTTGGGCAATCACTATCAATTCGAATGATAATTACAAAATAATTAAGTACAAGAATTGACAGAATTAAAATACCGACAAGAGAAGAAGAATTAGACTTAAGAAAGCGCTTTGTCGGAATAGCCTCGCGGCGTCGCAGGAGCGTAGAGCAGCAGAGCAAGCAGAGCAAGCAGAGCAAGCAGTAGATTCTCAGTTGATAGTTGTGTCTTCAGCTCTGCCTCCGCCCCATCTTTTATATGAAGCTTGGGGCGCCCTGGATCCCTTCCGGGCGCCCTGGTGAGACGTGGCAAGTCCAACCAGCGAGCTCCAAGTGGCGACGCGTGATCAGGATAATGTTCCCTTCCCGGGAACGCGTCCTCACAGTCACTCCCTTCCAGTGACTTACCTCACTTACCTGCCAGACGTCCAGTCAGCCCGTCGACCCGTCTGGACTTCTCGCCAGCTATCCGGTCAGCCCGTCGACCTAGCTGGACTTCTCGCCAAGCGTCCGGTCAGCCCGTCGACCCGTTTGGACTTCTCGCCAGCTATCCGGTCAGCCCGTCGACCTAGCTGGACTTCTCCTACACACTCGATCAGAGTGTTTAGACAACAACAGACTAACTTAACCTGATTTGTCATTCATCAAAACCTGGGTTAAATCGTTAGTGCTAACCGCACCAACAGTTGCGTCTGCTGATGCTCCTGCTCCTACTACTACATCTGTCCCTTCTTCTGATCCTATCGACGTTTCTGATCCTGTTCCTACTCCTCCAGAGATGATACTTTTGAGTTCTTTGTATCTCTATGACATGGGATCTTGTACGTTATATGGATGTTTGTTGTGAAGTCGTCTTGTGAACTTCACTTTATTTTGGATGTATGATATACTGCTTCTCTCTATTATCTTTCATTTTTCGATTCCAGATTGTTATCTTATGTTGATATTTGTGTGATTTAGGGAGAGTACCCCTCAGGTTTATCATGTTTGTTTAGTGCATCAATTAAGGGGGAGTTTTAGTTTTGATATTTGACAAAGGGGGAGAAGTAAGTTGAAGTTTATGCTTAATTATGAAGGAGATTCATACTTAGTCATATATAAATTTTATGCGTAGTTAATAACAATATTGTTATTTACTGTTAGCTCATGCATATTGTTATTTACTGCTTATCATCTTATTATTATAGTGTGTTGGAAATTAGCCTAAACTCAAATAGATTGTCAAACATCAAAAAAGGGAGGCATTGTTGGTGCAATCATGCCCTGGATATTTTCAATGTATTGACAACTATTTAAGTTTAGGTTAATACGTTTGGATCTAACGTGTGCCGCAAGTTTTGCAGGAAGAAGTCCAAGAAAGTCGAGTACCGGAGTCTTGGCAGGAAAAGTCCTTGCAGGTCAAAAGACCGGATGTAAGGCAAGAGAAGTCCGAGAAGGTCGAGGACCGGAGTCTTGGCAAGAAAGTCCAGGGATGCATTCATCTGGCACGAGGTATTAATTGGGAAACCATCAAGCAATCAATTGGTAAATCGATTGAGGCGCATAACTATGGAATAGAATACTGCTGAATCGATCAGTCGATCGATTGGAGGAAACCAATCGATCGACCGATCTATTGATAACCTCTGCGCGAGAGCACAGAAGGAACTTGGATCGATCCGCCGATCGATTAGAGGAATTCAATCGATCGGTCGATCAATTCACATGCTTCTGCGCAAGAACACAGTGTGAACTTGGATCGATCATCCGATCGATTCACAAGACTTCTACACGAAAGAGCAGTGCGATTTTGAATCGATCAGCCGATCGATTGAAGGCAACCAATCGATCAACCGATCGATTGGAGGCAACTTCTGTACCTATGAAATATGCGGCTGAATCAATCCAGTGTTGGCCCAATCAATTGTGACGACGCTCAATGACTATATTTGAATCGATTGGAGATGTGCTCAATCGATCGACGGCGACAATCACGTGAGAAACGACTACTTTTGAAGACAAATAAAAAGGGGAGATGCGCTATAGCAAAAATAACACTTGAATACTTATTGTGCTAAGCAAAAAGAAAGCTCTCTAAGTGACTTCAAAGCAAAAGATTTTGAGTCTCTTCCTTCTAAGCCTAGATCTCATCTTGTAAGAGGAAGAGACAATCTTGTAAAGGTTTCTCCACCTTCGTTTGTGATAACAAGAAGGAGAAGTTCATATTGGAGCTTGATCGTGTGGGTGTGTGCCTTGAATTAGTCATCTCAAGGAAGTGGAAACCAAGTAAACCAAGGAGTTAGCATTGTTTTCTTGTCTTTTATTTCTCTCTATTTGCTTTTGCTAACAAGTTGTAGGTGAAAAATCGAAGAAAGACTATTCACCCCACCTCTCCTCCTCCTCCTCCTTTAGCTAAACGCAAAGGTCCTATCAAGGTTGAGCTGCTAGATTCTCTAGAAGATAGCTGCCTACTACCCAGTCTGAGTACGAACTCTCGAGTGAACGTCGAGTCAAGAGATGTCGAGCGGAGTCGAGAAGCCAAGTCACCGAGTAGAGAGATGCTGAGAGGAGTTAGGAAGTTGTGTCGCTAAGTCAGGAGATGTCGAGGCTTGCTTTCAAGCAGTTTCCTTGAAACAGATTCGTCTCACCTTCGATTATACTTCGAGGTTCTCTCGGGTCGTCTATTTTTCAGGATATAATTGTAGAACCATGTACACAACTAAGCACTGATTGTTCGTGGTGAACTGAAAACGCACCTGAGTACTATCACAAGCAGTTTAGCTGAGCGGATGCACGACTGAGAGGAAAGAATCAAGGAATGAAGGTGGAGGAATTCTTTTGCTATTGCTTTCACTTCTTTCTTTGCTTAAGATCTAGTCTCCTTATATAGGAGAGCTCACCACTGACTGTAATGAATGATCAGGTTATCGGTCATTTTTGCCAAAACGTTACGAAATCACTATTAATGTATTTAATGTCAGCCATTATTGCTGAGACGTTACAAAAATATCATTAATAAATTTAATGTCAGCTATTATTGTCAAGATATTACAGAATTGTCATTAATAAATTTAATATCAATTATTATTATCGAGACATTATAAAATCATCATTAATGAGTTTAATGTTTCTGTTACACTCTTAAGTATATAACAAAAAGAAATTCTATGTGCACAGCTCAAATTTTATCACTTGGGTAAATTTTATTTTGATCGGTAGACATTCTATACGTGGCTAACCCCTGAGTGAACATTTTAACCTTCACATCCGTCGTGTGCGATTAAATGAACTTAGGATACTCAAAAGTGAGTCGAACGCCTCAATTAATTTTTGGAAGTTTATTTAGACGTCCACAGAATCACACACTCACGGATGTGCAGACTGCACACTTACACACATACAAACGATGAACGATCCTCATGGGCAACTATATATTTCATATTTTTTTAATATTTTTTGATTGTATTAGACTTGGGTTATAGTATTATGTATAAAAAAATAAACTAAAAAATTTAAGGTCCTCACGAGACGTGCAGGTTAAAGTGACTAGGCTGAGGGTGTAGATGTAAAAAAAATTATATATATAATGTGACGTTGCTTTCATCCACGCCAACCTAATTAAACCTACCCAATCTTATCTACTCTTCTTGTCGACCTCTTCTTAATTGCATGAACCAGGTGTCCAATGGTAAGCTTCTGGTCTTGTGGGCCACATTCTCAACACCATCCTATGAAATTGGTAACTCGTATTACGCTGCCATTTGCTCAAATAACTATCTTTATTTAATGCTATTTGATTATAAAAATAATTACGGATTTCATTATATCTTTAATAGGTTATAAAGTCTATATAAAAAATAAGTGTAAATTTTTAGAAAGTGCTTTTCAATTTTTGAAATTGAATTTTGTTTTCATCTACCAAACGTATATTTATTTATTTTTTAAATTCTGAACCAAAAATGTATTTAATTATTATTTTTTTTCAAAATGAGAATTTAAAAAAAAATATATCCTTCCTCCAAATAGTCCCTTGGGTCCTAACTTTCAGAGAAGAATGGTAGGCAGTTTAAAAATAAGGAATCACAATGTGTTTTTCGTCTTGTCGAATATGTTTTAAAAATTATTACAATTTGGAATGTTCCATAAGATTATTTTTTTTTCTTTAATTTTTAGCTTTACAAATAATAAAATAAGCTTTGCTCTCCAAAATTCAGACCTTCCCCACCTACCATTCAAAGACTTCAGAAATGAAGTTTGAAACAACTAAAAAAAATCAATGAGATTTTTTATTTTTTAAAAAAATATTGTTGTTGCTTGTAAGATTTGAATTCGATTAGATTCTATTTGGGGGAGTGGGGGCCACAATGAATCCGAATATAATCAAGTGGAATATTGAACTTTTCTTCTATAATCAACTTTCATAACAACAAAATTAAAAAATATCCTTTTTGTTTTAAAATAAAATAAAATCAGAATTATTAATGGAACATTAATCAAACAATTTAATGGCATCGCCTTGAAAGATCCTTAATAAAATTTATCAATTTCTATGTTTTAATTTTGATTTTAGCTTTGTTTTCAAAAAAAAAAAAAAATTCATCTCCATTTGTTTATAAATAGGGAAGGTCTGAAGCTTGAGAATTAGGACATGGCCGAGGCCGTTAAAAGAAGCTCCTTTACTTTCGCTGTCCCTCCTCCACTCCGCATAAAACAAATGGCGTAGAAGCAATTGCTGGTGAGCTTTGCGTGCTGGATTCCTTGACGGATTCTCCGTTTCCTTGTCCACTTTTGGCTATTTCTAGGTTTTGGTGGGAGTAACGGAGGAGGGGAGTGCCTCTGCTTCTGCGCCTGCGCGGGGTGTTGATGAGAAGGAACCGTGGAAGAGCAGCAGGCGAAACTGGGAAAGGCGGAGGACTTGCTGGGGATCTTCGACTGTATCAATGACGTCGCCGCAGCGATCGCGGCGTCGGCAGCGAGGATGAGCGAGCGCGCGTACCGGGTGGAGACCACGCCGCGGCTCGCTCAATGGAGGATCGATACCCTCTCCCCTTTCTCCTTTCGCAAGTCCGACCCCTTCAAGATCGGTCTCTGGAACTGGTACCAAAACCCTATCTTTTCCTCCTCCCTCTCGAACTGGTGTACGAAGCCCTTGTTTCCCGATGCTTCTTTCTTTTTACCTGCAGTCAATCTAAGATTTCTTTTGGTGTAAAAATCTCACCTTCAATGGATTTCTTGAAGAAAAGAAATCGAATTTTGTTACCATTTTAGGGCATTTTCTTCTCGTTGTTCCTTGTGGTTTACGATTGTGTTGCGTTCTATGCTGCTGCTTTGTATTTACTGCGTATATGCTTTTGAATTTTTTTTTCCCCTCCGTGAATTGATATCTGATTTGGTGGTCGAGACGGACAAAACCTAATCATCCAGGTATCTCTTTAAATTTGTTAAACAGGTACCTTGCAGTTGAGAAGAACAGGCAACTCCTTGTGAAGCTATATCCCGAGGGTTCAAACTTGACAAAGGAGAAGCCACCAATTGCTTCCTTGATTATCAAGATTGTTTCTCTGTCTGCACCAAATCGCAACACCCTCATTCATCCAGGTTTAGATTTATGCCTTGATAACTAGACATTTTCTCAAGATGCCAAAGAAACCAACTAGTTATGCTTCTTTCCGTGTGCAGGAATTTCTGACAAGCTGCTAAAGAACAGTGGCGACTGTGTCTGGGCCATTGACACCTTGTTCACTGGGCGATTCATCATCGACGTCGAGTTCCTTGATCTAAAGATTGTACCTTCATCAGTAAGTATGTTGGGAGGATAAGAGTTGTTTGATCCTAAACTTTATGCATAGAACTATAGAAGTAGGTTATGTATCGTTGTTGGCCCCTTCTCATCTTCCACATAGACTAAATATTTCATGTCAGATATTAGGCTGATGGTGACATATTAACTGAATTGTCTGGACTGTTATTGTTTCCAATTGCTTTCAGATATTTACTTCTTCATCTTTCAATTGTTTGAGGGATTTGGAAGGCAAGAGACTTCAGTTTCTCGAAAATCAGATATGATGGAGGATATGAAAACATTTTTGCTCCATTTTCCCTTTCATACATGTATGCACATAAATTTTCTTGCCTGAGATTGGAGGGGCAGCAAAGAGAAACTTCCTTTCTCGAGTTTGATCTTCGGATTTAACTCACGTCTTGTTAGATGGTCGATTGAAGTTCTTAAATTTTTTTAGAAAAGAATGGCATTTGCAATTTCTTGAATTTACTTAATGGGTTTCAGGGTGGTGAACCTGCCTCGATTTGGACCAGCTATCAGGCAACAAAGCAAACTGAAGCCGCAGTCCTCAACTCACTCGGAAGGATGCTGAGTGAGAGCATCCACACTGACATCACAATCAATGTCACTGATGGTAGCATTGGTGCACACAGGGCCGTCCTCGCTACAAGATCTCCCGTTTTCGACAGCATGTTCTCCCACAACCTTAGGGAGAAAGAACATTCCACCATCAACATCTCCGACATGTCCTTTGATGCTTGCCAAGCCTTCCTCAACTTCATTTATGGCAACTTCCAGCTCGAAGAGTTCATGGTACACCGCATTGCCCTCCTCCGAGCGGCTGACAAGTATGATATCTCCGACCTAAAGGAGGCATGCCACGAAAGCCTAGTAGAAGACATTGATACTAGGAATGTTCTCGAGAGGCTCCAGATTGCCCATCTCCACCACTTGTCCAAGCTAAAGAGTTCCTGCTTCCGATACCTAGTGAACTTTGGAAAGATATACGAGATTCACGAAGAATTTAACGACTTTATGCAGAGCGCCGATAGAGAACTCATAGCTGAAGTATTTCATGAGGTTCTGGCTGCGTGGAGAGGTATATAAATGGCTGAAACTTTCAAATGACTGAAACCAAATGGCTGCTAAATGGCGTGAGTAATTCTTTTTGTCTACTTGGGTCTAATTGTTATTGTACACAAAGGGATGCTGAAACTGAAATTGAAACTATTGTACAAAAATCTATTATGGTGAGTTGGTAAAATCTTTAGTGAATAAAGATGTATATTTCGATTGGAACAAGTAGATTTGTGTCATGGACACAAAAGATTATGTTCCAATGTATTGTTATATGCCATTTGGTTGTTATGAAATATGAATTCATAGCCTAATAAATTTCTGTGAAATTTTCAATTATCAATTCAATTTGTTTTATTTATTTTTATTAGTGTTCAATTTGTTGTGGTGCGTGCAATCCGATAAAACCCGGCGTCCCCATGACCTCGCCACCCGCAAATGTACTCTCTTTGCGACAGGTCGGCCATTCGAAGGGTCCATTTCATCCCCATATAAAGGGCAGGCTGCTTACGCCGGAAGCAACGCGAAACGTCTCTTCCGCCTCCTCTCACGCGAACTTGGCGGAGGAGCCCAAATCCGTTGCGGCTGTCATCTGCTCCTCCGTTTTCGGTCGATTCGAGTTCGTTCCTAAGTTTCCTCTCTTCCTCGATCTCGATCTCGATCTCGATCTCGGATTCGAAGCCGGGTGGTTTTGGATTCGAGGGAGGATGTCGTACGCTTATCTGTTCAAGTATATCATCATCGGCGACACGGGTACTCTTTTCCTGGTCCTCCCTAGGGTTTATAATTCGTCACAGGAGTAAGATCCATTTGGGCTAGGGATTCTATTTGGTGATAGTTTGGTATCGGAGCAGGTTTTAAGTTTTGATTCTTATTCTTTTAGTTTTCTTTGTTAAGCTGTCACAATTGGGCTCATCTGAAGCGTGTCTCTTCATTTATTTATAGGAATTGCGCACCGTCTTTATATACCTAAGTGCGGTAGCTTTGCGATTTTTAGTTGCTTTATAATTTTTTTCTAAAATGTATTTTTTTTCCTTTGCGTTGACTAACTTTTAAAGTAGTTGCTTTTAGTTACATGCTACGAATGCCATTTTTTTTTTACTGTTTTGTTTTATATGGATAGGTGAAAGATAACTATCCTAGTTTTGAATATTAAACTCTGAAAAAGTTGAGTTGTCACTGGTTTTTCTCATTGTAGGAGTGGGGAAATCATGTCTTCTTTTGCAATTCACTGACAAGCGTTTCCAACCTGTGCATGACCTGACAATTGGTGTGGAATTTGGGGCTAGAATGATTAATATTGACAACAAGCCCATTAAGTTGCAGATATGGGATACAGTTGGTTTCTACCTCTCCCTATATTTGTTTCTCATTATTATAGCTATAGCTAGATCAACATAAATGCTTGCAAATGAAAATATTTCTTTTCTTTCTTTTCCAAACATTTCACACATTGTATCTGCCTTTGCTGACTTTATTGTAAGAATCTTCAAAATTGTATTTGCCATTATGTTTCTTGAATATTTGCAATACATAATTAAGAAAATGCAAATATTTATCATAACCCTCCACGCCTGATGTTGAACAAACACTATACATGTAGATAAGTAGATTGATTTCTTTTTTAACAACTCAAATTTTTAGGATATTTTGAATATTTTGCCATTTTACTTGGGCTAAAATTTGTAAATTTTGCAGGCTGGTCAAGAGTCATTTCGATCAATTACAAGATCTTATTATAGAGGTGCCGCAGGTGCCCTTCTTGTTTATGACATCACCAGGTATTGATTGATAAGCATTATTTTGCTGTGTTATTCAGACTCAGCTTATACACCTATATCCTTGACGATATGGGTATGGGTATGGAAAAAGAGTCAAGCTGTTGAACTCATCTACAGAGAAAGAAGAAGAAAGAGACTGAGGAGAAAGCTTAATTAGGCTTCACTGGAAAGGAAGAGGAAGGATATACCTTGCAGTTGAATGTGTTGTAGGGATTAGGAGAGAGGGAAGGCTTCTGTTGTGGTGATGGGAAGAGAGCATTAAGCCTTCTTTTAGGAATTTTCAAAATATTCCTATACTATAACATCTCAAAAAGCCCCTAATAGTTTTTTATTTTTTATTTTTTTTCAAAATGACCCCTAACCTATAACACTTAAAAAATGACAAATTTGTAGACATTTTCAAAACGTCCCTTAAATTATAAACATTATATTGTATACATATATGCAACAAACATTATATACCATATATATTTACTATGCAATATGTGTTCCATACATTAACATTTATATTGTTAAGATTGGTTGTGCCTCTGCTTGGTCCACTTTTTTCACATGCTTCAATTTTGAAAATAAAAATTCATGTGTCGGTCTTCCAGGTTCATACCCGTGTCCAGCGTGAAATATTTGTATCTAAGTCTGAATAACATAGATCTTGATTTAGAGGACATATTAGGTGCTTTGTGATGTACCTTTCAATTAATTGTCAGGAGGGAGACATTCAATCATCTTGCTAGCTGGTTAGAAGATGCAAGACAACACGCTAATGCTAATATGACAATTATGTTGATTGGCAATAAGTGTGATTTGGCTCACAGAAGAGCTGTTAGCACTGAGGAAGGCGAACAGTTCGCTAAGGAGCATGGTTTAATTTTCATGGAGGCATCTGCCAAAACAGCACAGAATGTTGAGGAGGTGAAATGGCAACTTTTGTTTTCCTTCAAATCATTGTACCTTTTATGCCATGAACTTACGTATATGAATTTACATTGGAAATTCTTGTTTCTCCTCAGGCTTTTATTAGAACTGCTGCAACAATATACAAGAAAATTCAGGATGGTGTCTTCGATGTATCAAATGAGGTAAGATGTGGACATACTACCAAAATAGCAAGATGCAAATCAAAGCTACACAGTTAGATCATACATTTTATAATCCTCTTTAGAATTTGTTGTGCTTGATAAAATACATGCTGGTTGCAACCATTGGCTGTTTATGTTCCTGAAAGAGAATTTCCTAAGCTAACTCGTTGGACATGCTCTCATTAACTAGCTCATTTGATAACTATGACAATAATCCTAAATATTAGTTTTAAAATTCATATTTATACATTAATCACTAGAAATATATCTAGCTTCCCAGACAAAATAAAATGTGTTGACAAACTATGTATTGTATTTACAGATTAACCAAGGGTTGGTTATGATAAGTATCATGTTGCTCTATTAAGATTTCTTAGATTTTTTTTAATGTTATTGGTTATTATATTGTTGTGTTAAGATTATAAAATGACATCTTTATACTTACCCATCTTCCTTGAAGTAGATAAATGAATGTTTTCAAGAGAATGCCAAAACTGTTCGCGTTCAACCAAACTGATTAGTTCTTTCAAATTGATAAAAATTGTCAGGTTCAACCTTTTTTTAACTGGTCTGGATGTAGATTCAATCTGATTGGAAGACTTGGATTGGAACTTGGGGTTTTGAGGTCTTTTAGTTGGTTGGGTCCAGTTCTAGTAGCTATTCTCATAGGAGGTGTTATCCTCCTTATTGGCCTGAATGTTTCACGACTGAAACAATAAAACTGTATTTAAAACATCTTACAATACAGTGTGTATCTCGCGGTACTTCAGGCTATTCACCATTGACTAGCTGTCCTTGTCAGCAGGCCTGCCTCATGATCTACCAAAGTTCCCTTGCTAGCATGCCTCTCTATTGACAAAGTTACCTTACCGATGTGCTTGCTTGCGATCAACCAAGTTTCCTTACTGCCATGCCTCATGCAATCGACCAAGCTGCCTTGTCAGCATCCTCGATCATTTCTTTTGTGGACCTTGCAATTGCTGAATTCATGGAATTGTTATTTGTTAGATTTACTGAATTCTTTCATTTTTAACCACAATAACTTGTAGCTGGAACCCATAACAAAGAATTCTTATAACAACGGTTGAATCTTTACCATGCTAACCATGATTTATTGCGAATTGATGTTGCAGTCATATGGAATCAAAATTGGATATGGAGGGGTTCCTGGTCCATCAGGTGGAAGGGATTCATCTTCTCAAGGTGGTGCTTGCTGCAGTTGACGTCCATTTTTCACCCTTAACTATGACATTGTATCTTAAAGCTACCCTTCTTATTTCAACAATAAACTTAGACCCTTGTTTCTTTTCTCATGTGCATAAGTTACATGGATTTGAATTCTTTTAGTAGTTGTTTTTTTTTTTGTTTTTTGTTTTTTGTTTTTTGCTTCTTTTCTCCTGGGTGCTCTGTTGGTGTCTCCATTTTGCATTTGATGTCTCTTTTACTATTTAGATTTTTTTGTCTAGTTAAAAGATATGTTTTTTTAGTTAAACAAAACTGGAAATGCAGGTGGAGCCTTGCGTGCAGAGAGAAGAGAAAACTGTGTACATTAGAGATTTTAATGGATCCCGTGCGGTCCATTTTCTGTTATGTTGTGTTTAGTATTGTAAATAGATGGGATCTTTCTCCGGGCTTCAAATTGAGAGTTTCTTACATCGGACTACAATTTTTGTATTTAGTATTATAAATAAATTAAATATTTGTGAAAAAATTAATTTGACGTTTAATTAAATAAGAGATTATTTATATTCCTACCTCTATATATATATATAGAAGTGATATGCTGCGGGGCAAAGTCGTGCGGACTGCTGTGGACATGCCTTCCTGATCGGTCACTAGATCGATCAGGGAACCTCCTGATCGGTCTGTAGACCGATCAGGGAACCGATCACTTTCTGATCGGTCTGGTGACTGATCAGGAAGGCATGTCCACAGCGGTCCGCACGGCTTTGTCCCGCAACATATCACTTCTATATATATATATATATATATATATATATATATATATATATAGAAGTGATATGTTGCGGGACAAAGCCGTGTATATATATATAGAAGTGATATGTTGCGGGACAAAGCCGTGCGGACCGCTGTGAACATGCCTTCCTGATCAGTCACCAGACCGATCCACCGATCAGGGAACCTCCTGATCGGTCTGTAGACCGATCAGGGAACCGATCACTTTCTGATCGGTCTACAGACCGATCAGGAGGTTCCCTGATCGGTCTGGTGACCGATCAGGAAGGCATGTCCACAGCGATTCGCACGGCTTTGTCATGCAGCATATCATTTATATATATATATATATATATATATAAAAGATTAATTAAATAAATAAATTTGATCTTCAATTTGTTGAACAATATTCACTGATAAAACTATTAAATAAAAAAATAAAAATAAATTTATATTATTAAATTCAATAATCAAAGTAAAAATATCAAATTTCAAATAATTAAACAAATTTAAATTAAGATTAAACTCTTATTATTTTTAAAATTATATTATTAAACTCAATAATCAAGTTAAAAATATAAAAGTTTTGTTAACTTGAACAATATTAATTCATAAAATTCTTATGATTAAATAAACAATAAAATTAAAAATTAATTTATATTATTAAACTCAATAATCAAGTAAAAAAATTATAAAAACTTTTAAATAATTAAACAAGCCTCCATAGCATCTAAATGAACCACATTCCAATTAAGAAAAAAAACTTAAACAATGATTTTAACAGATTGGTTTATTTCGACTTGACTTGTTTACAATTCTACCCCACAATGAATCATATGCTGAAACCAATTTGAACCGCACCCATGAAATAGACTTTTTATACCAAATGCATCAAATTATTTCAGCAGATATTATAAAAAAATATTCTATCATAACCACAGTAACAAGTTTGTATTTATGTCATAATGAATTTTATTTTCCGCTATATAATCCCTGTGCTCTTGGGTTATCAAAACCATAGATTCTGCAGCATCGTCAAGCTCTAGTAGTTTTAGTATTAATTTGTGGTGGTTACTGCGCCGATCGAGCTTTTGCTAACTTCTTTGGCGGTGGGTTTCCACCGGAGATGAGCACATACGCATAGAAGCAGATCATTGCAGCGCTGCAAAACATTGAAGTAGTGATGAGTAATATGTAAGGATGCGAGCGGCTAATTTTGTTCATCAATGGAGAAGAATATACCTTAATGCTATGTAGAATACTGCAGGGAAGAGCTTCTTTGACTGCAACAATTATAAAATAAGCAGTTGTTATCTCATCAAGCAAATAGTTTGATTCTTATAGATGAGAAGTTTGATAAGGTACTTGCCAAGGAGAATGACTGCAAATGCCTCCAGAGAAACGCAACAGAAAATGCTGCCGCAATAGAAAGAAAATTAATACATGAAGAGATTTTAAGATCGTGTATTACAAGTGGAAGGACTTAGCATTATAACACAAATAAAGGAAAATCCAGTGACACATCCAGCAGACAAACTGTGCTAGTGTCCAAGCATTATGGTTGCCTATGGTGCTTGAAAAATCATTAGCTCTACGGTTTATGAGTTCAGTTTTGCATTTGGTCATGTGAATCGGGATGATGAAATATTATTTTGTAGAGAATTTAACATAGTGGAGACTATGCCTACAGTTGTCCCTATAAGCTAGAACTTGTAGGTAGTGGCTTCTTTCCATGCCTAAGTCATTATGATACTCAAAGTGGCTCTATTTCATTATATTCCATCTATATTTTGATTTCACGCTTTTCTATATACAGAACAAGTTGAGAAATTATCATCATTATCATATAATAAGCAGAAAATTGCAACAAAAATACGAAAAAGGAGAATCATGAATCTCAAGACCGGATCTCACATTATTTTTCTCAGTTGAAATAAAAATTGTAAGAGCAGCATATTACTAAGACTTAATTTATTAATATTGTATACATTTGGGCTACATCCCAAGGCCTAAATTTTGAGAAAATAACTATTTTTAGGATTATATTTCTCCCACAACAAAATTTTATGCCTTAAACCAAATGCACCAAAAGTGATTACATGGCTTCCCATTATATTTGGATTAGTAGGTAAGTATGTGAAAGTTATGTTTTTATAGCTTTGTTTACTTGGAGCGAAATGAGACGAATCATTATAGGGATGATACATAATGAGGCTGCAAACTATAAACTTTAGTTGTCAAATGTTCTATACTGATAAGAATAATAACATATGTTCATTTACTTAGACAGAAATGAGAGAAATCATTATAAGGATGATACATTAACAGGCCATACAGTGTAAACCTTAGTTGCAAAATGTATCAGACTGATAAGAATTAAGAACAATATACATATGAAATTTTCCTTGAAGCAATAACAATATGATAATATATTGCACACAATTATATTTTCACAACACGATAAAAAAAAAACCTAAAGAAAAAGACAAGCTAGGCATCATCAGCATCCAATTGTGCTAATCACGACCATTTGGAGCAACATCATATGCATCACCTCTTTGAACACTATATAACGCTAGGTTACAAGCAATATTGGAATCTCTTAAATTGCCTCTCCTATTTATGTCAACTAGATATTTCAATCACTCTAAATCCCTTCCCTCATAACTTTAGTTAATTTGATTCGTACAGCTATGAAATCCTTTTATGTTCTTTGAAATGCCCATACACACCCCCAGATGGAAGTACAAATATTTTTATTGTCTTTGAAATGCCCATACTCAACACCATATTTACCTATTTTCTCTATTGTACATCTACTGGAGCTATAACTTAAGTGCTCCTCTTTTATATCTTTTTCAGACGTCCATTTTAGTACTCTCACATCTTGCTATATTAACTTTTCGTACTTGTTGTTTTCCACCTGCACATTCTGATCTTTATAAAAAATCATCCCATACTAGTCTTATAAAATTTATGTCTAGTCTAGGGAACATACAATTCCAGAAGCTTTTCTCCATTTCAACATTGGCAAATGCCAACAATGTCCAATTTGTGAATTTGAGCCACAGAAAAACGTGTAAAAATAAGCCATTTTTCATTTTACTGAACCACCAATTACAAGCAGATGCATGAAATACTATGTCTGAATGCATTCCTTGTTTTGATAGAAAGACTGAGGAATACCTGTTTGACCCAAAATGAATGGTATGCTGGATCCTCCAGCGCTCCAAACCATTAGACTAAATATACTCAGAGCTGAGATAGCACTACCAAATATCAAACCTGTAGGATTTCTGGAGAAAACAAATCCAAGCAACCCACCAAAGAACAGAAATCCACCTACAAAGAAAAAAAGAACGTTGTGATTGACTGCATATCTTAAAAGGTGTGCAGACTGTCCTTGACTGCATATCTTAAAAGGTGTGCAGACTGTCCGATCTCACATCTTCAACAGCATATAACAAATATTTGAAATGTCAAGTGATAAGCAAAAACTTTCTCCTAGCAGTAAGATCCTAGAGAACAAACGCATGACAGCTTGAGCCAGAGGTACAATAATGATGAATCTTAACAATAACAGTAAAAACTAGTATGGGCAAACAATGGAAGAAACAAACAAACTGCATTTACATGTTAGTGCAACATTAGTGTACCCATGCCTTTGGCCCTAGTCCATATTTTGACAATTAGTCTATGTCAAGGACTAAATTTTGTTGTATGTTGGCTGGCCATTGTATGCATTGCGCTAATTAGTCTATATCAAGGATTAAAATTTCTTGCCTATGTACTCACAACAAGAAGTATAATCCCAATGGTTGAACTAAAATTTGAAATGGCATACCATAGGGGATTCCCAAGCAAAAATCATGTATTCTTGCACTTCTTTGGGTTGGGATGACAGCTTCTTCTTGATGATGAATCTCAGTACCTGTTTTTTCATTGACTAGTTCCACAACTGGACTAGACTCAATAGACTCAGTTTTATCTAGCTTATCCTCTGGATAAATTGTAGCAGTATCAGCCTCTAAATTGCTCTGAGAGCTACTTCCATTGACGCACATGGAAACGAAAAGCTGAGTTGAAGAAAAATTAGAGTTAATGCACCAACAAATGAAGAGAAGATCAATGAGTAAGCTCTAATTCAGACAGAAAAATTTTCTTTTGCTTCTTTCTTTGAGTTCAATTTTCACTTTTCCCTTTTGGTTTTAGAGAATAAATAGCTTCCCTAAATGCTTGTCTTTTGACTACATTTGTAGGGCGCCAATTGCTTGATTTTGAATATATTCATGAACCAAGAAAAGATGAGGATATCAGCGAGACTTCAAGAGAAATGTTGAAAAAATACAACAGTTATTCAGTCTAGTGTAAAATAGTTATGAAAGGAAAATTTGACCAATAGTAAGTTTTGGTAATTATCAAATGAATTTCACTGCATGGGAATCAACATCAGAAGGACACAAAGAATGATAACCCCCTGTTTGTCAACTTCACAAGAATGATAGTTGAGAGCAAGAAAGCAAACTTGGTCAATAAATTATGTTGTTCACATCTTGGATATCATAATCAAGACCAACATAATGAAAAAAAAAATTATTTGCAAGAGGAGTCAAAAAGCATTTATCATGCATACCTGAAGTTAAGTCTAATATATAATTACTAATCATGTACATCAGCAAAGGCAGAGAGGAGACAAATAATAGCTTAAAGTAGGATTCCCCTAATCCAATTTTAAAGAATGTCTCGATTCTGAGATGACTGTAGACGCCAACCCTCTAACCAATACAAAGAAGGATGGACATTCATTTTTGTGATCAACCCTTGCTTTACCATTACTTCACATCAAAAGTAGGAGGAAAAAAAAAGCATGGACTAAATGATTTCTCATTATTTATTATAATTTGGGCAGTTTATGAATGCTATTGTTATCTGATAGGGAAATCATGCATCCAGAAGATGGCGCCAGCATAAAAAGATGAGAAGCCTGCCCCAGTAAATTTGTGATCTTTTAAGGAAAATTCAAACAGCAAAACTAGATGAAAGGGACAACGCCACTTTGTGCATCTAAGCTAAACCCCGAATTGCCAACAGTGAATCTCCAGACTTGACCACGGCTAAGAAAAATTAAAGAGATTTTAAAAAACAACCTTTTTGTTGCTGACGTTGGAAACCCTAACGGCAGGAACTCTGAACCACTTGGCCCTCTGCTCCATAAGATCGGGAGAAGAAAACCTACGCAACAGTGGTAAAGGGCGAATCCCGCCTAAGGATGGCTTCATGCTCGTTCTCATTCCCAACGCAAGACAATTAATCTGGGCGAAAGCCATCGATCTGGACTCCACGAAACCCATGACACAAAAATCAACACAATACCATCAGAATCACCACAGGAAGCCAGAAATCGGAGATCGATAAGAAAACGTTGAGATCCACTATTCCTCGTGGTGTTCATAGAGATGGAGATCGTCTCCAAGATTCCAGGAGGTTTAGATGGAGGAACGCGGACCTTCCAGCAGCGACAGTTTCGACAAAGGTCGAAGGAGAAGAGGGTAGGAGCTATCGAGCCGGCGATCCGAGAAGAGGCGACACGTGCTCGAGGTGAGCGGCTTCGTCGTCGCGTAGGGAGTGGCGATGCCGGCGTCGGTGTTTCTGGATAGAGAAGACTGCAAGGGCGGCGCCGTGCAGTCGAAGCAAAGCTTATTTGCCGATTTCCTTTGACCAGTTTTTAACGTCTTTCAGAAAAATTTTCATTTTGACCCTAATCATAAACTCAATTTTATATGCAGTAATCAAATTCTTTATTCCCATCCCCTAATCCAATAGACATTAATTTAACTAATTATTCTTGATATTTTCATATATAGAAAGTCTAAAAATAAATATAATTTTTCTTAAATTCAGCACATTAAACTAGAATTCAGTATATTTTCTATCAAATTGATCACGACTCTTTTTCCACTTTAATTAGATGAAAATATACTAGATTTTCTTTAAATGATACTCAATTAGATAAAAAATATACTAGATTTTTTTTGAATTGTGCTGAATTTAGAAGGAATTATATTAAGTAGGAAAAAAATTCATGTTCAATTTGATAGAAAATATACTGGAATCTAGTTTAAAATGTCGAATTTAAGAGGAATTATATTTATTTTTAGATTTTTTATATCTAAAAATATGAAGGATCAATTTTGATAGAAATATACTAGATTCTTATTTAAAGTGCTGAATTTTGATAGAAATATACTAAATTCTAATTTAAAGTGCTGCATTTAAAAAGAATTATATTCATTTTTGAACGTTTTGTACCTAAAAAATCCGAAGAGCAATTAGGTAATGATATTTGCATTAGGAAGTTGAAACAAATAAAATTTTACATGCAGAGAGTGAAAATAAAGTTTTTTAGACATAGGGACTGCATACAAAATTAAAATTATGATTGAGAATTTTTCTCTAATTTATCGTTAAATTATCCTATTAATCTACTTAAAATGATTTGATTCTGCACACCAATATATTTTTTTTCAAAATCAGAATTGTATGTTATGGTTGAATTCATTTAAAAATTGATTAAATTCTAAATTCTTTTAATCGATTGAGTAAAAATTATTTTTTTTAACCAAAAAACGGTTTAAAATTTCTTAGATATATTAGAAAAAATGACTTTTTTTTATTTATTTATGGGCAAGAAATTGTATATTTATAGGCAATCTTCCGATGGACTGTGGAGGAGACGACCACTGAACTCCATTTTCCATCTCAATTCCGGAAGATTTTGCTCGAATAGCTGCTAGTTTTCCAGGTAAGTTTACAGAATGATGCTTGGATTTCGCTTGCGACGCATTTCTGACGATTCGAGTGGGTTATTGATTCGTGCATTTAGTAGTTTCCTTTCTGAAAGATCTGATCCGTATTCTGGCTTTATTCTGGTGGGATATTCGTCTCGATCGCTTCAAGTTTACTCCTTGGATGGTTTACCTTGTTTTCCAGTCGTTAGGTTGAGTAAGAAACCTAATCTGCTGGATCTGATCTTTTTTGGCGAACGGGAACAGTGTTGTTGAACTTAGGTTTACGAGATGCTCTTGTGGTGGCACAGATGGTTAAGGATTTTATGGCTGACTTTTGCTTTTGTGGTTCACTAGTCCCCCTCTTGCCATCTTCGATTTTTTTTTCCATTTTGTTTGACTCTTAATTTTGTTGTCTGTTTAGCTTTTCCCTATCAAGATTTAAAAATCCACTAATGAATCCTTTGCTTTTTACAGTTTTACTGACCAAAAATTGGATACAAACTTCGCTCCACAATGTTCTTGTGCCATGTAGTAATTTGATAGTAATAACAATCGAAAGCAAATGAACTTTTCTTGATGTGTTACCTGATCATCTTAAAATATTATGCATTCCTAAGCAGCTTGACTTGTAGCTGTTCAAGTTTTGTTGATTTTCCCTCTTTCATTTGTGAAATTTAGCATTCTGTGGATTACTGAATAAATGAGTTCTCAGTACGACAGGCCTGACAAGACAGTGCCAGGTACACAAGACCTCATCTGTCCATACTTGTTACTGCTGACATTCCTCGTTATATGCCTTGATGAACGTTAATAGGAGCATTTACAAAGTCAAAGATGCTGTCTATCATTTAATTGCTAGAAAAATCTGGAGTTGGTGTTCTTGCATTGGATTTTTTTTTTCTAAGCATCATATGTACTATGTTTGACTACATCTTCTAATAGGTAATCAATTCCCAAACTGAGGAATATATGTGGAAGCATTTTTCCAGATGACACCTTGAACATGGATTAGACAAATTATCATTCCTTGAGAATTTTTGGATTACTTTTGTGGTCATGTTTAGCTAATCTACAACAATATGGTGTATTCTTAATTTAGAGTTTGATGTATTTCTAGATCAGTTCAGGTTGATAGGGAAATCATTAGTCGTTTTATAAGGTTTAAACTCCTCTTTGGAGCCTGGGATGGGTAATTGTCTGAAAGGAATAGTTTTTCTAGTCGCATCCATTAATCAAATAGGTCCAAGGCAAAAAAAAATCAGCAACCAAGTACTTTTGCTTTGAGGATTGGTAAACATGCTTACTGTTTAGTATAATCTATAGATTATGTTCTGTGACTTTTTCAATTTTTTATTTTTTACGATGTTTTCTATATCCTAGATAGAAAAAAAAAATCTAATTGTACTGGTTGATTAGACAGTTTGTTGTGCATGCATATATCATCTTCCAATACATGCTACCAAACTGATGGACTAGCCTGATAAGAAAAATAAAACACTACTTAGTTTAATTATTTTCATTTCTGGATTCATCAGATGCATACTAGAGATGGTGTTTATAGATTATATGCTCCAAGCTTGACATGTTATGCCATATGTCAATTGCAAGCTACCATCATCATGATATGGCTGATATTAATTTGTCTTAGTTTATTATAATTTCTTATTTCTATAACAGGCAAATGGAAGAAACTGCGGGATCTTAGTATGAAAAGCGATAATCGAATTTGTGCAGATTGTAGTGCTCCAGATCCAAAATGGGTGTAAGTGTTGTAAATGGTCATCTTGTTGCATATATGAGGTGCATGCCTGGTAGTGATCTGTTTTGTAAATCATCGGTGCTAATCTTGATTGGAATCATCAGCACTATGAAAGAGAATGGTACTCACGTACTTTCAGTGTTTCACTAAGCAGCAAATACCTTTTTTCTTATTCATTATTTAAAAAGCTTTTGGTTCATTATCATGAAGTTTGCCTTGGTATTTTGTCTGCAGTGCTAATAAATTTGTAGGCCCAGCATGGGTGTTAAGATAATATATTTCATATTAAGTGATTGTGCAAAGAAGTTATTCTTAGTCAAATTTACGATAATCATTAGTTTATCTAATGCATTTAGGAATTATCAAAATTGTCTAATATCAGCATTTAGACTAAATTCTTAAATATTAAGGGATCATGCAAATTTATCTCTGATCCAAAGTTACAAGAGAACCCTTAGTTTTCTCATTTATTTAGGATTATAGTATCTTTACTAACTGCCCTATAATTGCATGACTTTGTCTATGGATATCTGATCACCTCAAGCATACTGAATATTGAGTAATTAATTTCATGTGATATTGTTGCCTAGTTCATCATTTCTGGTCTAGATAATCATGGATGGCATGGCAGTCGATTTAACATTTCTATCCTAAATCCATGAGATCGTCTTTTTTAGTGGCTTGTTCTTAAGCTTGAATTTTTCTGATATAAAACATGCTTGTTATTACAGATCTGCTAATATTGGGGTTTTTCTATGCCTGAAATGCAGTGAGGTCCACCGAAGCCTTGGGGTTGATACTTCTAAGGTATTGGTTTAGGTGCTCAGTTGCTGAGTTGAATTGGCTCTATTGTCCTCAGAAATTGTTGTATGCATGTAGTTACTCAATTCTTCAAGCATCTCTTTTTGCTGATTTTGACAGATTATCCACATTTTCTACTGTGCTCTCTCTTATTTGATTAGTGATAATGCATTGTGTTTCATGATCATACATGTAACGGGTAGGGATATTGAAATAATCACTGCAGAGGGGTACTCATTCAAAAGAGGATTTAAACTAATAATGCTTAGGTCTAGAAAAAGAACATGAAAGTTCTGCATTTTTGTTTTTGTTCAATTGGTCATATATTTTAGCAAGGTTTATGTAGGCAGAGGAAACCAAGCCACATTTAGGAATTTATAAGCCAACTTCTGAAAATGGAATTGTGTTGGAGTCCATACTTGTATAGAGATTGTTAAGGTAAGTGTTGCCTTTGGACTTAGTTCATTTAATGATAATAATAATTTAATAATCACTTTGTAGGAAATTTGTGTCTTAAATATATGGACCTTACTTGAGCAACACCAATTAAGAATTGAAATTCATGTTTTCTCTTCTCCCTTTTGTCACTCCTACTCTATTTACCCACTCTTGTTGCCCTCATGGTATTGACTCTTTTTTCCATCCATTTATATTTGGATCATTTTGTCCTCCTTTTAGTTAGCCAATCATTCATACTTCATTCATCAATATCGTCCTCGATCTTCCAAATCTTACTGTTACGACTTGCACAACTTTTCTTATTTTCCAGAATAACAATTTGTCCGTCCAAATTGTTTTTGATTAGCTATGAGGTTGTTAATATAAGAAAAGAGAAGAACACTTGGTCACGTTCAAAAGTGGGAATAATAAATCGCAAATTGATTTTCTTATAGTTAGGAAGAATGATAGAAACATTTATAAAGATTGTAAAGTCATCTCTGAGAAAATTTAACTACCCAACATAGGTTAATAGTGTTGGATATCCATCTCAAACATAGTATAAACTATCAATAGAAAGAAAATATGCACGACTTCTAGAATTAAGTGGCGGAGGTTAAAGAATGAGAAACAAAATATATTTAAGGAGAGAGTAGGAGTATAAGTATTAAGAGAAATATATGACGACTCAAATATGACATGAGATAAGATGATATCCAAGTTGAAAATAGTAGCTAAGACGGTGGTCAATGAGTCAAATGGATGTGCACCCCCAAGTAAGAATTTTAATAGTGGAATGAGAAAATACAGGAGAAAGTGTTGGCAAATGAGCAACTTATAAGGTATTATATACGTGTAAGAGGAAAATTTTAAAAAATATGGAATAGCCAAGAAAGAGGCTAAAAAAATAATGAATGAAGCAAAAAAAAATGAAACTTTTGAATGCTTATATCGAAAATTAAATATAAAAGGAGAAAGAGACATTTGCAAAATAGCTAAAGTGAGTAAGAGGAAGATAAGAGATTTTATTCAAATAAGATATATTAAAGATGAATGTAATAGAGTAGTAGTAAATGATGAGGAAATAAAAGAGTGGTGGAAGATGCATTTTCATCAATTTTTCAATGAAAGTTTAGGTGACCAATTTAACTTAGGTAATTTAAGTAGGTCGAATGAGTATATAAATTTAAAATTTTATCATAGAATTAAAAGGTCAGAAGAATAACAAGCTTTAAATGGGATACAAAATAGAAAAGTAGTTGGACAAGATGATATTCCGATAAAGGTATGAAAGTATTTAGAAAAATAAGGAATTACATGACTTACAAAGTTATTTAACCTGATATTAAAAACGAAAAAAATGTCTGATTAACGGAGGGTAAGTACTCTAGTTCCCTTATATAAGAACAAAGGAGACATACAAAATTGTACAAACTATAGGGAATTAAACTAATGAGTTATACTATGAAACTCTCTAAGTCTTAATCTTTTTAAACTTGAATCTTGATGGGAAGCACTAGAAGTGAAAGGTTTTAGACTTAGTAAAATAAAGACAGAATATATGAAATTTAAGTTTATCAAATTAGACACAATAAGACAATTATTAAGATAAGAGATTAACTGTTAGGACCTTTGGCGGGCCGGCTAGAGGGGGGGGGGGGGGGGGTGGAATAGCCCCTACACAAATCAAAACAAAAATATCTTCCTCGAACTTATAACTTAAATAAAATGAACACATGCATAAAAGAATAATAAAGAAATTGAAAAGAAAAAGGCATAGCGAATTACTTGATTACGACCAGGGAGGTTGTTAATCCAAGGCGAAAAAACGCACTAAAAAATCTCCTTCAGGCGGAGAAGCCTCTTACAACAATGAACGCACAGAAAAGAAGCTAAACAAAAAACTAGGAGCGCACAAGTGTTGTTTCTAAAATTTATCCTTTTCGCAACGGATCACGGTCAAACGAGATTCGGATAAAATCCGATTTTGGGCGCTCGGAGTCTGAGTCTAGGCGCTCGGACTAGTAAAGTCAACCAAGTTGACTTTTTCAGTCCAGGCCTTTCACTCCTGTTTTGCTCGCCTTGGTCCGGGTCTTCCGCTCCGTTTCCTCTTGCTTGGGTGATCTCGACCATCTGGAATAGGGCTTACCTGAACTCAACTTTCGGCTTTCTCGAGCAAGCTTCCACTCTGGTTTCTCGTCCTTCGGAAACGCCGTTCGTCTCCTTCTCGTCCGCCCGCGTACTCTTCCGCAGCACCTCGCCCCTCAGACGCACCGAGCCCGTCTACTCTCTCCCGTGCCGTCCTTCACGCTAACTGTGTCCGTTGACTCTCTCCCGTGTCGTCCTTCATGCTAGCTGCGTCTTTTGCACACTTTCTGTGCTCCTAAGTTCCTGCACACTTAGATACATGATTAAACACAACAGGACCAAACTTAACTTGTTTGATCACATCAAAACTACCTTGGGGTACCAACAATCTTCTCCTTTTTTATGTGAGTAACCTAAGTTAAGTTAGAGTAAACTAACATAAAGTAACAGAAATAAATTTTGCAATAAAAGTGCAAAAAATTGAAAAAGGTTAAATTACCTCCCTCTAGACTTAATTTTCCCTTCTCCCCCTTTGATCACATAAAAAATAGGGTACCAAAAGAAATCTAAGGGTAAATTTTCAAAAAATAGGAAAGTTTTTAGTTAAAAAAAAAAATCTGATTTTCAACATTTTGAAAAACTTATAAAGTTTTTGAAAATCTTGAAAATAATTTTGATAGCACTTAAAAAAATTGCAATAATTTTAGAAAAAAATTTCTAAGTAAAAAATATTTTTGATATAAAAAAAAAATTATAACATCAATAATTTCCTAAGTTAAACAAATTTGCAAAAACTGATTTTGTAGAAATAATTTTAGTAAAACTAAAGCTGATACTTCCAAAAAAAACTGTCTCGTTTTTTTTTTTAAATCTAAGTTAAAAAACACCAAAAAAAAATGTTTGAGCAACTATTTAAAGTATTATTTATTTACAATTAAATGCTCTATCAGTTAGTCAATTAAACATTTTATTTCATTAATTAGCTTCCAAGCTGTGGCGAGGCACTAGACCTTCTTTGTTATTGGAGCAACAATCAATTTCTAGACAAAGTCTCTTAAGGAAATTCAAACATTTAATTTTCTTGCTGAAAACCCTAAGTCTAATTAAAGTTCAATTTAGACAAGACTTTGGAACCCAATATAAGTTCCAGCCAATTGGGTTAATTAAAAATCTCTTAGGAATATATTTCTGAGAAATTTTCCTAATTTGTCCCTTGTGGTAATTAAAATACCAGTTTAAATTATTATATTTCCTAATATTTTGATTTTTAACATTTAAGCATGCACGATTTTTCAAGTCTTCTAGTTGTATTTTTAATTTATTATTTTCCAATTTTAATTTTTCAAAATCTTCTAATAGGCAAGATTTTGCTAGAATTAACTTTAATTCTTTATTTTCTTTTTCTAGTTTATAACAGTGTTTAGATAATAATTTAACAAATTTAAATAACTTATCGGGAGAAAGAGATCATACCTGATTTACCTTGTCAATCTCGTTATCCGTAGCTCCCCCTGAACTGCTGCTCTCTTCCGATGTCGCTCTCCCTTCATCGATGCTCTCGATGCTCATTTCAGACGAACTTGCTTCGTTTTTGTCGTCTTGATGACTTGCCATTAACGCAAGTCCAGCAACCGCTTCAACTTCTTATTCGAACGATGTTTCGTCCCACGTCGCCTTTAGCGCCTTGTACTTGTTAGATTGGACAGACTTCTTGTTCTTTCCTTTGTCCTTGTCCTTGACCTTTAACTTAGGGCAGTTGTCTTTAACGTGCCCTTCTTTATTGTAGTGGTAGCATCTGATAGTTCTTTTCTTTCTACCCTGCAGATGGTTAGTTTTGCTAGATTTAAATAATTTTTTAAATTGTTTTACCATCATTACCGTTTCTTCATCGTCGATAGAGGATTCTGAATCTTGTTCGCCCATCCTTACCTTAAAGGTAACGTTGTGCTTCGATTTCTTCTTCGGATCTGCACATCTCGTTTCATGGACTTCAAATGTTGAAAACATTTCTTCTAAGGTAACAGAATCTAAATCTTTAGAAATATAGTAAGCATCTACTAATGATGGCCACTCAGTCGATCTAAGAAATGCATTAAGTGCGTACCTTAGCGAATCTCGGTTACTTACCTTTTCTCCGAGATTCGTGAGCCCGGTGATTAGTTCCTTCATTCTCGAGTGAAGATGTGCAACGGTTTCTTCTGCTTCCAGTTTTATGCTGCTTAACTGATTCCTTAACATATCCCGTCTCGCGAGCTTGGCTTCGGATGTCCTTTCGTGTAGTTCAAGGAACTTCTCTCAAAGCTCTTTTGCTGAGTCGTAGGCGCCGATCCGGTTGACTTCTTGTGGCGGTAGGACACTCAACAGATGGAACTCTGCTTTGCCGTTTGCCACGAAGTCGGCCTGCTCCTTCGTCCATTGGTATTCTTCCTTTTCTTCGGGTGCTACAAAGCCGAATTTCATTATTAGAAATAATTCAAAATCGGTTTTAAAGAATACCTCTATTTTCTTTTTCTAGCCCGCGAACTCCCTCTCGAACTTCGGTGGGTAGATGCTCGGTCTTGCCATCCCGTGTGCTTCGTTCGACGGTTAGTCCTCCTGAAGCCTAATACCACTTGTTAGGACCCTTGACGGCTTGCTAGAGGGGGTGAATAACCCCTACACAAATCAAAACAAAAATACATTCCTCGAACTTATAACTTAAATAAAATGAACACTTGCATAAAAGAATAATAAAGAAATTGAAAAGAAAGAAACATAGCGAATTACTTGGTTACAACCGGGGAGGTTATTAATCTAAGGCGAAAAAGTGCACTAAAAAATCTCCTTCAGGCGGAGAAGCCTCTTACAGCAATGAACGCACAGAAAAGAAGCTGAACAAAAAACTAGGAGCACACAAGTGTTGTTTCTTTGTATTTCTAGTTGTTATTTAGTTTTGGGATAGCCTTGCTCGGGGCGCTTGGTTTCGGGCGCTCGGAGTCTGAGTCCGGACGCCTGGACTGTTAACCAAGTTGACTTTTTCAGTTCGGGCCTTCCGCTCCGGTTTCGCTCGCCTTGATCCGGGTCTTCCGCTCCGGTTCCTCTAGCTTGGGTGATCTCGGTCATCCGGAATAAGGTTCATCCGGAATAAGGTTCACCCGAACCCAACTTCCGCCCTTCTCGAGTTAGCTTCCGCTCCGGCTTCTCGTCCCTCGGAAATGTCGCGCGCCTCCTTCTCGTCCGCTACTCTTCCACAGCACCTCGTCCCTCAGACGCACCGAGCCCGTCGGCTCTCTCCCGTACCGTCCTTCACGCTAGCTGCGTTTTTTGCTCGACTTCATGTGCTCTTAAACTCCTGCACACTTAGACACAGGATTAAACACAACAGGACCTAACTTAACTTGTTTGATCACATCAAAACTACCTTGGGGTACCAACAATAACGAGTTATCTAGAGGAACTGAGAGTTTTAAGTATTTAGGTTCATTTTTGCAAAGGTTGGAGAGATGGAGAGAAATGTCTTATGTAAAATACAAACAGGATGGTTGAAATAGAGGAGAGCGCCGGGTGTTTTATATGATCGTAAAGTACTCTTAAAACTTAAAGGAAAGTTCTACAAAATGATGGTTAGACTTGCTATGTTATATGAAGTTGAATGTTGAGTTATGAATCGAGCACATGAACAGAAGATGCGAGTTGTAGAGACAAGGATGTTAAGGTGGGTGTGTGGACATATGAGGATAGACATCATAAGAAATGAAACTATTAAAGAGAAAGTTGGGGTTGCATCTATTGAAAGAAAACTCCGAGAGATACGTTTAAGTTGGTATGAACATGTTTTAGATAACCAATAAATGTTCTAGTTAAGCGATGTAAAATTATGACAAATATGCACATCAAATGAGGAAAACAAAAAAGACTTGGTTAGCAAGAATAAAATAAGATAAAATTTATTTACATATAGATGATGATATAATAGGGGATAAAACTCAATGGTGTAGAAGGATCTATATATCCGACCTCACCTAATTGGATAAGGCTTGACTGTTGTTGTTGTTTTAATTGGAACTAGGTATCTAACTTATGCTAACTAATCCTGGGGTGACCGGCCCGATCCCCTGGAAGTTTTCCACCCGCCACCAAGGTAAATCAGAAAGTGCTCGCAGCAGACGACCCATCAGCCCAGCGTTCTTAGGTCAACCGCCTATTAAGGTAAATTCATCCGTTAATTCGCTAAAACTGAGACTGGATCCTTAAATGTCTGGGAACTAAGAGCAACCACAGTGGGAGCTCTTTCCGAGCTCCCACAGTGACGTGGACTGGGTGAAAAACCTCCCTCCCATAGTGGAGGGAGGTTTTTTGATTAAAACGAAGAAGCGGCTCTGCCGCTGCCGAGCCGCTTCTTCGTCTTTTTATTTTTATTTTTATTTTTTTAATAATTAAAAAAAAATCAAAAATTTGGTAACTGCTTCTCATTTCAATGAGAATAGCCGTTGAGCAACGGCTAATTTTTAGCCGTTGTTCAACGGTTATAATTAAATTTTTTTAATTTATTTTTTTTTATAAATACATGATCGATTTCATATTTTTCATTCATCTACTTGTTATCTTTGCTTTCGATTTCTTTCCTCAATTCTCTATATTTTTCAACCACAAAAATATCTTGATTTATTTCAAATGACTCAAAATCCAGATCGATTTATGCTCCAGGAATTCTGGAGAAATGAATTGGCGGAAGATGCCGAGGATATAGATGAACGAAGAATGCTCCAACTATATGAGCAGCGACAAACGGTACGTCAAAGATCTCAAAATTCTTCCGGTAGAACACAAAGGAGAAGGTATTTGAATCGGGATCGTGAAGTTGGACATGCTCGTCTTTTCAATGATTACTTTTCTGATGATCCGGTATATCCTGATGACATATTTCGACGTCGATTTCGAATGAAAAAAGAGTTATTCCTTCATATAGTTGATGCCGTGAAAAATCATTCCGAATATTTTCAATGGAAGGTCGATGCAGCGGGGAAAAAAGGTTTGTCACCACTTCAGAAATGCACAACGGCTATTCGTCAATTGGCGTATGGAGCCCCTGCTGATCATTATGATGAGTATCTACAGATTGCTGAAACAACTGTCATCCAATGTTTATTCAACTTTTGTCGATGTGTAATTGAAGTGTTTGGGGCCCAATATTTAAGAAGACCTAATGCTGCTGATATCCAACACTTGCTTGAAATGCATGAGCAGAGACATGGTTTCCCTGGTATGTTGGGCAGTCTTGATTGTATGCATTGGCAATGGAAAAATTGCCTCGTCGCTTGGAAATGTCAGTTTACTCGAGGAGATCATGGCGTCCCAACAATTGTGCTCGAAGTCGTTGCATCTTCGGACTTGTGGATATGGCATGCCTTTTTTGGGATTGCAGGGTCACGCAATGATATCAATGTGCTTAATGAATCACCGTTATTCAACGACGTCTTACAAGGGAATGCACCCGAGGTTAATTTCACGATTAATAATACACAATATACAAAAGGATACTATTTGACCGATGGGATCTATCCAGAATGGGCTACTTTCGTCAAGAGCTTTCCATGCCCCAGGATCCCAAAAGAAAAATATTTAAGGAACGACAGGAGGCTGCGAGAAAGGATGTCGAGAGGGCATTTGGGGTGCTCCAATCACGATGGGCAATGATAAAAGGTCCAGGACGATTTTGGTACAAGGATAATTTGAAGGACATCATGTATACCTGTATTATTTTGCACAACATGATTATTGAGAATGAGGGAGATGCAGTAGTCAATTGGTCGGACGATGAAGGAGATTCTCAATCACAAATATTTCAAGGCTCCACTCAAGAATTCCAAGCATATATTCATAGAAATTACGAGCTACGTGATAATCAGCTACATCATCAACTTCGAGCCGACTTAGTTGAGTATATCTGGGCACGCTATAATTGTAATCAGTGAAATTTTTTTTTATTAATTGTGATATATGTATTGTGATATTTATGTAATTTTTTTAATTATGAAAGTTACCTTTGTTAGTAATTTATGAATTTAAATTTTATTAAAATTTAATTATATAAAATGTAAATATGAAGAAGAGATGGTGAAATATATATAATGAAAAGTGTGGGACCCATGAAGAAGTTGTTGAGAGGTTTTTTGATAGTGGAAAGAGGTATGGGGTTTTTAACTTTTGATGTGGCGCAGATGTGGCAACGAAGGAGCTCATAGTGGGTTTTAACCACTGTGGATGCTCTAAGAAGGCGCCCTATTGCTGCACCATTGCCCCAGGGGCAAAATTTTATAAATCCTGGGGTTTGTTGTTGTTGTTGTTGTTGTTGTTGTTGTAGTATGAGGTTGTTAATAATTGCTATGAATTTCCTTTTGCCTGTCAGGGTTATGGAGTGTTTACAATTTCTGTTTGGCTCTCAATAAAATAGTTAAGATAAGTGTGGTCTGTTTTTGTCCTGGTTACAACCTCCCATATTCTGGTTTACGAGATGCTTATCATGTTAGCCTAGTTTGTGTCAACCTTATGAAAGTGGCATTGTTGTATTTTGATCAATTTTCCTTTTTCGATTCTTGTCATTCAGGTGCTTTCCCTGACACTGGATGAATGGTCTGAAAGTGACATGGAATCAGTCATTGAAGTTGGTGGAAACTCCTACGCCAACTCAATTTATGAAGCTTTTCTTCCAAGAAACTATCCAAAACCAAAACCAGACTCAAGTGAGGAGGACAGGACCAAGTTTATCAGGTAGAGCATGTTTGACAGGTTTATGCTGCAACGTGAATCGACTGACGTTTATTTCTTCTCTTCTTCGATAGGTCCAAGTATGTGTTGCAAGAATTTTTAACGCCAAGCTTGCGTATTGTATCAACAAAGAGTTCGTTCCAATATGTTGAATCTTCAAAAAGTTCAGCTTCTACCTTCGGTTCCAAAAGTACAAAGAAGAATGTAAGTGATCATTTATCAACATCTGTTTCAAGATTTGTATCAACAGTTTCTCTTTTGGTACGTAAATAATCAGGTTTCTAGAATGATCACAGGTGGAAACGGGGCAATTCATCGGAAATTTGAAGGTCAAAGTAGTTCGAGGATCAAAATTAGCAGTCAGGGACATGTTGACTAGTGACCCGTATGTTGTTTTAATGCTCGGACAACAGGTGACTTTCTGTGTGTGATTTTTCTTGTTTCTTTCTTTTTTTATTTGGACTGCTAAATGCGTTAGGTGCTGTAAATATTGAATTTGAATAAAGCTACTTCTGATTCATATTCTAATGGCTAATGCTTATCGAGTGTACCAGAAAGCCCAGACCACAGTAAAGAACAGCAACTTGAATCCAGTTTGGAATGAAGAGCTCACGTTTTCAATTCCACCGAATTACGGCGCTCTGAAGTTGGTTAGTTTGATTATTTATTTACTTATTGGATCAGTAGATTGTCAAAATTAGCTATCTATTCGATCATTGCTTCAGTATCTAACCTCCGACTTTGAAAATATCATTGTGTATCAAGGTTTCAGTTACTTGACTTGTTTCAGCAAACTTTAACCTTGCGAAGTGGAAAAGCTTAGTTCTTTTGCTTTTGAAATGTTTAGCTCCAATTGATGCTAGAATACTTGCGTCTCTAAAATGGCATAGAATGTTACTGCCAACATAAACTCTGAACCAGAAATGACATGTTTCTCTCTTCTACCAGCAAGTGTACGACCACGATGTTATATCCGCTGATGACATAATGGGCGAGGCCGAGATCGACCTTCAGGCTATGATCACGGCAGCATTGGCTTTCGGGGATTCGGATATTCCTGGGAACATGCAGGTAGGGAAGTGGCTGAAAACAAGCGACAATGCACTCGTCGAGGACAGCCTTGTCAACATTGTGGATGGAAGGATCAAGCAAGAGCTGCATCTGAAGCTCCAGAATGTCGAGTCCGGGGAGATGGAACTGGAACTGGAATGGCTGCCTTTGGATGAATGAGGTTTTGGTTCTCTCCCTGTTTACTCGTTCACTTGGACGTGCTTGTATTGTTGTGAGATTTTTGTGCAAATTATGAGGTGCCACTTTGAATCTTAATGTATTTATTTAATTTCTATTGTTGTGTAATATAGTTTCTCACATGTTGCTTATCTACAATAGAAATAAAATGAATATTTATTCTTTTGTTTTTGTAATTGTTTAATTTACTAGAGCTGGATTGTAATAAAATCATACTTTTAATATCATACATGATCTTAACAAAAACAAAAACAAAAAAAAAAACTCAATAAAAGTATGATTGTCAGTCCAAGGTGTATATAAGTTTCTTCATTTGTAGTATTACCGATCTTAAGACGTGGGACTAAAGAAAATTAGAAAAAATTACTGATAAGAAAAATATTCAATAATAGAGTCTCGAATTTAGATCCATGATTGATTTTTGGATTGTCTTATGTCTTTTTATTTGTGTTTATCCCCACACCATCTCGATTTTTTTACATATTGATCATGTCCGAACGTTGAATCAGCGGACATTGGGCACGTGGCGCTCTCCGAGTTGATGGCGTAGATCTCTGACCGGCCGTATGGAGCTTCGGCGAACCTGCAAAGAAGTCGGACCGGGAAGGGGTTCCCGGCGACGACCCTCCGACACTCAAGTCAGGTGGACGAAGAATAAGAAAGTGGCTCCCAGGATCAGAGATTTCATACCTCCGGTGAAGTCTAAGGGCTCTTATATAGAGCTATGGGAACTTGGTGCACACAAGCCGAGGTGTACACGTGTCCTATATCATACCGCAGCATGAGCATGTCTGACGTCATACTGCTACAGTTTGAGCGTCTCCTTGATGGGAGAGCAGAACCCTTTGTCGTACGATACTGAGTATGGCCTGGTCCTCGAACATGCCTGTTGTCAGCAACAAGGGTTACTAAGATGACGTACCCGTTGTCCCATACTTTTTGACTTCCTGTTCTCGGACCGACCATCAAGCCGCTCGGCCAGAATATTCGCCTTTGGTCTAGCGTAGGTGGTCGTCCGTCAGAGAAGGTTTAGGGTCGTCGCCTGCTCGGCTCTCATAGCCTGACACCCTGGCCGAACGGGTAACTGCTCGGCCTTTACTCTTGCTTTGCACTGCGGCCGAGCGGACTATCCGCTCGGCCATATGCTCTTCTTTCCTGCATTGGAAATCTGGGCTCACGGCAAGATGGTTGTTCTCTCGGATGAAGGTCATTGCCTAGTGATCAGCATGTCCCGCCCGCTCGTCGAGCCCCCTTTGACTGCTGACCTCCACGTAACGTTGACCTTGCCCTCATGAGGGCCCCCCGGCCTTATCACCGGATCACTTGCCTCCCCTTTAAGTCCAGTCGAAAGAGGCGTCAAAGTCCGACTGACTAGACTGCCGGTCTGACTGAGTAACGACCACTATGTTGGGCCCGGGAAGGTTCATCCGCTCGGCTCAACTTCTTCTTTATGCCCGTTCGGCGCTGTCATGCTGACGCCTTCAGTATCCCCTCGGAATTCATGCCGAATCTTCTCTATTAACGCCAAGCACCCGCGCTGCACGCGGTACTGGCGTTCATTAAATGCGCCCTGTGTCCTGCTGACACGTGGCGCTCCCACTGTCATCAGCGTACGGCGGCGGCATTACCTCCGATGGGACAACCGCCGTTTGAAATGAACGGCTCGATGATAGCTTCGTTTCTTGCGACCTGAATCTGACGGCTGAGACCATTCGGGGCCAACACTATAAAGCTTTCGATCTCTTCTCTCCGCCGCATTTCCGCTCCCTAGTGCTCCGAAGCCTTGCTGCTCTTTCTGCTCCGGCGACTTCATCTTTAGCTCTCCAGCGACTTCACAGCCTCTTTCTTCGATCATCCTCTCGCTCGTAAGCCTCCCTCACCCTTCATTCCGTCGTTCCTTTGCACTTTTCATTAGCTATCCTTTCCGTCTTATCGCCGACTTTCCTTGCTTGCTCTCTTGCTTCCTTTCCGCCTCGCATTTCTCCCTTACTTTCGACCATGGCTAGCACTTCTCAGCCGACCGCCGGCGCTCTTGGTCTTTGGTACACGACCATGGAGAGTCGGTTTGACGAGGAGGATGCCCTGCGTCTCGCTCGGACATATGAACTTCCGGCTGACCACAATATAGTATTAGCCACCCCCACCGACCGGCCTCATGGTCCACCACCTGGTACCGTTCTCTTTTTCCGAGATCAATTTTTGGCCGGGCTACGATTTCCTGCGCACCGGTTCCTTGTACAAGTGTGCAACTATTTTCGCATCCCGCTCGGCCAACTAGTTCCGAACTCCATTAGGCTGCTGAGCGGGGTGGTAATTCTTTTTAAACTGAACGACATCCCACTGGATCCCAAAGTTTTTCGCTACTTTTACTATCCGAAACAATCCGAGTGGGGCACTTTCATTTTCCAATCTAGGATAGGTTTTGTTCTTTTCGATAACATGTCAAGCTCCAACAAGCACTGGAAAGAACATTTTTTCTACTTGCGTTTTCCCGCGCTACCGGCTTTCCGTACCAAATGGCAGACGGCGGTACCAACACAACCGGAGCTCGGAAAGTTTAAGAGCGATCCGGCCTATCTTCATGCAGCCAACCGGCTGGTTGGCCAACGCTACCACATCGATAAGCTGCTCCTTCCGGGAGTGCTATATATATTCGGCTTGTCCCCCGTCCAAGCCGACCTGCTGTGCAGCATGAGTAAGCATTCTTATCGTCCTCTTTCCTTCGTGCTAACTGATTTATTCTTTGTTTCTGCAGCTGAAATCATGTGGCGTGCCAAGGCTACCGAGCGGCTTAAGTTGAGAGCTGCTGAGATTGAGGCGACGAAGGACAAGGAGGTAGCCGAACGGGGGTTGGTCTTGGCTGGCTCGGCACTTGGAGGAGAGGAGGGGACTCAGATTGTCCCCGAAGCCCTAACCGCTTCTATCTCTCTCAACGAGGCTGGGGGCGATATCGCATCCTTTGCTCAAGCCGAGGTAGAGGGCCGCTCGGCGGATGAAGCTCCTCTAGCGACTCGGAAACGCAGACGGCAAGAGCAAGTCTCTCAGCCGACCCCATCCGATGAGCAGCGTTCCGAGCGGGGTGATGATGCTCCCGTGATCTCCGGGGCGGTTTCCACCGAGAGCACCCCCACGCCGCTCGATTCTCCTCGGGCTGCCTCCGAGGTGTCGCCAACCAGTCCTCCTCGGACCCTGCGTCACCTTAGACGATTGGGCGACCGTCCTTCCACAACTGGCGAGCCGTCTGGCAAAGCAGCTGCGACCCAAGATGATCCGAGCGGCCCGCGGGTGATAAAAACTGTTCTGCGATTTCCGTCGGAGGAATACTTATTGGCTGCTGATCGGCCAACGGTTCCCGAACAGCAAATCACTCTCACAGGTCCTCTCGCCAAAGCCTGGGAGTACGCTCGGCTCCACATCGCGCTTATGACCCCCAGCCAACTAGGCGACAGCAATTTGCAGCAGGTGACTGGGGTATATCCTCTGTTTTGTTGGTTAATTTGGTTTAGCTTCTAACTTGATCACATTCGTTCACAGAACTGGGTGGAGCAGATCGCTATCAGTAACCACCTGGCCGAGCTGGAGGACGAGCTGAAAAAGCTCAAAACCTCGGGGGAAAGCAGAGGACAATCCACGGCTGCTTTGGAGAAAGCCAAGAAACTCTTGGAAGCTGAACGGAATAGATCTTCTGACTTGACGAGTGAAGTGGCTCGGCTCGAGGCTCTGGTCAAGCAGCGCGATAAGGAAATAAAGCTCGCGACCAGCCGGAAGCTCAAGGCCATCGACGATATGGACTTGATGAAGGTGGAAAACCGAGGGCTGGAACAGCGCATGAAGGACTCGGATGCCCTACTGACTGCCGAACGGGAGAGCCGCTCGGCTGACCAGGCCAAATTTGAAGGGGATTTGAGAGATCTCCAGGCTGCCCTTGACGCTTCCCGAGCCACGCTCA